>NW_004524677.1:5389086-5401334 GCF_000260255.1 Octodon degus
TTTACTGTTAGGGGAAAAATTTAAAAAGAAAGACGAGGAAAAATAGAGAAATAATAGAAGAGAAAGAGTAAAAGCAAGGCTTTAAAACAATTGAAAATAAGTTTCAGTAGACTGTTGAAGAAGACATGAATGAATGAAAGAAGGAAAAAACAAGAACAAATAACATGAAACAAAATAACTAAAAATAATGTTCACAGTCATACACACAACAAAACAAAACAAATGAACAGGAGAGGAAAAAAAAAAAAGAAATTTCTCTGTGATTTCAAGCCTATGGTTACCTTCTAGGGTCTACAGTTTTGTGGCAGTGTCAAATTTAAGGTGTGACCATGCTCTCGCTGGTAGGTGGGAGCTGGTCAAATCCCCAGATCTGGGCTGGATAATCTCAACAAGCTGGCTGTAGGATTAGGGCACCCTGCTGGTTTGGGATTTTTCAAATCCACAGAAATTTCAGGCTGAGTCAGCCTTGGAACCTGGGGCTGGGGCCCGAGTGCTTTAGCGTGTAGCGCTTTGGGGTGTCTCCTTCCAGCCTGACTGCAGTTCCCTGGCCAAGGACATCTCCTGTGGTCATTCCTCTCTCAGTAACTGTGGGTGTTTCAACACGGGGATCCCTGAGATGAGGCCACCCTGAAGTTCCCCTGAGCCCAGGTTCATGTGGCGCAGTCCAGGGGATATGGCGAAGGAGTGAAGTGTAGTCACTCAGCAACTGCAGATTTGATCTTTCTCTGGCCACAGCCAGGAGCCAGGGAGGAAATGCGGGTCGCTGCTTCCATTTTCTGTGTTGTGGTCTGAGTCTTCATTTTCTCTGGGATCCAGTTTTCCCTTCACATCATCCTTCCTAGACCTCAGGTCTTCACTTCTGTCTCTCTTTTCTTCTCCCGTATCTGGATTCTGCATCTCAGAGACACTGATTTATTGCTGCTTATAGCTCTGCCATCTTCCTTAATATTATTTTAACTTTATTTTCATCTAATTTTAGACTTATAGAAGACTTACAAAAATAATACAAGAATTCCTATATATTTCCTACCCCAATTCCTGATGCTAATTACATCTGACATAGCAATAATTTTCAAGAATTGGTACAATGTTATTAAACTACAGATCTTACTAGAATTCAATCAAATTTGTCAACTACTGACCTTTTTCTGTTCCAGGACCAGGAACCCATACTGACTTATTTCTCCATAGTCTTTTCTAATCTGTAATTGTCTCACACTTGCCTGTCTTTGATGACTTTGGGGTTTTTTGTTTTGTTTTTTGAGATAAGTTGTTGCTGTGCAGTTCAGGCTAGCTTTGAGCTTGAAGCAGTCTCCCTTTCTCAGCTGTCCAAAGGCTGGATTACAGATGTGCGCCTCCACATCTGGCCCCACTATGACACTTAAAAAGGCTGATTAATGATATACATTTTATCATTTCTAATGTCTTACCTATTCTTTTTCTATTCTCTTTGAATTTTAAAAATATAAAAAATAAAAATAAAAAGGCTGATTAGTTACTATTAATTTCTAATTTGTGCTTGTGCCCTGTTTTCATATGATTAGTCTAAGATCACTCATTTTGGGCAAGAATACCACAAAAATGATGGATCCTCTTCCCTGCCTCACATTACGGGGTTGATGATAGTGCCACATCTTAGTGCTGGTACAGTAGTACCTCAGTTCATGAACTTAATTTGTTCCACAGTTCTGAAGATGTCCGCAGTCATGTTCGTCGCCTGATGCAGAGTTTGCAAATAAAAACAAAATTTTGCCAAACACTTGTTTATGAACCAAATTGCTTACAAATAAAAGCATTCGTGAACTGAGGTGCAACTGTTCCTGACCGCTTGGTTAAGTTGGTGTGCTGAACCTCTTCATTACAAAGGTACTGTGTCTCCCTTGTCAGCTAGCTGCCTTGTGTGAGTTACTTTGAAGCTGTATTCTACTGTCTTCAAACTTTTGCCTCCATTTTTGCGTCTGTCAGGTGAATCTGGTCTGCAGTATCTGCAGTGCTTACCTGATGGTAATTGTGTTTGATTTCTATACCTTTAGTTGGAGTTCTTTCGTGAGAAGAGTCTTTTCCCTATTTACTTTTACTTGGTTGCTTATGTCCTTATGGACACATTTAGGTTTGTTTTATTCTCTGCGTTTAAATCTGTGACTATCATTTGTTTTGCTGCTTAGTTCATTCCAGACTTGGCTGCTAAGGGCTCCTTCAGGTTGCTTATATATTTGGACAGCCTTACTTCAAAAATTTTTTTCCTTGTATTCTGAAGATATATTTATGTATTATATTCTAGAAGATATTTCCAGCTCATCTTGTATTTTTCCTGCCTCATCTCTAGGGTCAACTACTCACAGTAGAGCCTTGGTGCTTTTTACGGGGGCCAAGATCTGGGGACCAAGCATACTTGATCCTGTGGTCTCACGGCTTCCAGAGCCCTCAGTGAGCAGAGCTTGGGCAGTGCGCTGCTACACACACACACACACACACACACACACACACACACACACATTAAAACCTTGTGTGTGCCGATACCTCTGGCTCCAGCCCTACACCAGAAGATTCATTTTTGCATTTCTCCTCTGTTCTTTATATTTTCTGTCTTTGTGAGAAACCCAGTTATCATGATCTATATTGTTTCCTTTTCTTTCCTTGTCTTCATCCTAAAGTTACTCATTTATGATACAATTATGTTTGTTTGTAGACATTTCTAAACCATTCTGAGTTCTCACCATATTGTAGTTGTTCTAATTATTTGGTATTTCAGAAACTTTTTTTGAAGAATACTGTGGCTTTTAAAAGTTAGAGTTAGTTAAACATATATATATATACAGAGACGCCTTGCTCTCTCCTTAGGCCTGTTACCTGGTTCTCATTCCCTCCTTCCCTTCCGCTCCTCTCATCTTCCCCTTCTAGGTAACATATTGCCTTTATTTCTGTTTACTCTTCCTGTATTTTCTTTCAGTGACTGCAGCATGTGTTTTCATAATATCCCCTTCATGCTTGCATTGTATAGCTGTTTTCTGGATTTTATTTTTGAAAACTAACAGTACAATTGTCCCCTCATCTATGGGTGGTACATTCCAGATTCTTCAAGATACCCAGAATTCTGGTAGTACCGAACCCTTTACTTACTATATTTTTCCTGTACATGTGTATATTTGACAAAGTTTAGTTATGTTACCGTAAGTACAGTAACATTAATAACAATAAAATGGATCAATTATAACAATATATTGCCGTAAAAATTTTGTGAATGTGATCTCTTAAAATTCTTTATGGTATTTACCTTTTCATATAAAGGAAGAACTTTGTTGGAATTACTAGCACTGCTACCCTTGTGCTTTGGGATCATGATAAAATAAAATCAGTGTTACTGGAGCACAACACTGTGATACCCCAACAGGTGATTGACAATAGAGGCCTCTCCTGATTCACTGAGGGCTGAGAAACAGCTACAGAATATGGGCAGCATTTACAGTGGGGATGTGGTGACAAGGGGGTCATTTGCACTGCTGTGTGATAGAGCAGATGGCGTGACATGTCATCACACTGTTCAGAATGTCGCGGAATTTAAAAATTTATGAATTACTTATATCTGGAACTTCTAATATTTTCAAACCATAACTGACCACAAAAAGTTAAATTATGGGTGGGGGAGGGTCGCTGTATATCCTGTAAATGATCAGTATCATAAAGATTTTCCTATTCTCATTTTCTTTTCACAATTGCATAATTTAGATGCACCATTGTTTGGTCACCTTCCTATATATACACATAAGTTGTTTTTAATATTTATAATTTCAAAGAATGATGCTGTGTGTGTGCATTTTTTAAAGTCATTGGATGCTGTCACTCCATCCAAGAATAAAGAGTGTTACCGTTCAGTATCTTGAGTACTTCTAGTACAGTGTTAAATAGTAGCAGAGATGGTGGACATCTTTCTCTTGTACCTGATCTTATTGAATGCATCCTTATTTTCTTAAGTAATGAAATGGGTGTGGGACTAAGATGTGTGTGTGTGTGTGTGTGTGTGTGTGTGAGAGAGAGAGAGAGAGAGAGAGAGAAGAGAGAGAGAGAAAGAGAGATATTGAGAAAGTATCTCTTAAATTCCTATTTCCTTGACTTTAATTTTTAATAAGAGCGATCGCCAAATATACTGTTATCTCAGTGTCTGTAGAGAATGTGTTTTTCCCTTTAGGTTTATGAATGTACTATATATGAATAGATTTCCTAGTTGAAACAATTCTGTACTCCTCCGTGTTTTATTTTCTTTGTGTGGTATTGGATTCTCTTTGTAAAAGCTGTGCTTCAAGAGTAAAAAAAAATTTTTTTTGCATTACAGTTTTTAATATGGCCTCTTGTAATTCTTTTATCAGTCTGTCTCTCTGGTGAGATTGAGGATCCTTTTAGAACCTGAACTGGATTTTATTTTTTCTTTCCCTTTAGTGCCTAGCAGAGTTCTTCATATGTAGTTGACAATCTCCAAACATTATTGAATGAGTTAGTTGCAGCAGCTGGTCATCACACTGTTACTGAATGTTATCTGGATCTATTGTGTTTCTCTTTAGCAGTGAGCTTCACATTTTTTAAAAAAATTATTTATTTATTTATTGTGGTGGAACCGGGGATTGAACTCAGACCCTTGCACTTGCCAGGGAAGCACTCATTCCACTGAGCCATCTCCCTGGCCCGAGCTTCACATTTATTTTCAGTACTAAAGACTGCTGTCCCCCAAGGTGGGAGAGGTCTGAGTTTGGTTAGGAACTTGGATTTGTGTAGCTACAAATAATTAATATTTTGATATTTTTTAATTCTGTCAAATCAGGTTGTTAATCTGGTCTTTTAAATTGTTTCATAGCTAAATGATTTTATAAAATTATTATTCTGTGTAATGATTTTTCTGAATTTTTGCTTTTAGAATCATTACCTGTTGTGATTAGTAGATATTCACATATGTAAATAGCTTTGAAAATTATGACTACAAATAAATTAGTCACTGTGGATATTTGTAAGACTGTCAGTGGGATGACACAACTCTGAATTATTTAATGTACATCTGACACATTTTATTTTTAGGTATGTCTGACTGCAGCAATGGCACAGCTCTGGGTGCATCTAAACCAGCCACAGAAGAAGCCAAGGCTAACGCTGAGGTGACTGGGTGGTATTTATACTGCTTTATAAAGTCAGCCCATATCTTAGTCAAGGCCAGCAGTTCAGATTGACTTAGTTTGCCTAAATTTATACTATTCTAGAAATTCTTTTTTTTTTTTTTTAATATTCATAGGCAGAAGCTAAGAGGTTTCTTTGTAATGATGAAGAAATTACCCTTGCCTTTGAGCATCTGAAATTTTAGAATATAGCTTATGTTCACATAAAAATGAACATAAAAACAGTATATTTTTATTTAAATTTGAAACATGACAAAGGCTAGAAGTTTCTGTTGAAATAATGGCATCAGGCGTCTCACATGTAGGCTGCTCCAACTTGGTATGCATCAGTGTCCAGCTGTAGAGCTTTTAACAGCTACTGAGTTCCATCTTTCAGGCTTCTGGGCCTGCGGTGCTAGAGCCTGGGCCTTGTGTATCATTTGCACTATTTGAAAGTGTACAGGTGATTCTGAGACATGCCACTTAAGAACCATTGTTCTAGTCATCAGGGCAAGGAGAAAGATGAACTAGTTAGTGTTTATATTGCATTCAAGTTGATATAGGTGGTTTGTAGAAATGATCTGGGTGCATGTGTTGGTGTGTATGTATTTCTTAAAATTTACTGAGTAACCCTCCTACCCTCCCTCCTTTTTTTGTGCTGGAGATTGAACTCAGTGTCTTGCACTGAGCTGCAGCCCAGTCCTTTTATTTTCTATTTTAAGTTGCCCAGGCTGGGTGTGAACCCACAGTCCTTCTACCTCAGCCTCATAGAATGCTGGGATGGCAGCTGTGCCACCACATCCAGCTTTCAAGAAGCATTTTGGTATTGTCCCATGGTAAGCTTTGGAATAATTCACTGTAGTTCACTTAGCTCATTAGAACAACTGTTATTTTTCCCACCTTAATCCATCTCTTTCTGATACCTTGCTAATCCCCCTGAAACTTTATGTCTTCTGCTTGTTTGCCCAATACTCTTGATCCCAGTTGAATTAACACTTTGCTATATTTTTTTTGAGAAGTGTATTGAGAATCAAACTCAGGACCTCATGCTTGTCAAGCAGACATGTGCCACTGAGCTAAATCCCCACTTTGCTTTAATTACATTGAGCATTTTTTAAAAGGTCATATCAAAACTGAAAACAATTTCAAAGGCTGTTTGAGTTATAAGTTTAAGAGAATTGCTCTCTCTTTTTGTAGGCAAACAAAAATCTAAATAATTTCATCTAACACAGAAGGCTTTGTAGTTTTCTGCTGGAACAAAATCCAATCTCTGTGAAGTCATCTGAAGATATACTAACTAGAACAATTGGAGTGAGATATTTGTGGCTTTTCCTCCCTGCTTTCATTCTGTTTTTTTTGTTTTGTTTTTTTACCACTCATTATCAACAACTGACTAAAATTAAAAATTTAGCCTTTTAAATTCGAAGAAAAAGGGCTGGGGGTATAGCTCAGCGTAAGCGCCTTCCTGGCAAGCACAGGTTCCTGAGTAAAATCCTGGGCACCAAAAAAAAAAAAAAAAAAAGGAAAAAAAAAAAAAGACTATCCACAGATATTTTGAAAAGAGAGAACTTAAGGATTAAACAACGAAGAGAGAGGAGGAAAGTTAGGAAATATGGAAGAGGCAGAATCATGCATTTATGTAAACAAGATGTTAGGCAGTGGTCCTAAGAATTTCCATCAGGTTTTTGAAAATAATAGTTAATAGGTAAAATTCTCACCCTGACTAACTCTGTATGCTGATATCTGTGAACTAAGCAACTACATTGCAGACAGCAATGTGTAACACTAAAACCATGCTTAAAATACCTGTCATTTTTGCCTTCTAAATGATTACTGCTTCTAATGTCATATCAATTATTGCTATACTCTCTTCAAAGTAAATGTAAAAAAAGTAATAAAAGTAGAGACGAAAAACAAAATGTCATAGGCTTGTCCTGCTACAATGTTGTACATATTTTGATTTCTAAATTTCTGTGTAAAAGATGTGTAATTGTTTTTTAACATTCTATAGGGATTTAAATTTTAAAATATCCACGCTTGTTGGAAAATAGCAGTTCCATTTTATGTCTAAGGTATTTGATATTCAGACAGTGATGTTAAACTTAACTGCCTCTGTTACAGGATAATAATATCATTAAGCTTCTCTTCTGGATGTTTAACAACTAAAGTGCGCAGACCAAAAATTTGAGAAATAGATGGACTAAAAAGATAGCCAATATTTTGGCCCTAGCCCTTCAAGATCAGTGAGGTCTTAGGACATAAGAGAACCTCTGCTGTGACCTCCTGTAACTAAGTGATGTCCCAAATTTCCTGATTAAGATTATGGGGCCACAGAGGTAAGTGATCAACGATGTATAGTGTGCCTAAGGAGAGTCACCTAGAGAGATAAATTCTGTCAGGCTTTCACAGAGAACAAATTGGTCAAGCAATGGCTGTGACTCATCCACATGGCTGACACTGACAAAAGATCCACAGGGTGCTGTGCATGGTTCCAGGGTAATCCTGAGAGGATCTGACTGACCTTGTCAGAAAGCAAAAGTTACATTTTTAGTTGTATAGGCCTTGCTTTAACTTGGTCTTAACCATCCAATAGAAAAGTGTAACCACGAGGTACAAAAAGTAAAGCTATATTAATATGTTGAGCTGTAAAAGGCTCAAGTCACCAACTTCAGACAATTGCCTGTTGTGCTGATAACTCACTAATATTATGGACTATGGGGCTATATTGGGTTATTTTGCTGAATTCAGGTACCTACAACCTTTGGGCTGGCGTCAAGTACGAAAAGGTCCTTTAAAGACTTCTCCAAATACAGCTTCTCTAACAGCAATGGAACACCTGTCTCTGACAAAACAAAACAAAAAAAAGGGGGAGTATAAATGAAGGATTGTTTTGTTGTGGAAAAAATATATATGTATATGCAAGATAGGATAGATATACAGCTACTTTCTCTGAGTTCATTGAGAAGAAAAGTATGTACTGATATTATTTAGACAAGATATCATGACTGAATCTTGTCCTCTGCATAACTACTATGAAGAAAACAATATGCAATGTATTAATTATTGTAACTGTCCTACTAACCTGTTTTGAAACTGTTTCATTGCTATTTTTTCTCATTAAAATGAATTAAAAAATTATCTAAAAAAAAAAAAGGCAGAAATTTCTAAGTGATTTTTGGAAGCCAGAATAATGCTAGCAACACAGTCTGGAAGTACCTTCAAGGGAAGGAAAATTATAGACTCATCTTCATCCAAATAAAGCAGAAAAATCTTTTCTCTTTCTCTCTGTAAATTACACCATGGCCCAGTTGAATTTATTCTTGGAATACAGAATTGGTTTAACATCCATTTTTGTCACATACCAATGTGATATGTAGAGACTTATAATACTTCATAGATGTGGTATATATTAAAAATGCAGCAAGCAATAAATAAATTGGAAGAAAATATAAGTAACAGGACAGAATACCTACTAAACATATAGGTTTATAAACATATAAACCTATACTCCAGGCCTTCGACAAGTCATTACTTGAGCATGGGATATACTTCTAATACATTTTATTGCATTTTTAAATCTCTTTTTGCCTGACAGATTTAAGATACTGGCAAACTTTTAGGCCTGTTTTTATATCACTTTAATTTTGTTTGCTCAGTGGTAAAGAACACTTTTAAATGTGTAATTTAGAAAATGCAGTGCTGTGATAATTAACTGAGTGTGTCCATGTAAGTAAGAAAAGCCTAAGTGGGTTCTGAGTGTGGCTGAGGGGACTTACTGCCGCACAGACACCCAGCCTGGGTGTGCCGCCAGCCAGTGTGAACAGAATAGGAAGAAGGAAGGGAGGCTGGCTTCCGCCTTGGGTGTTGTTCCTTTCAGCTGCCAGCACACACCCTTCAGCCTTCTGGCTCTGACCCTTTGCCTCCTGATATGACTGTAGGGGATGCTGCACTGAGCTCCAGGCCTTCGACTGGACCCTGTAGATCACAGGGCGTAGGCAGCCCACTTGCACTTTTCCACATGTGACTGTAGGCAGCACTGCAAACCAATCTTGTAAATGCTTATATATTTGTATTTCCTATATTAGATCTGTTTCTAGTAAGTGCTGACTGCTGTAGAGTTTGGCACTAGAGTGGGTATGGAGAAACAGAACTGTAAAGATAAAATTCATTAATGGTAGTATTGGTTCTTAGGGTTGCCTCTCTGATTTGATGAGACCTAAAGATGTCATGGTCTCTGTGATACCAATAGTCCTCGGTTTGAGCTGTTTAAAATGCAGTGTAGATCCATCTGTTCCACTGAGTCATAAAGTTGGATATGCACAGCAACAGTCCGTCATTGAATGGAAACGGTACATACATGATCGCGCCTTAGCAGGTCCAGGGGCTGCAACTTCCTTGAAGAAGTTGCTCAGACACCTGTGGCACCTTCTACTGCTATACTACCTTCTATCTGAGCATCTACCTGTGGTGTGTCTGGTTACTCTTTTCTCATTGCGGGGAAAATACCCACTCGCAAAATCAAGGAAGGAAAGATTTATTTAGCTCACAGTTACCAGAGGTTTCAGTCCATACTCAGATTGCTTTAAGGCAGTGTGGCACATGGCAGAGAGCAATCTTTCATGGAGGTGGCAAAGACCAGATTGCCAAGGGAGTGGCAGCAGCTCAGGCAACTAGGTAGCCTCTCTCCGCTCCTTACATTATAATACAAATTGCCTGCCCTGGGGCAGATGCAGCATCCACCCACATAATAATCAAACTCCAGAAGCCGCCCCATGACTGCATAAGGCTTTGGGGGGACACCTGGACACAAAGTGTGACAGGGTGATTGTATAATCAGCTGTCAGGAGGAGAGAAGGCCAGGGCCTGGTTTGCAGATGGTTTCTGCCTGTTAGAAACCACCTGCATAATTTATGTTCCAAAAGGACAGTGTTAAAGGGAAATTTTCAAGGTGGGGAGAGCTCTGGGCAATTCACTTGGTAGTACATTTTGCATGGAAGAAAAAATAACTAGATGTACGATTGTAGCCAGTGGTCTGCCTGGATGCTCAGGGAATTTGGAAGGAACATTACTGGAAAATTGGTGATGTTTGGGCAAGAGGTTTGTGGATAGATCTCTCAGTATAATCAAGGGATATAAAAATATTTTTGTCTAATGTGAGTGCTTACCAAAAAGTGATCTCAGCAGAAGAGGATTTTAACAGGCAGATAAAATGAGGCATTCTGTAGATAGTGGCCAGCCTCTTTCTTTAGCCACCCTGTCGTTCCCCAATGGGCTTATGAGCAAAGTGCCATGGTGGCTGGCATGGAAGTTTTGCATAGGCTTAGCAACATGGACTCCCACTCACCGAGGCTGATCTGATTATAGCCACTGCTAAATGACCAATATGCAAGCAGCAGAGACCAACAGTGAGTCCCTGATATGGCATTCCCTAGGTAATCAGCCTAGGACCTGGTGGCAGGTTTTTATATTGGATTGCTTTCCTTCCTGGGATAGATACTTGTTTTGGGTATGAATTTACCTTCCCTGAACTTCTGCCAAACTACCATCTGTAGACTTAGAGAGTACCTTAACACCTTGTCTACCATTGTGGCACTCCATACAGCATGACCTCCAATTAAAGAACACATGTATGGGCAGAGAATTGAGGCAGTGGGGACCAGAACTCCCCCAAAATGAACTGTGGTCATTCTCAGTGACGGTGAAGTCCCAAGTTCCTCCTCCAACAAGCTTATCAGGAAAGCCAGCATGACAAGGTCCTCTAGCAGACTAGCCCAAGAGAACGAGAAGCTTCTAACAGCTCCCCTAACAGCCTCTCAACAGCCTCTCCAGTTCTGCCCCTTATGCTGCTGACAATAATCTTCAGGTGGGCCTCCCACACCCAGCACCACACTAGTTCTGTTCAGCTGCGTGTTACAAGTTGACTGCCAGTTAGCAGTCTACTACAAAGACGATAGCAGTGCCAGCTAGGAGGCAATAGCTTACAGTTTCTGGGGTAGGGTTCTTCAAAGGGCTGTATGTGCTGTGAATCAGCATCTACTATATGGTACGTGTGCCAGAACCAGGATTCATGGGTCCAGGAATCAAGGCATGGAAGTGGGAGTGATATCACCATTACTCACAGTGATCCATTAGCAAAATTTTTGTTTTCTGATGCCAGGACCTTAATGTGCTCCTAGCTTAGAGGTCTTAGTTCCAGAGCAGGGAAGGCTTATAATGGTCAGGAGGCACAGTGATAGCATTAAAGTGGAAGCTAAGATTCCCCCCTAGCCTTTTTAGTCTCCTCTTGCTTCTGAGTAAACAATCTAAAGTGGGAGTCACAATGTTGTTGGGAGATTGTAAGACTGAAGGGGAAACAGTATTACTGCAAAATGGAGAGAAAGAAGAATGTATGTAGAATGTATATGTGTGGAAGGCAGGCGAACCCTTAGGTACCTAGTGTTACAATACCCTATCATAAGGTCAGTGGACAACTGCCACGAACCAATCCCGGCAGGATGACAGATGATCCCAAACCTTCTGGAAGATTGGGTTACCCCATGAGGGAAAGAATGAAGACCTGCTGAGGTGCTTGCCAAAGGCCAAGAGAATACCCGATGGGTAGTAGAAGAAGGTAGTTCTAAATACCAGCTATGATTCCATGATTTGTTACAGAAACAAGGATTGCAATAGTAATTGGTCTTTAAAAATGCTTTCTGTATAACACATCCATAGACGTGTTACTGGTTTGTTAAATATTATTCAACCCATGTTAGAATGTTTAACTTGCTGGGTTTGGTAACCTATACCTGTAATCCCAGCAGTGGGCCAGCTGAGGCAGGACCACCATAAGTTCCAGGCCAGCCTGGGCTACAAAGTAATGACCTTGTCTCAAAACAAGAAAAAACACTCTAGAATCTATAAAGAACTAAAAAGCACTAGGGCCCCAAAATTTAAAGACCCAATCCAGAAATGGGCATCCGAGGTGAACACATGCTTCTCAGAGGGAGAAATTAAAGAAGTGAATAAATATATGAAAAAATACTCCACATAACTAGCCATCTGTGAAATGCAAATTAAAACCACATTGAGATATCATCTCACCCCAGAAAGAATGGCTATCATAAAGAAATC
>NW_004524677.1:5403124-5430434 GCF_000260255.1 Octodon degus
TGTTCTAATGGTGTTTGTAAATAGGATCTCAAGTCCACATCTTGTACAGCAATTAACCACTAAGAAGAATATATGCAATGTGTTAGTTATTGAAACTGTCCTAGCGATTTGATTTGAAACTGTCTCATTGCTATTTGTTTATCAATAAAATTATGGAAAAAAAAGAAAAAACAGGATGTTCACCTTATAAAATGTTAGGAGTAAGCATCACACAGAGAACACTTGGCTTCTGTTCTGTGAGGGAATTCATGTGTTTTTGTGTGTATGCAGGATAGTTGTAACCTGTTAGGCATATTTAGGAAGTTGTCTTTCTATCAGAAGACTATGGTTTGAGGAAAAGCATCTGGTTGTCAAGTTGATGGGGTGGATTGTGATAGTTAACTGATTGTGTCAACTTGAGTAAGAAAAACCCAACCAAATTGGCTCATTGTTCTGGGTAGGACAGAAATAAGAGGCTCACTTCTGTTTCTTAGAGGAGCTCCAGTCTTCACCTTCACCTTGGATGTCATTTCCTGGCTTCCACAGCAGACCTTTCAGCCTCCAGCACAGACCCATCAGCCTTCTGGCTCTGACCTTTTGCCTCCTGGTATGACTGCACGGGACACTGCTGAGCTCCAGGCTCTCAGCTGGGCCCTGTGGATCCCAGGGTGAGACAGCGCACTTGCCCTTTTCCACACCTGACTTTGGGTGGCTACTGTAAGATAGTCATGTAAGTTCTTATATATTTGTATGTCTTACACTAAATCTGCTTCTCTAGTAAGCAGTGACTGATACTCCTGTCCTATGTAGTTCCACAAGACAAGTTCTATGTGAATATATGTGTGTGTACATAGATACATGTACACAATATGTATACACACTGTGTTGTTTAAGCTGCTAAGTTTGTTATAACTTGCTATGACAGCAATAGAAACCTTTACTGGTTAGCAGAATCGGTGGATATATTTCAGACACCTGGACCAGCAGGGTGTTATACAGGTTAATTCAAGTCAGATGGCCAGGTTCGAATCCCAGTGTGTCACTTGATAACTGTTTGTCATCAAGCAAATTTCCTAAGATTACTGATAGTGGTAATAAGTCAGACAATGTTTGAGTTTACATGAGATCATATATACAAAATAAGTAGAATTAGATCAGTTAATATATGGAAAACAAATAGAATAGTGCATGACACATGATAAGTACTGATGGTTAGTTCTTACTGTTAGCTTTATTTGCAATAGGATGCATTATTTAATTTTTTTAAAAAAATCCTTATTTAGGCCTGAGTCTACTCATCTATAAAACTGGGAGAAGCATGTTTATGCTACAGGGCAGTTGTGAGAGTTAAATAATTTATGTAATGTTCTTAGCACAACCCCTAGTAAGTGTTCCATCAGGGTCAGCTTCCTTAGTGATTACTGTTTAGAGTAGGGAACCATGGAGTTGTCAAGCAAGGTTCATAGTATTTTGACACTCTGAAAAGGTGCTAGACTGTAGCATCTGATAATCAGAATTACTTCTGAAGATATTGGAAGACCATCCTAAATTTATCTGGTTTTTGAACAAGCCTGATGTCAGACTACTGTGTTGCAGGCTAATGAAAGCAGCACCAGCTCATCTACTCAGAAAAGCAATTTACTAAGAGAATACAGAGGTGCCAACTGGTTTGGGAAAGCAGAATAAGGGACCGTTGCTGCTGTTGCGTAGCATCATGCACAACACCTCTAGCCCTGGTGACTGGACAGTCCAGTAGTTCTGTGGCATTAATTAACCTAGGCGTTTTATCTTGATGTAGTCATTTCTGATGAGTTCCTTGATGTCCTTCTTGCTTCTTAACCCCAGTTTCTGATGTCCTTTTATTTATATTTTTTAAGGAAGAAAGGTTTATTTTATTTCTTTGTAGCAGTTTCAGTCCATAGTCAGCTGGCTCCAAGGCAGGGCAGCAAGGTAGAGGGGCCTGGTGGAGGAGAAACAGCGTGTGGCACGGTGGCAGGAAGCAAAGGGAGATAGACCCTGCCAGGCCACAGCCACCTCCAACCAGGCTTCACCTCCTAAGTCACGTAGCTCTCAAGTCATCAGTGACCAAATCCACTGGTAAGTATCATGCTCGCATGATCTGCTCACCCTCCAGAAGTCACATCTGTGCACATGGGAGGCTTCAGGGAGACAGTGGGACATAAGTCATCATGTTCTGGCCCCAGGCCGTCGGAAGACTCACAAGCACCTCTATGCAAAGTACATTTAGTCTGTCACTGAAAGTTGCCTAAGTTCAGACAGTTTCAATAATGCTGAAAAGTCCAAATCCAGAGCCTCTGAGATTTAAGGCAAATTCTTAGCTGCAAGCCCCTGTAAAAATGAAAAGAAAGTTGAATACCTTTAATATAAGGGAGAAACCTTTATGTCAAAGTACAGGAGCTTCCTTGTCTTTGAAACTCAAAACTTTTTAAAGCACTTAGCTGTACCTTTTGTGCTTAATTTTCAAATGGCTAAAAGCCCTTAACAGTAACCATACCATCACTTCAACATTAGACTGCCTTGTTTAGTCACATGCCCTTAATCTCAGCCTCCCACATTGTCTCAGGGCAGGAGCAAATGTAGATGAATTTTCTAGTAGAGTATAACACATGTGGCCGAGAGCCCAACTGCCTGTGCCACCTGCAACTTCCCTTGCCTGGCCTTTACCAGCTGCATTTTTACCAGCATTCTGGTCTTCTGAATGCCAATCATGGTCTTCCATCAAGCCTGGCTAACAGTACACTAGAGCTATTTCTCCAGCTGCATCGCCAAACCTTTCCAAACTCTTCCTGCAAGCCAATTCCAAAGGCTTCTGAACAATATGGCCAGGTAGCTTTAACATGGGAAAAATACAGCTTGTGAAATGCTGGATATCAAATGTGCTGAGTTCTTGTCCCCTGCAAACGAAAGAATGCATCCCAAGGAACAAGGGAGGTTCTGAGGAGGAAAAGTTTAGTAAGAGGAAGCTCCTGAGAGGAAGGGTCCTGAAAGGGGTTGTCATGGGGGCTCTTTGCCAGGGGCACTTTATACAGCAAAATCACAATGTTTCTATGATATGGCCAAACTGCAGTCAACCTTTAGTATTATCAGTATAGCTGGTTGGCTAATATTGACCCAGTAGGGAAAGGAATCACACAGCAAGGGCATGTGGATGATCAAAGGAAGCCTTAGGGAGGGGCGTGGGTCCACGCGTGCTTCTGGTCGCCCACGTGTGGCTGACAACTGGGCCCACTAGACCAGGTGGTGCTAATTCCAGTGTGATTTCGGATTGCGCTTTTACCTCTTGGGTGCCATTCAGGCCTTGCTGTTGCTTCTCCACCCTGAGGCCTGGCTCTCCAGATTTAGCTGCAGCCGTAGTTCTGATGTCTGTCTTTCTGTGCTGACTTCTTGAGGGCCCAGTCCTGCTCTGACGGTATAGTAATTTCTCTTTGCCTTAGCTGTCTATCATTGCATCAGATCAACTCCTCCACATCTCTGTCTTAGTTACTTTCTCATTGCTGAGACAAAATGCCCTACACCCACAGATTGAGGGAAGGAAGGTTTATTTTGACTCAGTTTGTAGAGGCTTCAGCCCATTGTCTGCTGGCATGTCCAGGAGAACTTTAGTTGCTGATACCAAATGGGATGTTTCTAAGTGGCACTTAGACCAGTGCAGTCACTTGTGCAGTGAGAGCATGTTGCCTTAATGCAGTCTTTGTAGTTGGGATGTATTTTGGAAAATGACAGGCGTTTTTGCTGCTGTATTACAGTCAGCCAGCAAGTATGGGGCAAATGCCTCTGACTGGCAAAGCTGGGTGACATGCAGGTGCTCTGCTTAGCACTTAGGGTGATGGGGTGTAAATCCTGTCATGGTACACTGAGGAAAGAGAGCTTTAGGAACTTGCTTAAGATTTTCACTAAGGGAACAGAAGAGTCATAAATGGACCCAAGTATTCTGGCTTCAGGTACTTGTTAGGTAACCTGGTATTTTCTTTCACCCTTTATATAGTATGAGGCAGGTTCTGCTTCTCCCCCAAGGCTCAAAATGTGGAGGCTTTTCCCAGCATCGATAGAGGGCTGCAGTAGGGAGTCAAAAAGGAGATAGCTGTAATGCTTGGCAGATCAGTTATGACTCTGATGCTCCTTTGCAGTATCTAAGATGAGTAATCAGGATTTTTTCATGATTGCATTACACACTCTTATTTGCCATTTTTTGGTGTCCTCTGGGAGGCAGTAAGTACTTTGGATTTTCAGGCCCTGTACCAAATAGGGGATGTTTCTAAGTGACACTTAGACCAGTGCAGTCACTTTTACAGTGAGAGCATGTTGCCTTAATGCAGTCTTTGTAGTTGGGATGTATTTTGGAAAATGACAGGCGTTTTGCTGCTGTATTTCAGTCAGCCAGCAAGTCGGGTCCCTTTGAGAGAGCTGCCAACCTGCAGTTGTGTGGAGTTAGCAAACGTACTAGGGAATTTAAAAGTGGACCTGTGCTCAGGGTATAGAATTAAGGTACATATCAGGGGACCGAGAGGTTAAAGTCAGTTCCTCTTAAATGAGAAACCCAAAGTATTTTTTTAAAAAAGGTTGACCATAGGAAGCAGCTAGAACTTTTGCAGATTGAAAGAGGATCCAGAAATGAAAAGAGGGGGAAAGGAGGGAAGAGGCAGGGGAATAAAAAATTACAATAGGTTCAGTATGTGGATCTACCCTCTAAGTTGAATTTAAGAATCATATACTATGCACACTAATACAAAATTGAGAAAAAGTCAGCTTCAAAGGCTGTGTGGCCAGCAGAGGTACCAAGAAGACAGAGTCAAGAAAAGCAGTATCATTAAAATCAGTCCCACTGAGACAAGGGAGCACTTTGTCCTGCTCTAAAACCCAATTAAGAATTTTCCCAGATGATAAGGAGCAAATTCCAGGTGCTAAGGAACAAATGCATGCCTAGAATAGTCACTAAAGCAACCTGTATAAAGTTACCTTTATTTTCTTGGTGTAGTGGAAATCACACCCTGAGACAGAGACTTAACGATGGCAGTGAGATGTGTTAGGTGAAGAGGCGTGATGAGAGAGAGAGAGCACAGGTGCTGCTAAGACTCCACCTCTGCGCACAGTGACGTCAGGAGGCCAGGTCTGACCAGGCGTGGTAGCACATGCTTGTAATCCCAGCACTCTGGTATGCTGAGGCAGGAGGATTACAAGGTTGAGCCTTGCCAGGGTAACATAGCAAATTTGAGACCCTTCTCAAAATAATTTTTTTTTTTTTTTCAGTCTAAATATTGCTCAGCCTGAGTTCCAAGCATAGTGGAATTGGTCTGTGAATGTATTTTGGGCTTGCAGGAAAAATAAATTATTTGGGCTTAGAAATTTCCATGATAAAATGGAAATTTATCTTTTGTTTTTTTCAAAATAATCAACAGTTCATTGAAACAGAATTTGCGTTTGATAAAAACGCATCTGTTTAAAATGTGTAACTCAAGGAGTTTTGACAAATGTGTAAGTTGGGAAAGCCACGAGGACAGTCCAGATGCAGTACATTGCCATTACCCCAAGGTTCCTTGTGTCCTTGGGCAGTCAGTCTTCTCCTCGCTACCCTCCTCCTAGGTGACCACTCATGTGTCACGACACATCAGCTTTGCCTATTCTGGAATGCTCTGTAAATGTGATCATAAACAGATGTATTCTTTTGTGTTTGGCTTTTTGGACTCAGCACAATTTTTTGAGGTTACTTAAGAGTAGTAGCATATATCAGTGTGTCATCCTTTTTATGGTTGAGGAATATTCCATTGTCTGGATATGCCACAACTTTATTTTTGGATTGATTGATTGATTAATTGATTAATTTAGAAGCAGGGTCTTGCTATGTAGTTTATGCTGTCCTTGAACTCGCACTATAGCCCAGGCTGGCCACAAACTTACAGTGACCCTGTTGCCTCAGCCTCTCCAGTGCTGGAATTACAGGCATGGCCACCATGCTTGGCTAATTTGGGTTTTAAATACAGTCAACATCACATAGTGATGTTCTGTTAGAGATCGTGTCTCATCAGGTTGTATCACTGAGTTAGCCACATGCCCACCTGTCTCTGTTTCTGTACATGTACTCGATGATGTTGGAAGAACAAAACTGCCTGACTCATTGTTTCTCAGCGGTACCTCTGTTAAGCAGCATACAGTCCAAGTTTGACTGTGACACTCCTTTGCCCAGACTTCTTAGTGTTTATTTTCCATTGTGTGTTTTGAGCATCTTCTAGCTGCAAAGTATATATGTATGTATGTATGTATGTATGTATGTATGTATTTGGTACAGCGTCTTGCTACGTAGCTCAGACTCGTATTGATCCTCCTCTCTCAGCGTTCCCAGTACTGTGATTACAGGAATGAGACATCACGCCCAATCTTGATGTCCAGCTCGGCATGTTCGGGGGCCGGGCCAGTGGGCATGTGGTACAGGGGATTGAACCCAGGTCCTTGTGCTTGCCAGGCAGGCTCTTGGACTGCTGAGCTATCGCCCCAGCCTCTGCAAAGTTTCATCTTAACAAATTTGGGGAATTTTTGACCATCTTCAAGTATTTTTTTTTCTGTATAATTTTCTTCCTATCTTTGTGATATTTCATATGTGTGTGTGTTGGACCATTTATCTCATCTAATAGGTCTCTAAATCTTTTTCTTCATTCTGCTTCACTCTTCTTTGCCTTGGATAATTTATTTTTATTTATTTTTTTATCTTAGGACAGGGTGTACAGTGTCTCACTGCGTAGATCGGTCTCCTAGTGATCCTCCTGTGTTCATCCTCCCAAGTGCTAGGGCGCACACTACTACGCCCAGTCTCAATCACTGACTCAGCACACCCCAGGGGCAGGCTCAGGCCTGGGGGTCAAGCTGCAGGCCCCTGCATCTGCCTAAGCAGTGGCTAGTTTATTTTGCTTTGGTTTAGCTTCTCCAGTTCCTTGTTGTCACCCCGCTGCCATCCCCAGTGCTGAGGATGGCGTCCAGGGCCTCACAGACGTTAGGCAGGCTTCATTCCTGGAGCTACATCCTTGCTGTCAGCTTTCCTTTTCTCCACTGAGATTTTGATTCACTAAACATGCTTCATTTTGTTTAGCTGAAGATAGTAATAGGTTCTTTAAAAGTCAGTTTCAACATCTGGTTTTTCTCAGACTAGATTTTCATTTTCCCTTAACATATTCCTTTTTTGTTTTATCTTTTTGTCCTTTGTATTTCTAGTAATTTTGGTACGGTTGTAGACATTGAGATATGGAACTCTAGATTCTGTTATTTTTCTCCAGTGATATTGTCTACTTTGTTTTAGCAAATAATGTTTCTGGATTGGTATTTTGTTTGTTTGTTTGTTTGCAGAACCAGGGATTGAACTCAGGCTCTTGGACTTACCAGGCAAGCGCTTATTCTATGGATTGGGTTTATGTTACAACATGTTGGGCCGGGTGATAGCTCAGTGGCATAAGCTCTTGCCTGGCAAGTGCAAGATCTGAGTTAGATCCCTGGTACCAAAAAAAAAAAAAAAAAAATTACATGTTTGTTTGTTTGTATTTTGCAGTGATTCTGTCCCTAAGGAGTATTTCAAGACAAGGCCTTTATTCTAGTTGGCACCACTGTTGAAAGTTAGGTGTATACATACGTGTATATACAGCACTTTTAGCATCTTTAGTGAGTAAAGACAAGAGGGAAAGAAAAAAGGGTAGTGGCTTTCTGTGAGAAGTGGAATAAATTGCTTAGTTTATCAACTTAGCAATGTTTACTCAGACTTTTAAAAGAATCATGGGCAGGGGAGATAGCCCGACCAGTTTAAGCGCCTGCCTGACAACCCAGTACTGCGTGGTGTGCCAGCCCTGGAGCCCCAGGCACACCATGCCAGCTCCAAAACATGGCGGCATGTGCCTGTGGTCCCAGCACTGGGGAGGCTGAGACAGGAGGATCACTACAAGTCTGAGTGGCATAGCAAGACCCTGTATCAAATAAATAAATAAATAAATAAATAAATAAATAAATAAATAAATGAATGAATCATGATGGAGCAGTTTTTTAGCGATCAGGATTGGTGTTCTGCTATTACTTAATCTCTGAAAGAAATTTGTGATTTCTATGGTTAAAATTAACAAATGCGTTTTTAAGTATTATTTTAGAGGTCTAAAGCCAGAGTATAAAACTTAATTCTCCTATAAAATTGTAAGAGGCTTACACTTTATACTGGGTAAACTCTTCTTTTAGACAAAAATTCATTTAAAAACATGTTAAACACAACAGGAAAAATAGAGCTGCAGTAGATGGGTTAGCAGCCAAGCCTGACTTTCTATAGCGTATTTCATTCAACTGAAAGTAGTGATCTTTTATAACAAAGAGGCAAGGATAGTGCCTCTTGGTACTTATAACAAGGAGTTGGTTTTTGATAAATAAATGGGGATTGAGTGCAGTGAAAACATGAGGGTGCATTTTTTATTACATCACTAACATGATTGTTATGGAAGTCTTAGGCAGGTTGCAGTTCTAAACTGGTGGCTAGTAAATAGAAACTGGTGAAGAGTGTGCTCTTGACTGTGTGCCTTATATGATTTGGTATTAATTAGTGTCTCGTTTCCTCCCCCCCCCCTTTTTTTTAAGGAGTCTACCATGGCTCAAGAGTCTCCCAAAAATTCAGCAGCAGAAATTCCAGTGACTAGTAATGGAGAAGTTGATGATGCTCATGAACATGGCTTTCATAAGGTAAGAACATTTTTCTTTCTGCTAAAACAAAGAATCCCAAAAAGCCCTTAAATGTGGACAGGAAAGCAATAGACAAAATTTAATATGGGAATCTTTTCTTAAAGTGATTTCTCTTAATTTTTTGAGACAGAGTTTCACTGTGTAGCCCAGGCTGGCCTCAAACTCGAAGCCATCCTTCTGCCTCAGCCTCCCGAGTGCTGAGATTACAGGTGTGTGCTGCCACCTCCAGCTTTCTTAAAGTGGTTTCTATAGAAATCTATTGCTCGGGCCAGGGAGATAGCTCAGTAGAATAAGCGCTTGCCTGGCAAGCACAAGGTGCTGAGTTCAATCCCCAGTACCACCAAAAAGAAAAAAAGAAATCTATCGCCAATAGATGGGATGACAGAGTAGGTCATGAAAGTTACTTGTCAAGATTGAGTTAGGGCCATGTGCTCTTTTTGCTTATCTCATTAATAGACCAGAATGTGAGTATATCTGATTATTTGAGCATATAACTTTATCAAACCACTTAATTTCACTTGTCACGAGAAGAAGATGTTAAAGGATGATCTGCAATCATTATTTTTAAAATTGGCAGTGTCTGAGGTCTTTCCTGCGGGTCATTAGTATGCAATTCCTCAGTAGCTACTTCTGGTTTTGCTGTTGGTTTTTTAAAGTGTCACACTTGACTCAGAAGGAAAAGAAACTTGGGTGCTTTTTTTTTTTTTTTTTAAGGCTGGGGATTGAACCAGGGCCCTGTGTGTGACTGTACCACCAAGTCACACCTGCACCCCAGCAAATGCTTTTTGTTATCTCCCTCTGAGCTGAAATTTCAGTTCAGTGCATTTTCATGAGAACGCTATGGGTGTGGAGATAATTTGGGTTCAGATTTCTGCTATGCCATTTCTAGCAGTGTAACCTTCAGCTAGTGTTTATTTGATCTGAGACTCTTTATTTATTTTCTTGAGGATATTAATATTAAATAAGTAATATGCCTGATAGAGTCTTAGAAATGATAATTATAGTTTTTATTTCTGGAGATATTTACATAAAGTGTCCTGTTTAATGACATTTAGTGTAACTTTATAACTTGAGTATATAGTTTTCATATTATTGAAAAAGCAATGATTGAAAGGTTCTTAAATTATTTTATAAGACTCCTTGCTTCATATGTTTAAGAATAAAGTCCTTTAGTTTAACAGAGGTGATGTCTTAATTCACGATTTCTCTGTCTCACACTATCAACTCTTGAGCTAGGTAGTTCTTTGTTGTCGGGGTCAGGCTGTGCATTGTAGGCTGCT
This sequence comes from Octodon degus, assembly GCF_000260255.1. Taxonomy (NCBI): domain Eukaryota; kingdom Metazoa; phylum Chordata; class Mammalia; order Rodentia; family Octodontidae; genus Octodon; species Octodon degus. The sequence goes on from NW_004524677.1 coordinate 5,413,099, forward strand.
TAGCACATAGCCTCTTCTGCTGGGTGTAGAAACACCCTCTAGGTGTGGAAAGGAAAAGTGTCTTTCGATGTTGCTTAGTGTAGCCCAGGGTAGGGGGGCACTGACTTGGTTGGGAACCACTGTTTTAGAATAATCTGTTTAATTGGTATTGGAGAAATCCATTGAATTTTATTTATTTTTATTTTTATTTTTTAATCTCAAGAGTCTCTTGAGGGGCCAGGGAGATGGCTCAGTGGAATAAGTGCTTCCCTGGCAAGCACACGGGACAGAGTTCAATCCCCGGTTCCACCAAAAAAAAAAGTCTCTTGAAAACTGATATGTCTTCAAGCTTGAAGTTTATGTCTTAGTCTGTTTCCTGTTGCTATAACAGAATGCCCAAGATTTGGATAATGTTTAAAGAACAGAGGCTTATGCACTTTTTTGAAGACAGGGAAGTTCAAGGTCGGGCAGCTACCTGGTCCACCAAAACTTAATGGATGGTATCACAGGGTGGGAATGCTCACGTAAGTGACAGGTGCATGTGGAAGAGAGATGGGTTAGGGCAGTGGGATGCCTTGTAATCCCAAGAGACACTGTGCCCTCTTACAGGCCTCTCTGCCCAACGCTGCTACCTTAGCAGCCAGATTTTCCACGTTTCCAGGGAGCAACCACATCTAAGCCATAGTGGGTTGGGTTTTTTTTAGTTTTTTTTTTTACTTGAAACTGCTTTAACATGGGTTTTGGATACCTGTGGCCAAAAATAGTGATTCTTAGGAGATATTTAAATTCTGAGCACACAGAGGACATTTCTATTTCAGGTTTTAGTTTAAGGCACACCTACGTAATAAGGAAACTCAGGTTACCGTCATTAGCCTTTACCAGTGACTCTGTCAATTTCTATATGTATATTCATTATCCAAGGTTGTAGTTCGTTTTACAGTTTTGTTTTCTATTGCGTATATGTTATGTATCAGCCAAGGCACTGGGGCTATAGCAGTGGACAAAAATACCTGCCATCAGGGAGCCAGCTTACTGAAAGACAGTCTGGTGAAAACTAAGGACCGCCACCAAGAAAGGTGCAACATGTACAAGATGTTGCAGGGCTGAAGGCATAGCTTAGGGATGGCACAAGTTCTGTTTTCAGCACCAAAAAAAAGGAAAAAAACAGGTTGCATGTAGTATTGGGAGTTACTGCCACGTTCCGTCTGTTCTTTTTCTCGCTGCTCTTTGTTACTGAGAAGAGTTGTTACACAGTGAAGGCACAGATGTGAAGCGCACGGCCCAGAGGTGCCTTTGCCCAGATGAAGGTGGAGGCTGTTCCCAAGCGCCGCAGCTCCCCGTTCCCCTCCCGGCCATGGTGACCACCATTAATCTACTTCTGTACTTTACCCAAGAGTGAAACCTCCAGGTCATGACTGTTTCACCAGTCTTTGAAGAACTAGTTGACAATTTTACATTTTAATTTGGGCCATCTTGCTGATGGTGTAATAGTATCCGTTATCCTGTTGTGGGTATTTTTGTCTGTTGTTTTTTTGAGACAGGATCTCCTGTGTAACCGTGTAGACCAGGAAGCCCCTAACTCAGTGTCTTTCTGCCTCAGCCTCTTGAGTGCTGGGGTTACACATGTGCGCTCCCACTCCTGTTTCCATTATGGTTTAATATGATTTTCCCTGTGACTAGGGATGGTGAGCACATATTCATATTTTTATTGGCTATTAGGATATTATGTTTTCTGAGGTAGCTTTTAGGTCATTTGGCCACTTCCTACGGGGCGTGTGCCTTTTTCTAATTCACTTGTGGAAGTTCTTTGTATATTTTGAGTATGAGTCATGTGTTTGGACATAGAGCAAATATTCTTCTAGTCTGTGTTTTGTACTATTTGTAATCTTTAGTGAACAAAAATTATTAATTTAATGAAGTCCAGTTTACCAGTGCTTTCTTCTGTGGTGACTTTTTTGTCTCACTTAGGAAATCTTAGCTCCACAGCGTGTAGACACTGCTCTGAAGCTTTGTTTTGCTTCCCATACTTGGTCCTGTGGTTAGTGCTGAGTGAGTATATATACAGGGCGAAGGAGGGATCGTGGTGGGTTTCCCTCACACGCATGGCCCGCCAGGGTTGCTGAAAAGACCGCTTCTGTCTGTCGTGTAAGAGAATGAAATGGAGCATGCCCTGGTGGTGCGCGCCTATCGTCCCAGCAGCCTGGAGGCTGAGGCAGGAGGACTGTAAGTTTAACGCCAGCCTGGGCAGTTTATTGACTTAGTGAACTAAAACTGTCTCAAAAAATAATAATAACAACTACAGTAGTGTATTATATACTTGAAATTTCAGTTGTGCCTCCACGCTCAGGGAGGAGGAAAGGATTGGCACTTCTTCACTAAGGTTTTGCTGTTGATCGAGTGGTTGTTTATGGGTGTGTGGGGATCTGTTTGGGGACTCTGCTTGTTTCTTGGTCTTTTTTCCTCGCCTCAGAACAGTACTACACATTATATTACTATACTGACAAAGACTGGGGCAAATGTCAGTTCCAGCCTGCTGCTTGGTAACTAATTTCCCTAGCTTTGTTCTTTGTCGAGGTTGCTTTGTAGCCGAAGCCCAAGCATGAGAATTCAGTTGACTCTCTATGCCTTTGCCTTTAACTAGTTTTGAAAAGCTTTTGCCTACCTGCTCAAAACCAGTATCTGGCTACTTTGAAAAGTTGCTCATTGGTTCATGCCAAGTTCTCCTTTTGGAAATTCCCCTGCTGTGCTGTTTGGTTGGTATTGGGTGGTACAGAAGGAAGAAATGAGTTGTCCTGTGGGCTGGGCGCTTGGGAGGCCGAGAACAGCAGGCAGCGCGTTCTCCACATCTCCAAAAAGACACGTGTAGTTGTTAAATGCATTTGTGCTGCTCTCTTTAAAAACATGCGATCATGAGAGTGTTTAATAAATCCCATTGAAATCAAACTTAGCGGCCGGGGAGATGGCTCAGTAGAATAAGCGCTTCCTTGGCAAGCGCAAGGGCCTGAGTTCAATTCCCGGTGCTGAAAAAAAATCAAACTTAGCTATATGGTTCCTTACTTCCCAAGAGAAAACAAACAGTATTAATGTTTTGCATACACTACACTCAAGAGCCATTAGATATATGTTGGTTCATTTTCTCTTTTTATTTTCCTGAGCAATAAGCGATAAATTGTTTAACCTCAAGTCCATTTTTGTTTCAATAGAGATAAAATTTCAGAGAAAATACATGTTAAATGTATCACTTAATATTATGCTGTAGCCTTTTATAGACTATTTAGTGCAGTAATCTTATATGTAAAACTGGATCATAATTTATGTCTTTTATATTTGTGGTTTAAAATCTTGTGTTTTTAGCGGGGCCAGGGAGATGGCTCAGTAGAATAAGCACTTGTCTGGCAAGCACAAGGGCCTGAGTTCAATCCCTGGTTCCACAAAAAAATAAAAATAAAAAAATAAAATAAAATCTTGTGTTTTTTATTTAATGCAAACTATCTAACACAATTCAAAATGTGTTAAATCTTAATAAAATCCAGCTGATAGCTTAAATGCAGTTGCCATAACTTGGCCGGCCAGCTGGTGTCACTGTGACACAGGCAACGAGAGTGTATTTTTACTTGCTGCCCATTGCAGAGACTTGAGTTTTCATTTGACTTCCTTTCTTAGTCTGACCCAAGCGAGGCCCTGCTTAAATGCATACGCAACAATTATGTTTGTATAGAGATGGCATTGCCTCATTTATTAATGTTTCTAGATAGATTTGTTAAGTGTTTTGTTTTTGAGACAAGATCTCACTATGTAAACCAGGAGCCCTTAAAACCCACAGTGTAGCCCAGGCTGGTCTCTACCTCCTAGCAGTTCTCCTGCCTCAGCCTGCCTGGTTCTGGGATTCTAGCTGTGTGCTATTACGCCCGACTTTTTTCTTTTAAAGGTATTAGCAGCTGCTCGATAAGGAGAGGAGATGATTATTTTGATATTAAGGGTTTTTTTTCTTTTTATAATAATATTAAGATTTGGTTTTTTTAGAGTAAAGACATTTTTGTGTCTACATAAAAAATAATTTTTTGTATTTTAAAGATTTAAAAGGTTTAATCTCCGAAGAATTCAAATTACTGTTTGATTTGTAAGCTGCATATTACATATAATGAATGTGGTTATGGTGCTTGTTAAAGTATTAAACCAGAAATTTGCAACAGAAGCAAATACTAGCTCCATGTGGTTGAAATTTCTTGTGCTTTAAACTATAGTTGTCAGATTCAGAGAACTTACTTCATTAGATACAGCTGAAATGGAACATTTCCTGTGGAAAGCCCAAAGCAAAAATCCATGATTTAGGGGTTTTCCATCTGCAAATCATTTGTCTAGAAAGATATACCCACACACAAAACTACCAAATTTTGTGTTGAAATTTGGGGCGTGTAGCGTTCCCTGCAGGCCCTCATCAGGCTCCAGAGCCCTCAGCTGCAGGCTCGAGGAAGGCCGCAGGTAGGATCCTAGTGCGGCAGGAGAGCCTAGAGCCTGCTGCTGGAGAGTTCCAGAGCTGCGCCAGGAGCCCACGCAGCTGCCCTGGGGCAGGACTTCTCTCAGTCATCACCTTATAGCCAGGCCTGCCAAAGGTGCTTGGCATGCGGTAGCTAGAGGCTTTTAATAAATGTTTGGGGAGTGAATTAGCATCACTCATGCTAGAGCGGCGAGGGCTAGAAGAAAGGTTTCTACACTTCTGTGGGGGAAAAAAAAAAGAGAGATTGTAATATTAGGGGTTGGGTTGGGTTTGTCCTTCACAGTGAGCTGCTTGCTCAGCCTCCCCCTTTTCTCGGGAGTGGGGTGGGGTCTTGCTGTGTAGCCCAATCGGGCCTTGACCTCGCTGTGGTTCTCCTTCTCAGCCTCCCCAGGCTTGGGTTACAGATTTGCCTGACCATGCCCAGCTAGTCTTTTATTTTGAGGCAGGTTCTTTCCCAGACTGGGTTCAAACTTGGGATCCTCTTGCCTCCACCTGGCGAGTGCTGGAATCAGGTGTGGCCCATTTTGCCCAGCTGATTTCAGATTTAATGCCTGCATTAGTTACTTCGTTTACAGTGCATCATTCATTCATTGTCTCTTCTGTTTGTACTGCGATTGGCACCCCGTGCACAGCACAGTTCATGGCACACAGTGACTGATTTATAAAACATGAATGTCCCTAGCACAGTGGTGCACATCTGTTGTCCTGGCTGCTCAAGAGGCGGAGGCTCCAAGATCAGAAGTTCTGGATCAGCCTGAGCAATTGGAAAGCACACCAGACTAGTGTGGGTGGGTGTGTGGTTCCACAGTGCAAAATTTCCTAGTACCGCAAAGAAAGAAGAGATTCCAGGGTAAGGACTAAAAATTTGACATGTCTTCTATTTCAGTGATTCTGCCCTAGAATCCGGGTAGCATGTGATGACAATTTTGTCTACATATAATATAGAAATTCAATATAATGTGTACCTAAAACATTTAGTGGCTCACTCAGGAAGAAAATTGATTTGATAGTGGCTTTTTAAGAAGGCTGGTTGGTTTTTTGTTTTGTTTTGCTCTTTTTTTAAAAAAAAAAATTATTTTATTTTATTTTATTTTTTTGCGGAACCAGGGATTGAACTCAGGCCCTTACACTTTCCAGGGAAGTGCTTATACTACTGAGCCATCTCTCCAGCCCCTTTAAATAATTTTAATGAGAAAGCTGGGTTTTTACCAGATGTCTACCTCAGTCCTTTTAAAGGTATGGGAAATGTTTTTCAAGGATTGTTCAGCATATTTAAATCTAGATTGACTTTTTGTATTGACACATGAAAATTCTCAGTGTGTATAGGCATCATGTGATGTTCAGTCGGGATACACATGTCTGTCCCTGTTCATCAGTTCTTCTAGCATGTTGGAGATACCCAGTAAGTTATCATGAGCTTTGTAGTCACTTACATGTGCAATAGCACGTTAGAACTTACTCCTAACTGTAACCCAGTACACATTGACCAGGCTTTACATTCATTTTAATATTTGCTTGTAGCTAGGGTATAGTCTTGGTACTGTTGTTACAAACGAAATTTTGGGGGCCGGGGAGATAGCTCAGTGGCTTAAGCACCTGCCTGGCAAGCACAAATTTAGAATGTGATCCCTGGTTAAAAAAAAACAAAAAACAGTACAAATGAACTTTTATCAGATCTAAAGCCTGATAACTGATGAAAGCACTGACGAGTGGAGAGCCAAGCCAGTGCCTACCTAGATGGCCTCCTGCAGTAGAGTGTTGGCAGATAACCAGCAGTGACTCGGTAGCTGTGGAGAGGCAGAGGCCATGAGGGGGCTAATGATCTTGTCGGGTATTTACAGTGGAAAGGGCTGTGGAGGCCTCTGGACAACAGCTGTGCTTCGCAGATACTGCTTGTACATAGGCTGAGGCAGGAGCCTGCGGGTTCAGGCTCAGCTTAGACAACATGGAGCCTGTCTCCATAAACAAGAAAAGATATTCTTGTAGTCAGCAGCCGCATACAACAACAGAGTGGATTTTAAGTTACCAAAAGTCATAGAACACAAAATTTTCAGTTTGTTTCTTTAAAAGTGTGCATGAAACAGTGGGAGCTTTTTCCAAAAGCATTATATATTATTTTAGCCTAATCATTTGAAAATTTATTTTTAAAGGGTGTTAGATATACCAGCATTATCTTAGCTCCAGTAGAAGGTTAACTTTGGTTTGTTCTTATCCAATTATTTAGACTTCAACGTCTTGAAGTTTGAGCTGAGTGTCAATAACATGTGAATGTAAATTAGAGATTTTGTGTTGTGTGTTATAAGTGGACTAATTGTCTCTGAAATACACCCTTGAGGCTGTGGGAATAAATGCGGTAGTGTATAATTAAATAGCTAAGCCAAGCACAGCTTAGCTGCATTGTCTTACGTGGGCAGTGAGTAATGGTACCAAAGAGCTGGGCGATTGCAGAACCCTGAGCTCCTCCCATAGCGTCCATGCCCCTAGCAGGTGGCATCCTCTTCAGAGAGGCAGTGGGCCACTTGCACACTACCAGTCATGCTTCTCTGTGGTAGCAGTCAGGGACAGGAAGCCTTTAGTGCTGTTGAGATTTGCAGCTATTTTGCGTGAATGATGGGAGGTTTGTTTCTGGAAGACTTTTGCTTGCCGAATAGAGGAAGCCTGGCAGCTGTGGGCAAAGTTTTGTGTAAGGTAGAACATCCTCAGCACTAGTGTCAGTCTGGAATCTACGTGTGACAGAGTGGAAGGTGTTCCTGTACTCGGAGATCTCTCTCTGTCCGATCTGTTGTTTATCCGACTAGTGTCCCTCTTCCTCAGTACTGCTACTGTAGCGTCTCTTCTTTGAAGCATTTACAGCAATATTCTATAACAGAAAAATGATTCAGTTGATTCATGCTCTTTTCAGGTGTTAGGAAAAAGAAAAATGAGTGTAAGAATATTTGTTTTATTCTAAGTGCTCTTCAAAACAACAGTTGAAAGGTTGTACAATGGCAAGAGTTTTTAGGGGACATTAGGAAGTGAAATGGAATGAAGGCTGTTCATGAGTTTTATTTCCAAAAGAAAATTAAAGGTTGACAAGTTACTACCATTAAGTACTTTCTGAAATAAGTTTTAAAAGGTGTTTCTTTTTTAAATTTATTTTTATTTTTCTTTAGTTTTTGTATTTTAGGAAAGGGTCTATAGGGTGTTCAAGGTCTCACTACTGGATTGGACTCGTAGTGATCTGCCTGTTTACAGCCTCCCAGGAGCTGGGATTATAGGTGCGTGCCACCATGCCCAGTCTCAATTGCTTTTGCGTACGTACCGGGGATGAGGTCAGCATGGCAGGCCTGGGGATCAAACCCCCAGTCCCTTCGCCTGCTTTCAGGTGCTTTAATCTGCTGAGCTATTTGGCCATCCCTAAAAGGTGTTTCTTTAAAGAAATTTTTTAGCAAACATACTATTAAAATGAGTTCTAAATCTAAGAAATTGCTTATAGCTATTTTTATTTACTATAGAGTCAGTAGTGTTTCTTAAAGCTTACCTAAGCATATTGCTAGCAACCAAGGAACATGCATTTGTTCTGGTTTACTCATCAGTGAGGTGGGAGCATGTTAAATGATGTTGCCAAGATTGAATGAGATCCTACACATGTAGTTCTTGCTTCATGTAGTTCCAGTACGCATTCATTTTATTTACCTCAGTTTCATTAAAACACACTGGTCCCCCAGCGCCCAGCCCACGCCTCACCTGCTCTGAGCGCTGTCCCCACATACTTCATCTGCAGCAGCACTGGTGACCCACCACTCTGTGTTCCTCTTATCCTGCCTTTAAATACAAACAGGAGAAGCTCAGTTCTGTTGTTCCTACTCTCAGTGAGTATTATGACCCGCCATTTGTTTACATCGGTCCTGCTTGCCTGCCCCTGTCCTCTGGACTGTGAGTCTCTGGCCAGGGACTCTTCTTTGCTGCACTGCTATGTCTATGGCAGCTAGAGCTGTGACGTTCTGGAGTTGTGTTCTCCTTAGCTGTTCTTCAGTACAACTTTATGTTCTGTGGTGCAAGAGTGCTTTCTCCTTTCTGTTTGGTTCTCATACACTAAGGCTTAGTTTGTTTTGTTGTTGTTGTTGTTTGTTTGTTTGTTTTTGAGACAGGCCTTCACTGTGTAGTCCAGGCTGATCTCATACTCGCAGCAATCCTCTTGCCTCAACCTCCCAACTGCCGAGATTATAGGCATGGGCCACCAAGTCCAGCAGAATTAGGCCGTTCTGAATTTCTCTGATACATGTTGTCTTACTGTGGCACCAAATTCACCTTCTGTGTGAACTTTTTTTTTTCTGGTACCAGGGATCAAACTTGGGACCTTGTGCTTGCCAAGCAGGCACTTGTGCTGCTAGCTATCTCCCCAGCCCCTATTAACATATGTTTTGTCTCTGCAATGAGATGGCAGGGTTTGTACCTTATCTTTTTTGCCTAGAAAGTCTAACAGAGTAAGAATGAGCAAACACTTAATTTTAATTTGAAAATAAACCAGTTGCGATGCAGCTTTGTAGTCTGTATGCTGACTTCTAAGTCCAGTAGTTCATTCAGCAGGTTCATTCATTCATTCATTCATTCAATAAATATTTAATGAGCATCTATGGATTCTGATATGTAGAAGTAAATAAAATCTGTCACAACCATGCTCCCATGAGGTTAATGTAATTAGAGAACAAAACTATACAAATGTATATACTATACATGCATCCCTGATAACTGCTGTGGGAACGGTAACACGAGGGAAGGGGCATGGGGAGTTCAGTGTGGCAGTTACAGGGCTGCTGCTGCCGCCACCTTTGTTGTCACAAGGAAGCTTCTTGGTAAGGGAGGGAGCCCTGCTCAGTTCTATGAGGTGAGTGTTTCTGGTAGAAGAAATGGCAAGTGCAGAGGCCCTAGCAGAGGTAGCCTTCATGTTTTTCAACAAGCAGCCTGGCTGAAGCAGAGGCAGCCATGCTGGGGCCATGGGAGTTGAAGGCAAATTGTGTGGTGTTGATAGTTTGAGCTGTACTCTGAGTCATCTGTGGGGAGGAGGTTGAAGGGGGTAACTTGGGTGCTCTGTCGAGTTGGGGAGGTTGTCCTGGAGAGAAGCCAAGACGAGCTGGGAAGAACTTGGGGTGAGCCAAGTGAAAGAGGGTGCCTGTGTAGACCAGTTTGTAGCCGTGGAAATGGGGAGGACTGATTTGCTCCTGGGTGTGTTTTGAGGGCAGATTTGATGGGATCTACTGATGCGGTGGATATAGGAATGAGAGAAAAAAAGTTAAAAATGACTCTGGCTTGTGGCTTGAATAGTTAATTGCCGTGAGCAGCAAGGGATGAAACTATTGGTACTTAGCTTTTCCTTCTTAGAGTTTCCTGCAGAATCTGTCAGTGTCCAGTAGTTCACAGAATTTAAGGTTCCTGCTTAATCTGTGTGCACATGACACGTGTGTAGTTAGACGTCCTGGCCATAAGAGAAGAGCAGGTGAGAAATATAAATGTCAGAGTTGTGAAGGGAGAGATAAGTTTTAAATCTAGAATACTGGAAGAGATCACAGAAATACAGGAGAAAAGAAATGCAGGAGAAAAGGTTTCCTCAGGGCATTGTAGAGTCAGGAGATGGGGAACCAAGAGGAATCAGTAAAGGGGAGCATGGGACACAAGGTGACATAGGAACTGCGCTCCTCACACCAAAGGTTGAAAGGAGGGACAAGCGCTTACTTATATCAAATGATGTTGATATGCTAGCTGAGGTCAGAACTGGATTGGTGAGGTCTTTGCTGACCTTAACTAAGATCTCATTAGTGAGTAACTCAGAGCCCATCCAAATTGAGTAACCATGTGAACAAAATTAGTGAGCCTCTCCAGAAAACGCCTCTCAACACTGATCGGTGGTGACTGTATCTGCGAGGTTGAACTTTGCAAATTGCAAGACTTCAAGTGGTGGAATGTTCTGAGTTGTAAAATTTTAACTGTATGCTATATGTGGAGAGGTAGGTTAGGAAAGAATTTCACAGACAGAAATATCTCTTATTTTATCACTACTTTGTCATTGTAGAAAATCAGGAGTACCTATTCATAGACAGATCATGAAAATTGGATAATACCTCACATCCACACCACAGGGGGAAGTGCTGATTTTAATGGAAAATACAAGGTTTCATGAAACTTGTTTAAGACAGTGTTTTTCTTTTCCTGTAAGAGACTTGTTTATCTCTTTGAAAGAAAGATTTTTGTGTTGCATTTGATATATAATAGGTAAGCTTTGGATCTTGAATTTTTAGCAGCCTGAGGTAGTGAATGTAGAGAGGCCTCTAGGAATGCACTAGTTTCTGGTCTTTTAAGATTTAAAAAAAAAAAAAAAAGATTTTCAACAGCATATAAATGACTAAAACACCAGTCTGTCTTTCAATTTCTTTTTATTTATGAAATGTCCATTTTACTCTGAATTGATTTTTAATAAAATTTATGATCTCCCAACTGACCTTTTCCTCCCTATTATTCTTTTTTCCATTTAGTTCTTTTGGTATCAAACTCATTACATTCCCTTGAAAGTGTATCTCCTACATTTTTCTCTCTTTGTCCATACTGACAGTTTCTGCTAAATCATCATCTTGCATACCAAGCTGTACATTTTGCTCTATTGTGTTACTTTTATTTGCTTTGAGGTAGGGTCTTGCTCTATTTCCAGGTTGGCCGTGAGCTCTTGGTCTCCTCATTCTCCTGTGTGGGTACGAGGACTCCAGCTACACAGTGAGCACCCAGCTAATGTCTCCATTTTAAATCTCAGATCTCTCAAACTCGGGGCCTCTGGGTGTTGCTCTACTTAGTGTTGGTGGCTATCAGAAGTTAGTTATGTGGTTGTTTTTGATGTAGACGTGTCTGAATGTAATGCATGTGGCTCCGAGTGTGGTGCTAAGCATGGGAGTGCTTCTGGGGTAGCGAGGAGGTGCACTAATGACTTTGGTGTGCAGTTTGCTGTATTTGTCACTCAGAAGATAAAATTACCCATTTCAAATGATACGAAAATTTAATACCCAGTTTTAAAAACAAAATCTTTTTATTGTTGTAATATCTTTGGATCTCCAAAAAAGTTGTCTATACATTAGTAAAGGGGAAGGATATTAATATTTGGAGTACATGGTGTTGTCCACTATACTCCTCTAGTTGTTAGGAGAGGAATCTTGTCCTTTAGCCATCCCTGTGTACAGTAAAGACACTCAGCATCTAGAGACCTTCCTGGGCTCATGCAGCCCTGAAGTGACTGAGCCAGGACTGAGACTCGGGCATAGCGGGTCTGAGCAGGGCGGACACTGGAACATGGCATCACCCTGCCTTGGCAGGGATTACTGGTGGCTGTATTCAGGGTCAGAGCCAGTCCCCCACTGATACCCAAGAGCGGAACCATCTGTTCTGCCCTCTGGTACTCTTCCTTGAGTCTCTCAGTCCAGAAAGTAGATTGCAGTGCAGTTGAAGGAGTTGTAGATCCTCTTGGACCTACTCAATTTAAACAAACTGAAGTAGATAAAAATTTAACTTTCAACTACTGTTAGTAACAAATTGCGTGCTATACCCCTTACTACCTGTGAAGACACTAGTATGACAAAATCCCAATACTGGGAATGATAGAATTAAGGAGCCATTCCCAGATACAGTCCCCTTCATTTATCCTACTTGCAATAAGTCACTTAGTAACTGGACAGAAACATGTCTAGCTAAAAAAGGGAAATCAAGATAAAAGTTGGAGATTTAAGGTTGAAGAGGTTGAAAAAAATACCCAAAACTTAACAAAGGTACTTTTAAAATTAATATATGTAATTATATATGAAAAGGTAGATTTCAGATCTTACACATACTAGAAATGCTTAAAAGACAGAGGGAGGTCATTATATGGGTGTTAGTTTTCTATTCTTAGGAAAGCTTAGAAATCATTTTCAATTTAACTAAACCAGATTGACTTTAAATATTTAAGTTATTAAAATACTTTAGTAAAATAGCTAAGTAGTTTTAAGCAATATTAAAGCTCAGAGACATCCCCAGATGGGAATTATTTTAATTCCTATGTATTCACCTTGAAATCATGTACTCCCCCTCTAAATATTTGTGGTTAGGCTAAGGAACTTAGTGACAGAGATTCAGCAGGCTCTAGCCCTGAACACCCGATTCCTGCAGATCCCCGGGGCTTCTCCAAACTGATCTCACAGCAGGGAAAAGCGTCAGGCTGTACTGAGTCACCTTACTTACAGAAATTCTGTCCATCTTCAGAAAGTGGATTGTTTCCATTCTCAGACTGGGTATCTATTTTCGCCTATAACATATGCTTTTCCCCAGAAGGATAGGGATAATAAACTTAGTCATTTTTATTGTATTTCTGCCACTTCGTATAAATTGGCAGATTGGCACTGTATTTGTCCTACAGAATTTTAATTTTAGTAGCAGAATAGACATTGTTGTTTCAAATAAAATCTTGACCAGCAATTTAAATAACCTTTCCATATATTGATTGAAGTTCATGAAAATTAACTTCTGGATGGGCCTTTTCTGTCTCTTGGATATATTGTCTTAGCTATTTCATTTTATTATTATACTTAATTCGTAATTATATCCTAAATTTTCATTAAGAATTTGTATTTTAACTTACTCCTTTTTTTTTTTTTTTTTTTTTTTTCTTCGATACAGGGGATCAAACTCAGGACCTTGTGCTTGCCAAGCAGGCACTTATGCCACTGAGCTACATCCCCAGCCACTTTAATATATTCCTGAATTTTATCTTTTTAAAACATTTTTTGTTTTTAAAATTTGTGTATTTGTACAGGGTCTCACTACGCAGATCAGACTCGTGGTGATCCTCCTGTTTTCAGCCTCCCCAATGCCACCATGCCTGGACTATGAGTTTTATCTTTTCTCATCATTCTCTTGGCTACCTTTCTGATCTTAGACTATTGTTAAAATAAGTGAGCTAGAATGTGTGCTCTTGCCTTCGTTTTCTCTTTTTTAAAACTTTTGACATGTATCCTAAATTAGTTCTCTCTCTCCTGCTCCCTCCCCCCACCTCTGCTGCTATTTTCTTTTATTTTTGAGGCAGGGTCTTGCTATGTAGTTCAGGCTAGCCTTGAACTTACTATGTAGTCTAGACTAGCCTCAAATTTACAGCGATCCTCAGCTTCTCTAGGACTGGGATTACAGGCACTTGCTACAACACCTGGCCTAAATTAATATTCTTAAAGTCATCCTTTCACCAAGTCAAATAAGCCTGCTATTCAAAAGCATACAACTTTCTTTTTCAATCAAGGTCAAATTTTCTACTGTAGTCATTTATCCTCCTAGTTCATTTCCCCCATTGTTCAGCATAGAGCTCAGCTTGTACTAGCTAGAGGAACCTGGTTGAAGGCCCCCTTGGTATTTGGTAACAGGATAATGGCCGTGGAGCCTCCTGCTGCTCCCCACAGGTTTTTCTGTTAGATTGAAAATGCATCCTTCCTCACCCTCATCCCATCTCATCAAAATTCTGTATCGTCCACCTTGGTAAGACTTCCTTCTGTCTAATACATATTGATCATTCCCTTTTCTGAATTCTTTTTTTGGGGAGAGAGGGAATTACCTGTAATCACCGAGCTATATCCCTAACTCCTGAATTCTTAGCTACACTATAAATTGTTACTTATGCTGTGCACCTGCTATAGGCGCTCTGCCATTGTATTAAGAGATGTGATGGGTTGTTAAAAATATATATAATTATAGCTAGCTTTATCATTAGTTGTATTATAATTTTTCATGACTGAAATTCCTGTGAAAATTCAATAAAGGTAAATAGAAAAGGAATGTAATTAGATTTAATATTTTCACTTGAGTTAAATTTCTTTGGTGCTCAAGTTCTGGTAGACGTGCCACTTTTTAGTCTGTTATTAATATACTTTTCTCCCTTTCAGGTAACAAATTGAGGCATGCACTTTGATTTTCGGTCATTTTAGGTTGTTTTGCTAGCCTGTTTGCCCAGTCATTATAAGCTCCAACATTTAATTTCCAAGGTTCTGGACAAAGTATTTTGAAGTATGTTTAACTTTGGTTTGTGCCTCGTAGAAGACACTGTGCTTCTTGTCTTTTTGTTCCTTTTAAGCTGTAAGATTTGAGGTTGAGTGTTACTTTTATTACAGTTAAAGTTCTATTATAAGCTAATCTGTACTTAAGCTAGTAGCAGTTTATCTCTAGTAGCAATATATATGTGAGCAAGGAAAATTTCCTTTATTCACTCTGATTGAAGTCAGAGAAACCCACTTTACCTAATCTTGAAATTGAAGGGAAATTAACATTGCAAGTGAATGATGTATTTATATTGACTTACTGGCTAGACTTATGGTTATAAGTCTAAATATTAGATATGGGATTTTAGTGGTCTTAATTCTGTTTCTTCCTTAAAATAATCTTTGATATAACACACTGGTATCTTAAAGTTTTAAGTAGAATTTTGATATGTACCTGCTGCCTACCTCCAGAATATTGACATGCATTGTGCTTGACATCCACTGTACCTGTTACTAGCAAGTCTGCCTGTGTTTGCTGCTGCTTATGTGTCATTTGAGAAAGCCGTGCCAGCATAAGGTAGTGCTGCACGGAAGAGAGTAAGACAGTAAGAGAGGAATAAAGGGACACAGTTGTTCTGTACTTACACATTGTGCGATTTCTTTACAAAACTTTTTTCTTTTATTCAAATGTTACTAAGGATTTGAAGCGTTCATTGCCATCTGGACTTGGTCTCTCAGAAACTCAAATTACAGCTCGTGGCTTTGACAGTACCAAAGAGGGGGTTATTGAAGCAGGAGTGTACCCAGGTAAGCGCTGGCGAACTGGTGCAGATGGGGGCGGGTTCACCAAATGCTGCCTTTCTTGCACAAGCACAAGAACGCTGCCTTTAATTCTGGGAGAAAACACTGACCATACACGTAATCCTTTTTTCTTGAATTTATGTAGGAATTATTTTAATAATCTTTTATAAATAAACATGCAGAATTCATTATTTAAAAGTTTTTTAAGTACTGAAATAAAAAACTCAAAAATTATACCGTGATATAATGTTTGTAGCCCAAAGTTTATAACCACAAAATAATTATAACAAAGGTTATGAATATTGAATTGTATAAATGTATATATCCTACTTCAAAGTCAGTATGAGAATGAGCTGTTATTTGTCCTGTTATACGTGTTATGTAGAAGGTCTCCAAGACCTATGACTGTAAGACTCAGTTTATTGTCACACTCATAGCCTTGATTACTTGCGGTGAAGAATTCCAAGCATACGCCGTAAAGGCAAAGTATGCATGAGACAGAGTGTGGGGGGAACTAGGCCTAGGTGTCCAGGGGTTTTCCCCAGTGAGGCCTCACAGCAATGAATAAAGTGTTGCTAAGAAGCTCATTTAGAGACTGACGGGGTGGCAATTTTATTGGGACTGCTCACATAGGCATCTGCTGTTTAGCAGAATCAAGATTCTAGACTTCAAAGGCATGGGTAAATCAAAGTGCATAATGCATGTTGTTTTTATAAACATTTGAGGCAGAGTGAGCCCATCCTTGTAGGAATGGAGGGGAGGGGATCCTCCCCAAACTGGAACTCCTAGGCACCAGTCAAGAGCCAGTCTACTAAGCAGTTAGACCTGCTTTGTGAATTCATTCTGCACGTGGTGTGTGTGTGTGTGTCTGTGTGTGTGTAATAGAAAGGGAAAAATTGCTTCCTTTGTAAATGTTCTCACCTATACTTTTTTCTTTTCTTTTTTTATTTTGGTATGAGTGAAAGAAAAACCATGTAGACATTTCAATGTAGAAAAATAGATTATTTTCTTGATAGCTATAGTTAAGTAGCTGTAGTTGGTGTACAGTGAGGTGTATTAACTGTTTATTTATTTAAGAAACAGGCTCTCACTGCACTTCAGTCTGGCCTTGAACTCACGGCAATCCTCCTGCCTCAGCCTCCCAGATGCTGGGATTACAGGCATATGCCACTGCACTTGGCTATTTTAATAATGTAATTTTACAAAATGAAATGATTTCCATACATCTGCAGTACTTGGTCCTCTTGCAGATTTTAGTACTTTATATTTCTTCTGTCTTATTGGCCAAGTGTTTTACTGAAGGACACTTTAGACTTGAAATACATAATTTGTTACGTGGCTCCTGGAAATAGGCATTTAGAACAGATAATCCAGTATGACATCCTCTGCTCTAAACTGTATAGGGAATAGACTATGTAATGAGGTGGTTTTTATCCTTTTTATTCTTATGTTTAGAAATTACAGTGGCAACTCAGTTCACAAATACTTTTGTTGGCAAACAATTTCATTTTCAAACAGGAGCATTTGGCAGAATTTTGGTTTTGTTTGCAAATTCTGGATTGAATGGCAAACATGACCATGGCCATCTTTCCCACACAAACATGGCCACCTTTTCCAAACTCATGGACCAAAGTAAGTTCATGAACTGAGGTACCATGGTAAAGCTATAAAAAGGGCAGAAGCTTGTCAGTATCCTAATGCATACCGTTAAACTCTCTGGGCACTATCTGTGAACTCTTGGAAACAAAAATCAAAACATGATTTTGAAAGATAATCTGCACTTAATTCTGAAGCATTGATACATTTAGATCTTGGGGACAACTTGGAATTTGGAAAGGTTGGCTGAATGCCTAAAATTAATGAGTGCATAAAAGTGTAAGGCTACTTTTCATAAACTGACAGAATTTTTGGATCATTCACCCATTTCAGAATTCATTTTTATTCATTCATGCATTCATTTATTCTCTCTCTCTCTCTCTCTCTCTCTCTCTCTCTCTCTCTGTCTCTCTGTGTGTGTGTGTGTGTGTGTGTGTGTGTGTGTGTGT
>NW_004524677.1:5430534-5433878 GCF_000260255.1 Octodon degus
TGTGTGTGTGTGTGTGTGTGTGTGTGTGTGTGTGTATTATACTGGGGACAGGACCCAGGGCCCCATGCGTAGTAGGTAAATGCTTTCAACATACCTTACATTGTGTTATGGTGTTATTTCTTACGTAGGCTTAATAAGCTGTAATAATTAGAACAGCAGAGCTTTGTTCCTAGGGTCACCAAGACATGGGACTATAGTGGTCTTTTACACTTAAGATAGAAATCCTATGTTTTGGAGAGTAGAGATAGTCTTTGAAATGGTGATTGGACTGCGTAACCTACATGCTGTCTCCCAACTTACCAAATGATTTATGGATTAGTGTTTTCTGCATTAAATTTGATAATGGAGATATTAGGGTGTGGCTTCAGATTATCGGAGTATAAGATAACTAGTTCAACATTTGGGCCTCATTTCGCTGACAGTTTAATGTGAGAGTTTTGTTGATTCCTGTCAACACCTCTAGTTTTAAGTTTTAATAGTTTAGCAGATTCAAAGAAACAGATACAGTATCTCTCACCTTGAAAGGTAGCGACACTCCATGCAGGTCTATTCATGTTTGTTAATGTGAGTGAGCCCAAATTCACTATTAGAAGTAGTGGCTATGTCTGCATCAGAATTTAGTATATCTAAGATACATACAATTATTACTAACTTTAAGTAAAGAGAACGGATATTGATTCTTTCCTGTTGGAAAACTTAATTTTGAGTTTGATATGTATATTTTCCAGAGAACTGGGCAAGAATGTAATTGAAATAAAAATGTTACAAATGTTAAAATATTCGTACTTTTCTCAGTCTTTTTAATGAACAGCCTCTTTTCCACGGTTTACTATTGAGCCTAGCAACAATGTTATGTGATCCATACTCCTATTCTGCAGGTGCCTACAGCTCCGAGATGTGAGGTGGTCTGTCAGGTGACCCTGTGTGACACACAAAACCAGAATTCCAGACCCAGAGTTAGAATTGCAAACTCAGTGTTTCATTCAGAGCGTCCCCAAACTTGGTATTGTTTGAAAATCATCTGAGTGGCTTTTTTGGAGTGACAGATGACCCTTAGATCTTGTCCATGTCCTGAATATGTATTAAAGCTGCAGGCATTCTTTCTAGGATCAGTCTACATCAGCACTTCCAAAATGTCGAAGCACCCGAGGGTCTTGTCCCAGTGCAGGGTCTGATTCGGGAGGCCTGGGCCAGCAGCTGGCACTGAGGTGTCTGACAGACTCCCAGGTGACTTCATTGCTGCAAGTGCCCTGCACCCGTACTGTGAGCAGCAGTGATCTGCACTTGGGGATATTTGATGTATGATTTGAAATTTTTAGTTACAATTCCTGTAAAGGCTGTTATCCCTATGAAGATTATCATCCACTGACATTTCTGTAAGTGGTATTAAAACATAGTATCTCTTATGTGCCTTCGAATTTTTACTTGACTTTTTCCTTCATATTAAAGAGTAGCAGATTGAATATTTACTAAGCTTTAAATCATTCCAGGTATGGATTTTAGTCATATTGTTAATTGATTTTAGAAATCATAAGAGTCCAGGTGAAGCCTTTTGTAGCTGTGACATTGCCAAATTTCTTGTTGAGTTAGGAGCTATGTTTGGGGGGGGGGTTGGCAGAAACGGGGATTGAACTCAGGCCCTTGCGCTTGCCAGGGAATATATTTGGTTTTGCTAGTTCTCTGACAAGCTTTTACAAGAACAGCCTGGTAACATCCATGTATTAGTCCTTTCCCTTCAAGAAAGCAAATACATTAGTTCTAGTCTTTAATCTAGTTTATTAGTCTCAGTATTACTCTAGTCTTTAACCTCAGTATATTCTAAAAGAACTAAGAGCCATGTTCAAAATGCATATATGTGGTGGAGAGGAACATGATCTTCACAGCTACGTGTCTGCGCTTTTCAGGTTCCCCAGAGCCACCCCTGCCGTCCGTTATGTCTCCTAGCAGGGTGGCAGCTAGCCGACTGGCTCCACAAGGAGGCCATTTAATTGTTCCCACAGGTACTCACCGCGCTGACTAGATGAAGCCCTTGCTACTGCTGCTGCTGCTGCTGCTGCTGCTGCTGCTGCTGCTGCTGCTGCTGCTGCTGCTGCTGCTGCTCTAACTCCCTCAGTTTCATAATCACTTGCTTTGTATTCCTAGGTGTGTGCCCTCTCTGTTTAGGTGGCTGGCTGCTTTTTTTTTTTTTTTTTAAGCAAAGGAAATAATCTTTAGTCATGGCCTACCTTTCTGGCTTCTCAAAGTAATTAGGCACTATCTCTTAACTTATCTTAAGGTTAAAACCAGTATAATACGATTTATTTTAAATCATCTTTCCTTGCTCTGGGCAATTCAGATTCACCTGTTTGATCCTAACCACCCAGCTTTGCAGCTCTGCCCTGGTTTTGGTTGTTGTTGTTTTGTTTTGTTTTATGTTTTAAGATGCTTCAACAGTTGAGAATGGGTCAGTTGGAAAAGATTGTGTCTTGTTATTTTCAACCTCAGTTTATAAGTAATTTACAGAGTGTGACAAAATACCATGTAATTTACCAGTCATACCCAGTGAAACTACTTGGGAAAAAGAACAATCTATGTTTAGTTTGTTCTACATTTGAATGTTGCTGGAATATAAAAATGGAAAACTTGAACTCCACATTGTCTTTTCATATGGAATGTTAGTTTTTTGTCCTTGAGAATTTTATAAATTCTTAAATTAGTTTAATTTTTATGTGTAGTACTCAATTTTTATTCTGTGTTGAAGCTGTGTTGAAAGCTGACTATTTCTTAAATAAATAAGAAATTTTACTGACCCTAAGTTTTTCTTTTTTTGTTCTTTCTCTTTTTTTATGTATTTGGTACAGGGTCTCACTACACAGCTTGGACTTGAAGTGATCCTTCTGTTTTCAGCCAGCCTCCCCAGTGCTGGGATTACAGGTGTGCACCACCACACCCAGGCTCAGTGGCTGGCTCAGCACTCCCAGGGGCGGGGCCAGTGCTGCAGTACAGGGGATCCAACCCTGGTCCCTGTGCTTGCCTAAGCAGGTGCTTAGTCCACTGAGCTATCTCACCGGGCCTTGACCATAATTTTAAAAACTACTTTTTGAAATTTTTTTGTCCTTCTTTGCTCTTTTAAAAATACCATAAAGTTCATATCCCAAATCATTAATATTATAAATGTTCATTATATGTTTCTTATGCTATAGAAAACATCTCACTATTAGTACCTACACTGCCAGGGAGTTGCTCTTTTTATAATATAAAACCTCAGGGCCAGGGAGATGGCTCAGTGGAATAAGCACTTCCCTGGCAAGCGCAAGGGCCTGAGTTCAATCCCCAGTTCTGCCAAAAAAAAAAAAAAAAAAAAA
>NW_004524677.1:5437440-5454438 GCF_000260255.1 Octodon degus
TTCTTTACTGCCGACACTTTTATTTCAGAGGTGTCTGGTGTTTGATTTCCACTTTCCACAATGCTAGTGTCTTCTGCATTTGTACTGGTTAGACTTGGGGCCTGAGACTGCATTTTATTCCTTCTCTTTGTCATTTTGTATACATTTTGTATACTGTCTTTTGACCTTTGGTGTAGAGCTTAGATAGAGTTATTACCTTAGCACCAGGTCCAGATCTACGAAGTTCAGATTCCTCCAGGTGGGTGTTGCTTGGATCTGGCTGCTGTGCTCCACTTCTTTCTGCTGCAGCCATTAGAGTTGAGCCCTTTGTGTCACTCTGGCAAGATGTTCTGTTCCTATCAGCTGGGTGAGTCTTGTCTCTAGCCTCTTTGCAGGGAGTTCTGCTGAAGGGTTCCATGCTGGACCTGCACTCTCATGCACCGGGCCTGTGCTCTGAGTCTATTCAGGATCCAGCAGCTCCGGGAGGTCTCACTAACTCACTGGGCCTGCGCTCTGGGTCTATTCAGGATCCGGTGGTCCTGGGTCTTCTCACCTCACGCGCAGGGCCTGCGCTCTGGGTCTATTCAGGATCGGCGCCCTCGGTCTTCTCACCTCATGCACCCGGCCTGCGCTCTGGGTCTATTCAGGATCTGTGGGCCCGGGTTGTGTCACTCAGTCTGCTTTTTTTTAATACTGTATTTTTCATTTTAAGACACAAGGTCTTGGGCTCGGGAGATAGCTCAGTAGCATAAACATCTGCCTGGCAAGCCCATCGTCCCTAGTTGCCTGGTACTGCAAAGGTGGGGGAGGAGAGGGGATAGGGAGAGGGAGGGGGCGAGGAGAGAGCATGCAAGAAGCGCGCCCTACTGTGTTGCC
This sequence comes from Octodon degus, assembly GCF_000260255.1. Classification (NCBI taxonomy): domain Eukaryota; kingdom Metazoa; phylum Chordata; class Mammalia; order Rodentia; family Octodontidae; genus Octodon; species Octodon degus. The sequence goes on from NW_004524677.1 coordinate 5,438,296, forward strand.
CAGGCTGGTCTTGAATGCCTGGGCTCAGGTGATCATCCTCTTGCCTCAGCCTCCTGAGCAGCTGGGACTATAGGCATAAGCTACCAGCAGGGGCCTCTAAAAAGGTACTTTATAACAACTTGACCTAACAATTACAGGTCAGGAGAGGTGGATTAGTTCTCCAAAGTTTCAAGTGCTTTGGTCTTCTTGTGATAGCTAAATATTAACTGCACAGACAATGCCAGATTATAAATGAATTGAGTTTTTAAAATTTGTTGACATTTTTAGTGTATTGCTTCAGAGTAATTGGTGGTTATTTTCCCTATTTCATAATTATTTGCCATGAAACAACTAAGCAAGTTATTTAATCTATGTGTTATGAACAGCCAGAGTCCCAAATCTACTTAATACCTTCGAATCTTACTAGGGAGGAGGCAGTAGACCTGGAGAATACGGTGCGTGTGTGGCAGTGCGGGTCACACATGAGCCACAGTTCTGGGTATTTGCGTTGGTGGTGGGCCTAGTGGCTGGCAAATCAGGTTGTGCACTGGTTCATACACAGCAGGTCTCAAATGTGTCTTAAGAGTCACATAGAGTGAATTTATTCCTTCAATGAGTATTTAAAAAAAATATTTTCTGAAATCCTTCACCAAATAAGTTTACTTAAAATGGTAAATGTGTCCTGAAATATGAGTCATTCCATACATTACTTAGTTCATGTGAGTGTTGAGCCTAAGAAATGCCAGCGGTCATCTTTGAAAAGGCGAAGCTTGCTTAAGCTTTTCTTCTCATGCTGGATTCGCCCAGTCTTGTGTCTTTGGATGTGTGTATTCTCTCCCGTCCCAGTGGCTTCCCCCCTCACCAGGCCTTCACAATGTGTGCTGTCTCCTGCAGATCCCTCATTCTGTCGGCCCTCACATCCTGTGGGTTCTGCCCGCTTCTCTTTCCCACCTTCTCAATCCCAGCCTTCACAGCCACACATCCTGTCCCTTTCTTTCTCCTCTCCTTCACCCACTCACTCAGCTTCTCTACAGATTATCTTGGTCTGCACCTGTGTGATGTGGTCTCTATTTCTTTAGAGACTTTCAGCCAATCCGTATTTTCTTTAGCAAAACTCCTGTCTGTCTTCCACCTTTGCGTCTTACTCTTCCCTCTCTCTTCTGTCTGTGGCTCTGATAACAAATTACCCAGAGATTTCCATTAGTAATCTGCATTCACGTTTCTGTGACTTTGATCATGAGGCGGTATTTGCCAACTGCTTGGAATTCACCTCCATTTCCCTCATCATTCATAGCTGACTGGGCTTCATTCACTTACTCATTAAATTTCTTTAACATCCTTTTTATTCATTTAATTGTTAAAATTTGCCTGTTAATAGTCTTCATCCACACATTGTGGACTTGAAGAACACAAACTATATTTTGAACCTATCCTTGTAATTATTAATTACATACTTTTTAAAATGAAAGCTTTGTGCATTTGAACCTTCTTCTCTTATATTTTTTTTTCCTCATTCCTTTTTTAGTTCCCATTTGTGCTGTTTGTTTTCTTCAATTTCTTACCTTTACAGTCATCTGAGTTGATCATGATCAAGCTTCCGTGCTTGGCTCTTACAGTTCTGACATGCCACATACCACACTCAGCCTTTCTGTGTTCATGGGAGAGGGCAGCCTTGCAGCGCTGCGCTAGGGAGAGCAGTCCCGAGCGATCACCTCATTTGGCCATGAGGTAGGTTTCCATCAGAACTTAGTTTGGATATTCCAGTCTAGGCCGCAAGAGGAGTCACTTATGTGACTTTAGGGAGCTGGCCGCCTTGTGGCCAGGCTGGCTGCCTTACACCTCTCTGCCAAAGTGTGACCACCTTGCTGGGCTTACAGACTCTACTTTCTGGATTGTGAGCCTTTTCAGTCTAGATGGTAGTTGATACTGGGATTCATTGTCGTTGGACAGTGCCGCAAGCTATTGTTTTGATTTGGTTAACATAAGACTGCTTGTTGTCCAGATTATTCCTGAGTAACTTAATCTGGTTCTTTGATCTCTCTGTTGTGATTTCTTCCTTTAGTTTCTTCTGTTTTTATTCCTTAGCAAATACTGTCTTCAAAGAAAATATTTACTATTTATTTATTGTCAATTTTGGACCCAAGACTAGTCAAGTAAAATATAACAATTTTAAATGTAGGCCTTGGACCTTTCTTTTTACACATTATTTTCATCTGTCTGATTTCGCAAAATGTAAATTGAGAATTTATTTTTATCTGCAGAAATAGTTGTGAATATTGAACTCTTTTTTATCTTTTTTTAGGGGTCTGTTTTTGTTTTTGAAGTTTTTTAAAATCTGAATTCAGAATTCAGAGTGATTTAGCATAGAAAATGTATTTCTTTTTAGAATATTTTTGATAACCTTTAATGAATATATTGACCCCCATATAATTGTTCTTGAAATGTACTATTGAATAATGAAATGCTAATAATTAGGAAAATGCTAATAATAAGAAAACTTACTTTTATATGGAGCTCTGAAATTAGAGCTCTGAAACTTTAAAAAAATAATAAATTTCTGTATTACTTCTTTGCCAGAAAAGAGTAAGAGAGGTATCTGGGCATAAGTAAAATTATGTAATGGGAGTTTAGAAAGCTGTAGTAGTTTCTCTCTGTCTCTGTCTGTCTGTCTCTCTCCCCCTCTCACCCCTATCTCCCCTCCCTCCCTCCTCATACAGCCCTTCCTTCTTCCTTCCCTGCCTTCTGTCTCCCTCTCCCTCCCTTCACCTCCCTCCTCTCCTCCTCTCTGCCCCTCTTTTCCTGCCACCCTCCCCACCCCCTTCCTCTGTTTTCCTCCCTTTTCTCCCCTTTACTCTGCCTTCTTACCACACACATACTATTAAAGAGGAAGCTAGAAAACATTTCAAACAATAAGGGAATAGAATTTTGATATTTTCAAATATTTCTCAGATAACAGTTTTAATATTTTTAAAACAATGCCAAATTTCTCTCTCCCTCTCCCTCCCTCCCTCCTTCCCTCCTTCCCTCCCTCCCTCCTCTCTTTTTGTGGAACTAAGGATTGAACTCAGGCCCTTGTGCTTGCCAGAGAAGCACGCATTCTACTGAGCTATCTCCCTGTCCTCCCAAATTTCTCTTTTAACTAACTTACTTAAATGCAGTTAATTTGAAAGATTATGGGAGAATCTATCTAGCATTATAAAAATTGACTAGATAAGTCTTCAAATGTCTTCTGATTAGAACTTCTAAGCTGATTGATGATTTTTAGTATGTTAAACTAGCTCACTGCTGACAAAGAATGAAATATGCTCTAGCATTTGCTTTTTGAATGGCATATTACTTTTTTGCTATTGTTCTGTTTTTTCCTTTTCTAAATAAGGTGTATTTTTCCACTTTTAGTGTACTCGACAGATTATCTCTGAGAAGCTAGGCCGTGGCTCAAGAACTGTGGACCTTGAACTGGAAGCTCAGATTGATATATTAAGAGATAATAAGAAAAAGTATGAAAATATCCTGAGACTGGCTCAGACGCTATCAACCCAGCTTTTCCAGATGGTGCACACTCAGAGGCAGCTTGGAGATGCATTTGCCGACTTGAGTTTGAAATCTCTAGAACTCCATGTAAGGTTATTTTCTGTGTTGTCAGGGGCTCGGGAGTGGCAGTAGAAGTATTTTATGAGGTAATTTGTTACATTTATGTTTTTCTGAGCTTTTATGCAATTGGAATTTTTGTGTTTGTTTGTTGAATGTTGAGACTCACGCATGCTTTGCCACTGGCTGCACCTGAAGCCCTATGAGAATTCCTGTAATTGCAGTTTCCAGGTGCTCTTCTAAGACAGCTCATGTACTCTGAGAAGACTTGGCTGACTTGTCAGCATAGGGACCCATTTGTACTTTAGAATCGATGTTAGCTGGAGGCTTTAGAAGGAAGGAATTTGATGAGAGTGAAGACTCAGCCTGCCCACGCCTAGAACAAAATCATAGTTATATATAGCTCTGGTGTAGCTAAAAAGTAAATTAGACACTTACTGAAAATCTCTAAAAAGAAAACAAAACAAAAAAAAAGACAGGGAGATAACTCAGTGGCATAAACTCCTGCCTGACAAGCGCAAGGTCCTGAGTTTGATCCCTGGTACCAAAGGAAAAAAAAAAGTAAAGAAAATTTCTTGCCTATCCCAGATGTGTTGAACAAGTTGTGACTTGTTTGAATGAATCTGTGGTATCATTAATGTGAATACAAGGTTTGGAACGAGCATATTATAAAGTACATCTTAACGTGCAGAGCCTGGGTTGTGGCCTAGCACTGCAAGCAAGCACATTGCACAAATACTTAGTGAAATTATTTTCCAGTATTTACCTCTCTAGATATTCAGCAAAACATTCTAAAGAATTTCTTTTGCTATCTTTTTATATTCTGTATATCAGAGGGTTTTGGGGGTTTTATTTTTTCCTTGCCCAGAACCAGATAGTATAGATATTCTTTGCCTGCAGACTTCTTACTTGAAGAATCAGATACTTTAAAACATTAAGTAAAAAAAAGAAAATCACTTTGCCCTATAACCTTGGGCAAAGAAAGTTTGCTACAGATGGTGGGTGATTCATGCCATAATAGTGACAAACATTGAAATTCAGTTTTAATTGATCCATTAGACAAAAAGAAAAAGTATGTGGGAAGCTCAGTGTCAGAACAGCTGCGATTATTGAGCCCCACCTCTTAAATGCAGTGGGCAGGGAGCTTTGTATTCGTTACAGGTAAAGTAACCCTTATGCAGATGCGTGGAACAGAAGTGTTGGAGATTTCAGAGGATTTTTTGGTTTATTTTGTTCTTTTTTTGTTTGTTTTAATTTTGGAGTATCTGCATGGACTTTATAAGCTGAACATTCCTAATATAAAAAACTGAAATGCTCCAAAACCTAAAACCTTTGGAGCATTCATGTAGTCCATATACATGGAGAGAATTTATGCAAGGGGTGGGCCAATTGATAGTGAGTATGCCTGCTCCACAGATGTGTTCCAGTTTTATTTTGTAAGATAGAATTCACAAACCATAAAATTTATCCTTACAAAGTGTGCAATTCAAGCAGTAGGCATTCATAAAAGATGATTTGTGTTCCCTTTAAGAAATGTTGTATTTTCATTGCTCAGTGTATTCACAGAGTTGTGCATCAGTCACATCTATTCCAGAACATTTTTGTCATCCCCCCCCAGCCGACGAAACCCCACACCTGTGTTTTTCTCCCTACAGCCCTTGGCAGATACTAGTGTACTGTGCTTCTTGAGAGTCACACTTAGGACTGGATACAAAAGGATCGTGTGTGTGTGACCATCTGTGTCCAGCATACTGGTTTTATTTCCTTTAGATACATGTTCACTGGCAGGACTGCTGGGTTATATGATTAGCTCTGTTTTGGATTTTTAAGGGACCTCCATACTGTTTCGATAGTGGTCGTGCGAGTTTCCATTCTCACCAGCAGTGTGTAAGAAGCTCACCTTTCTCCACACCCTCACTAGCATGTTTTGTTCTTTTCATTTATTTTATTTTATTTGTCTTTTTGCTTAATAGTCATTGTAACTGGGGTGAGATAATATCTCAGGGTGGTTTTGATTTGCACTTCTGTGATTAGTGACACTGAAAATCTTTTCATGTTCTTGTTGATCATTTGTCTAACCCTCTTGAAAGGTATCTATTCAGATCATTTGCCCACTGCTCAGGGTGTTTTGTTTTTTTTTGTTTTTTGTTTTTTGTTTTTCTTATTGCGTGCCTTATATATTCTGGATATTAATCTCTTGTTGGGTGAATTAATTTGTAAATGAATTATTTTCTTCAGTCTGTGGGTTGTCTCTTTGTTGATTTCCTTTGCTGTATAAGAGCTTCTAAGTTTGATATAATACCATTTGTCTGCTTTTGCTTTTGATACCTGTGCTCTTGAGATCTTATACGTGTTTTTTAGATCTTACATGAAAAAATCATTGCCGAATGATATCTTGAAGTATTTCCCTTATGTTTTCTTCTAGCATTTCATGCTTTGAAGTCTTTGGTATGTTTTGAGTTGATTTTTATATATGGGGGGTGTCTGAGTTTCATTCTTCTACATATGGGTATCTGGTTTTTCCAGCACCATTTATTGATAAGACTGTCTTTCTCCAGTGTGTGCTTTTTGTGCCTCTTTTAAAGCTTTTATTTGGCTGTAGATCCATGATGTTGAACCTTTTAGAGCTTTTGATGATACAGCCTGCTGCAGCGTGCGTGTCATAGGTTTGCCACCGCTACTATAGATGCGTAGATTTATTTCTGGGGTCCCTATGCTATTTCTTTGTCTTACGTGTTGGTTTGATGCCAATACCATGCTGTTTTCACCATTAAGTCTTTACTCTGGGAATTGTATTAGTCTTCCATCTTCAGTTGCAGTTCAGAAGCACAGTTCTATCCTTGTTGTAAATCATCTTTATTTTATGTTTAGTTTATGTCTAATCATTAAAACAATTTATAATGTGTAACACACCTAAACAACTGAGAATACTAGAATAATTGACTTGTCATCAACTAAATTAATTTTAAGTCACACTTCATCTTATTTTAATACCAAAAAATGAATTTACTTATAATGAATACACACACACACACACACACGCACACACACACATTATTTTTGCTCTCTTTAGTCTTCTGCTTATTTGTGTCGTTACTGCTGTATCTCATTGCCTCATTATAACTGCTTATTTATTTTATATTCTTGGCAGTTGAACCCACAGCTGACGCATGTTACGCATGTGCTGTACCACTGAGCCATGTTACCAGCTTTACTATATTTTTAAAAAGTGCTTTTTATTATAACCAGTTGAGTTCTCATATTTTTTCTCAATTTTTTATTGTGTTAAGATATACAGAACAGGGCCAGGAAGGTAGCTCAGCAGCATAGGCACCTGCCTGGCAAGCGCAAGGTGCCAAATTCAATCCCCAGTACAAAAACGTTAGACACAGCACAATTTAGCATCTTAACCATTTTATTTTATTTTATTTTATTTTTTAAATGTTCTCTCTTTTTTTTTTTTAAACTTTATTTATTTTGTGTGTGTGGCCAGCTCAGCCCACCAGGGGGCGGGGCTGGCTGGCATGTGGTGCTGGGGGATTGAACCGCGATCCCTGTGCTTTAGATAAGCTTGTTCTAAGTAGGTGCTTTAGACCACTGAGCCATCTCACCAGCCCCATCTTAACCATTTTAGTACATAGAGTTTTCTTTTGTCCTCTGTTCCAGTCCATCAGTAGCCTTCCCTATGTCAGTATGTCCCTACTAAGTTTTCAGTTTATACATTAAAAATGTTAAGGAGTTTGGTTTGCTTCTGCGTTGCAGTAATAGAGTTTGACCCTAACGCCTCACACACACATGCAAGGCAAGTGCTCAACCACTGGACTACATCCCAGCCCTAAAATCTTGCTTCATGCATAGTTTCTTCTCAGAATTTTAGGTGAGATTTAACATTCCTGAAACAAAATAATGTTGCTTTACTCTTGCCTTGTGGTTTGGATTAAGACTTAATTGTTCTGATGTGAATTTAGGATGTAAAATTCTACTGACTTCTCGATTTGCTGAAATTTCATCTTCGGTTTGTTTGTTTGTTCGTTTATAAAAAGCAGTCTCCTAGGTTGTCCGTACCTTCCTGTGGTTAAATTAAAACTTTTGGCATTTTCACTTAGTAGTGTGACATTGTGGTTCTTGAGCACTTTTAGAAATCAACACAGTGGTATAGGGATCTGGTGCAGGGATGCATGCTGTTACGAAGTGTGAAAAAGTTTCCTTTTATCAATAACAGTAATTTTTTCCAAGAGCAGTATTTGGACAAATCTTTCATGTTTTTCTTCCTTGCTTTTTTGATTTTGCCCTTTACCTGCTAATGACTATCAAAGGAATAAGTACAGCTTTAATATATTCTGTTAACATACTCTAAAAGTTCTGTGATTCTAATTTTTATAAGTGCATGTTCAAAAAAATAAGTGCATGTTCATATAATGATTTCATTAATATCTTGTGCTATCTTATTTCTGGTAATGTATATTTAGACTTCATGTATAATTTGGCTTGTAGAAGCATGGTGCCTCAAATCTTCAACTGTCCTACCTTTCGTTTCAGTTTTTTCATGTATGATTGATATTTTTATGGTAATTATATCTCCACTATTTGCAGTCAGTATCGGTACAATCTTGAAGACTGAGTCCAGAGTAAACAGTTCCATGGACCTATCTAAAAGGAAAATGCTTTTAGCATAGCAAAGATAGTTTTACTGTCCTGTAATTTTTTAAATAGTATGTAGCCCAGAAATGTAGTTCTAGCTACTGTATGGCATTCACTTCTCATCTTCTAAGACTCTACTTTATATTACATTTTGTTTAGGTGAATTTGAGGTGTGCTTGCTTGCTTGCTTGCTTGCTTTTGTGGAACCAGGGACTGAACTCAGGTGCTTGCGCTTTTCAGGGAAACATTTATTCCACTGAGCCATCTCCCCAGCCCCTGAGGTGTGTTTTATTAAAAAAAAAAAAAAAAAAAAGCTGGAGAATTCCAAGCCTAAAACATACATCCTACAATAAAATGTGATCAGATTTTTTTTTCAATTTTTTATTTGGTTAAATGTGTTCCTGATTAATTTGTTAATTGATGAAACTTAGACTGGGAAGATTTTACTGCTGAATATTTAGGAATCTTTTCCTGCCACATCAAAGGAGTTGTGTACAGTGAGCCACGGCACTGCTGAGCCACGACAGTGTATCAGAGAGAAGAAACTGCCCCTTGTGTTGGGTGCTGAGATCGATAGACCTGTGCAGAGTCCGCTGGTCTCAAAGATTACAGCAAAATGTGTCTTGCTAATATTTATACGTTGAGAGGATGCAGTCAAAACACAAAAAATTGCTATCTATTTTATGTCTGAAAGTTTTAACCAGTCATTACCTAATTTGGTTGTAAAAGTTATAGTTTCTCTGATTAATAATGTGCTATATTTTTCTAACAGCTGTGCTTATAGTATAATAAAAACAAAATGTAGAAGCTAAAGTATTCTTTCTAGTACAAAGTAGTTTGATTTTAAAAATTATTTAGATTTAGTGGTGCAATTTTGGCTCCTACACTTTTTTTAATAATTATTATATCATAATTTAGATTTAGACTCTTACCTATTTAAAGATTGAGATAGAAAGATAAAACTTCCTTTGCTACATTTTTAAATCACGTATTTTCCCATTAGTGATATGTTTGAGATTTTCAGGGTCATGCGTATTTATTACTGGATAAGTTAAAGTAACTTCTTTGTTTTAGGAAGAATTTGGCTATAATGCAGATACCCAGAAGCTGCTGGCAAAAAATGGAGAGACTCTTCTTGGGGCCATTAATTTTTTTATTGCCAGTGTGAATACTTTGGTGAATAAAACAATTGAAGATACGTTAATGACAGTGAAACAATACGAAACTGCCAGGTAGGTGTGAATTTTCTCCATATTGTTGATTTTATTGACCTTTAGTTAAGGTTTTTGGTTACAAACAATAGAAACCAGCTCTGTTCCATACTGACAGAAACCAATGTCCTGGAAAGTTATCAGATAGCCCACAGCACTAACAGAACAAAATTCTGGAAGCAAGCAAGGGCAAGCCAAATAATGCCTCAGGAAGTACCTAACTAGCATGGTGACTGACTGATGTCTCTGATTTGAGAGGCTTCTGCAGTTCTCATAGGCAATTTCTAGAAGGCCCTGAGTACTCGCTTCATGCCAGGGAATGTCCCCTTGAACCTTGGTCATGCTCCAAGCCCTACCTGCTCGAGGTTGGGCATGAAGGCCATCGTGGCTGTTGCTTCCCTAGAAGCGCTGAGTCCTGTGTCCTGCCCGCCAGGTGCTCCGTGCTCCTCTGTAATCAGCCTGAGTGGACGGGCCTGTCAGCCTCCACGCTGATGGTACTCTGGGTGTGAGCTCCTTCTGCTCTGCAGTGCCGTGTGTGCCCTCGGTTCCCCCTGTGGTCACAAGCTCGTGTCTGCCCCAGGACTCAGTTTCTGTTGTGGGTACCAATCCCAGTTTTCACTTGTCCGGGGTATAACCTGTCTTCAGACTCTTTTACATTTCAACTTTCGCATAAATATTTGCTTACATTTTGATAGATGCTTATTATGTAAATTTGTATATATTCTACTTCATGTGTCATTTCTGAGTCTCACAAGATCATCTTGTTAGGTGATCAGAACACACATGAATAAACACCTAAAATGCATAGAATAGCAATCCTGGGATGGCATTTCCAGCTTTGGACCCCAGGCTCAAGCTTCCCCTGTGCGCCCTGCCAGCTTTATGTCAGCATCACTCTGGGTCCCTTTGAGGTTTTCTCCCTCAGAAAATTTGGAAGTAATATTTTTAAATGCTTTTTGTGGCCCGGTTGGAATGGATGCTGCTTTGCCCTCCAGAAGTGTCATCTTGCATTTTGGTCTCCTGCCCTAGTTCAATGACATGACAGGTGCTGAGAGTCCTCACTTGTCTTGTCACTCTGAGTGACATACGCTTGTCCTCAAACACCCTTTTCTTTATGCCCTAAAGAAGTAACAGTTCTAGTACCCGGAGAAGTGGAATTTTCATGTCTCAACAAGAACAGTTGTTTTTGTTCCATGTGATACTTGTAATTTTCAGTCAATATTAATGTATAAAATTCTTGGAAATAAATACCTCACACCTGTTGCTCAAGCAATGGGAGGCTGAGGCAGGAGGATAATGGCAAGTTCCAGCCCAACCTGGACAACTTTGCAAGATTCTGTCTCAAAAAGAAAAAACAGAAAAGGGGCTGGGGTTCCAGCTCTGTGAAAAGGGCCTGGGTTCAATTGCCAGTACTTCCAAAAAAGAAAAAAAAAAAAAAAAACAAGCCAAAAATCTTTTATTGTCTGGTAGAGGGGAGGATAAGGTGAGGGTTTTATGGTACATCTAATAGGCTTAGGTCTTGGGGTTTGTTTGTTTTGTGATGGTCATGGGTTTTTTTGTTTTTTGCTCTTTTTTTTTTTTTTTTAACTATTTTTGACTATTAACATAGTGTTCATGAAAGAATCTGTCAGTACGATCTTTTCGTGGAAGGCTCTTTAGTGGTGTTGCAAGTAATTGGTTTTCCAGTCTTTCACGTGGCCACGAAAGGGCCATAATTCATACATCTCACTGCAAGGCAGCTCTAACTACTGGCGGTTACAGGCAAGCCTGTCTGTGAGTTGGCTTTTTTTTTTTTTTTGGAACCGGGGATTGAACTCAGGCCCTTGCACTTGCCAGGCAAGCACTTACTCTACTGAGCCATCTCCCTGGCCCCAGTTGGCTTTTATTAAGGTGATTAGGTGCATTCATATCACCAGTGGCACAAGCCACCTGGTGGAATGCTGGTGGTTCAAGAACGTGTTGAATCTTTCATGGACATTGTATTTAACAAAGAATTCATTATTGATGTGAATGAAATATTTCATTTATGTAGGCTCTGATTGGTTCTTTTCTAAGTTTGTTCCATACTAGAATGTCCTAATTTGTTGTTTATAATGGATGCAGTTGCTTTTGTAGAGTTTCTTTTATCTTTTTAGTGATTTTGAGTTTCTGTCTTTCTAGTCATTTGGATTCTTCTGGTATTTGTGACATTTTTGTTTGTTGGGGGGTTGTTTTGTTTTGTTTTGTTTTGTTCTGTTTTGTTTTGTTTGAGGAAGGGTCTCACTGTGCAGTTTAGCCTGGTCTTGAACTCACCGTGTAGCTCAGGCTGGCCTCAGCCTCCCAAGTGCTGGAATTACAGATGTGCACTGACATGTTTGTCTATATTTGTGACTTTTGAAGATGAAAGTTTGTTTTCTTCCCTAAGTACCACTATCACCTCCTGGTGAAGAACTGTATGAATCTGTTTTGTCTGTACTTTGAAGTTGTCTACCTGCCCTGAAATACATTCTAGTTACTTAACATATATGCTTCTTTGGGAGCTTCATTTCTACAGTATCTTTTAAAATATTAACCCCTGCCCATTTTTTTTTTTTTTTTTTTTGTTCCTGAGACAGGGTCTCACTCTGGTCCAGGCTGGCTTTGAATGCACAGCAGTCCTGCCTCTGCCTCCCTAGTGGTGGGATTACAGTTGTGCCATCATGCCTGGCCTTAACCCATATTAAAGAAAGCTCGCTGTATCCATTAAGTCATTGTTCATACATAAAACAGTTATTTCACTTACAAAGGAGATAATTGAGGCTCTAGATGAGGCTAGTTTGCTCACACATAGTTTAAAAGCTAAAATGAGAGCTTATTGGTTCTGTCTTTTGTAGAGAGGGTCAGTGCTAGGATTAAACCCAGTGATCACTGAGCTGCAATCCCAACCCTTTTTAAGATAGACTTGCTGAATTGCCCAAGCTGGCCCAGAACTTGCAGTCTTCCTGCATCAGCCTCCATCGTGTGTGGTATTAGCAGTGCGCACAGCTGCAGCTGGCTTGCCTTGATCACTAAGCCGTAAGCTTGAACTGAATTAACCTGAAATGTGGGGCTGGGAGTTGCGGCTCAGTGGTAGAGTGCTGCTCTAGTATTCACAAAGTTCTAGGTTCAGTTCCCAGCACTACAAAATAAAGTATTTTTTTTAAAATAAAATATAAGCTAGAGGGCTGGAGAGATAGCTCAGTGGCATAAGCCCCTACCTGGCAAATGCAGGGTCCTGAGTTCAATTTCTAGTACAAAAAAATTATAAAATACAAGCCGGGCATGGTGGCATATGACTATAATCCCAGCATTCAAGAGTCTAGGTGGGAGGTCATAAATTTGAGCTGAGCCTGGGCTACATAAGCACGTTTGAGACCAGCCTGGACTATGTAATAGTGAGACTGTCTCAACAAAAAAGGAAAATGAAATAAAAGTTTCACATCAAGTTACAAAAAATAATGTTTGTGTTGCTTTCCCCCCAGTATGAACTCAAGACTTCATACAGGCAAAGAAAGCATCTCTGCATCCTCATCCTTTTAATTTTTTCAGTTTTGAGACAGGACTCACTGGGTTGCCTAGGCTTACCTTTAACCTGAAGTCCTCCAGCATCTGCCTAGACTTGCCTTTAACTCAAAATCTTCCTGCTTCAGGCTCCCAAGTAGCTGGGAGTTACAGATGTGCAGTCCTGTGGCCGAATTTGCTCATCTTTTAATGAGAAATCCAACTTAAACTATAACGTGACATGTAGATTTCAGCTTACACATTGAATAAGTTTGTTGGGAACTTTTGAACAAAATTATGAACTAACTTCTGTAAGGGCTGGGGAGATAGCTCAGCGGTCTAAGCCCCTGCGTGGCAAGTGCAGGGACCCAAGTTTGAACCCTGGTACCACATGCCATGCCAGCCCCAGAACCCGTGGCACACGCCTGTAATCCTAGCACTGGGAAGGCTAAGTCAGGAGGATCGCTGAGTCTGAGCTGCATAGCAAGACCCTGTGTCAGATAAATAAATAAAATTTTTAAAAAATCTGTATAGTTGGTAGCTAGTTACTTAATAGAAAACTAAGACAGTGTCTTTGTGTCCTTACAAGCACCACTCATGGCACAGTTGCCCTTTTTCATTCAGATTACAACGTGTGATCTTATTTATTAACATGAGCTTCAAGTCTGACTCCTCTGTGTTCATGAAGTGGCTAAGGAGTTGGCTCGTTATAACCCCGAAACTGACTGCTGAGGGTCAGTTAACAGAAAGGAGACCAAGATTAAAGTTTCTCAGGAGCTTAATTTTTTCTCCAGAATTTACTGACTTTTTTAGACCGGAGGTCATAGCACAGAAAGTAGTGATTCTGGCCGGCACCTAGGTGGCCTCCCGACGTTCCCCGGTGTGCATGATGCGCCAGTAGCATAGCCGCTTGGGCTTGATGGACCAGAAGGCTTTGCACGGCACCTTCCGTGCTGACAGCGCAGAGAAAGGGCTCGCTTGTGGTCAGGGCTTTTCACATTTGGGCTCCTATTCTCCAGAAGTTTCGCATCATCCGGAAAATGAGCAGCCCTCTCCTTGATGTGGGCCAATGTGAACTGCACCCTGAGTGAGGAGTTGGGAGGGGCCTGCCTTGGCTACCAGTACTGGACACTGTTACAGAAGCTGTCCTGAGAAAGTTTTCCTGTGATACTGTCTTCAAACTCCAAATGTAAAACTTTAGCAATATAAGGTTAGGATTATAATCTTCATTATATTTAAGTTGAACACCACTGTTTAGAAATGTGCTTCAAGACTATTAAAGGGGGAAAAAAGACTGTTGAAGGATGTTTGTTACGTTAAGTTGCCATTTACCACCATGTGTTTTAGGTCTGTTTTTTCCCTTTTAATATTTAGTGCTCAATATGGTAAGCATTCTGACAGTTGGTTATGATCAGGTTTCCCTAAATATATAAGGTTTTGTGGCTATTATTCCCAGTCATAGATGAAAGCCTGGAGCACAGAGACAGTGCTAATTCGACTTGTCAGAACCACGAATGGCTCCAGGTGAACCCATGGAGCCAGCCTGTTCTTACCCAGTCAGTCTCGCCACCCACATCTGTCATGGGTCATCGCCTTAGCTCCTCAGCTTCGTGCTGCTTTGTGGCTCCTTTCTCCTGCGCCCTGGTCTTTCTAATTGGTTAGCTTGCTTCTGGCTTCTTCACCTTTTGCTCCAGGCCCCTTCCTCTCTGCCAGCAGAGCATCTTGTGTTCTGAGCCAGTCCTTGTTGCCCATTGTGCCCATCAGAGTTCCTCAGTTGCTTCACGTCCCCCAACTCCAGGGTGAGACTTGAGCTATGTCACCCGTTGGGTGACATAATTTCAGTCTTGCCAACCTGTCCAACCTGAAGTCTTCTGATTGTTATATTCCAACTTCAGGTTGTAACACAGTGAATTAATCCCCAAGTGTGATGAGGTGTCTTAAAGCCTTGCGCGTGCTGTTTTCTCTGGGAATGGTCTTCTGATTTCCCTGCCCCACCCAACTCATTAAACTTTTATCATCCTTCACATTTTAATTATAGTGTTTTAATTGTGCCTGGAGATGCCTGTGCAGGTACCTCATTATTTAATTCTTCCTGACTTTCATTATTCCTTTCCCCTCTTCATGGTAGTTTCCAATATACCATTTTTGTAGTAGTCATTACAATTATTGAGGCCAAAAACTTCATGAGGGTAAACATAGCTGTTCATCTTTATAGCTTTACTTTCTTTCCTTCTTTTTTTTTTTTTTTGCAGAACCGGGGATTGAACTCAGGCCCTTGTGCTTGCCAGGGAAGCACTTATTCCACTGAGCCATCTCCCTGGCCCCAATATGGCTTCACTTTCAAGCACAATGCCTGAAAGAGAAGAAGTGCTCACTTAGTAATTGTTGAATCAGTCAGTTAATGAATGAATAATTCTACTTTGGCCCTAAAAGATAAAGCTTGTTAAATTCATTAAGTATTAAGAATATATTAGGCTGTAGCTGGGTGTGGTGTCACACACCTGTAAGCCCAGCACTCTCAGGAGGCTGAGCTGGGAAGATTACTGTGAATTTGAGGCCAGCCTGGACTACACAGTGAGACCTGGTCTAAAAAAAAATTTTTTTTAAAGAATACATTAGACTGAGTGACACAAACTGATGCACTCTTTCCCAAATTATGTATGCAATTTATGTTATGTAAAGAATTTCTTATTCCCAGAGTAGGGATGCAAATCACACCGTAGATATCTGAGTAAAGAACTTTACTTTGGAGCCATAAGCCGTGCGTTCATATTTTTATTAAAGTAAAAATATGCTGCTTCTTGGCTGAACACTTATTTGTCAAAGCTGCTGACCAAGTGGCTGTGCTTAAGCACAGATCCCATGACTCGAGGTGTTAGGAGCTGCGGTGGGTCAGGAGTGATGGGCGGAGTAACCTTCAGTTAGCGGCTGGAGAATGCTCTCGCACAGAAGTGTTAGGCGCCGAGTAACCAATACCCCACGTCGCATTCTGCACCACGGCGTCCCACAAGTCCGTCTAGAGGGATGATCCGCAGTAGGCACACACGTCTGTGTCCTGTGTTGAAATATGGCCAGTCTGAATTGGACTGTGATGGAAGTGTAGGCCGTGAAGACTCAAAATGTAAAGTAGCTCGTTACCAGTCTTTTTTACATTCATTACATGTTCCAATGATAATATTTTCAGCATTTTGAGTAAAAATATATTAACACACATATGTAACATGTA
>NW_004524677.1:5454538-5457121 GCF_000260255.1 Octodon degus
TTGGAACAGCACATTTGTCAGCACTTCATGCTGCATTGCTGTTTTTGAGGAAGAGCGTCCCTTTTTTGAGACAGTCTTGCTATGTTGGAAGAGGCCTGAAGAATAGTGTATAATATAGATCTTATTTCAGCCCATCCTCTATGCAGGTGGTAGCATTTTTTAATTTAATCTTTAACTGGTTCACAAAAATCTAACAAGTGTGTGTAGTAATGGGGCACCCCATGGTGTTTTCTTAATTGTCCAATGCATAAATCTACTTAAACATATCTCCTCAAACACTTAGCATCTCCTTATGGAAAAACATTGATTTTTAATGACTAAATTATTTTTTCTTGCTGTCCAAAACTATAGCAGCATTCTTTTTTCTAATCAACATAGTACAACGACAGGAGATTGGTATAGCAATTTTTACTGACAAAAATTGCTCAGGCTTTAAGATTAGTTGTAAAATGTTTTCTTGAGATAGAGTTAACATAAACAAGAATTTTTATATGAAAAAAGAATTTTTATGTGATAGCCAAAGTACATGGCATGTGTAGTTCATGGACAGAAATACTGTATTTTTCGAATGATTAGGAAATTATTATTAATGATTCCAGGATACTGCAGTCACTCACTCTGTGGGGATCTTTAGTTCCTAAATGTATAAGTAATTTAGTATGAGCATCATTGTCTTCTGTCCCTACTGTGTCTGGATTGTGTGTTTTTGTCGTTTGATGTGATCATGCAGGTGGCCAGAGGACACAAGCAAAAAGTGGGCCAGTTGTTCTAGCAGATGAAATTAAAAATCCTGCAATGGAAAAGTTAGAGCTTGTTAGAAGATGGAGTCTGAACACATACAAGGTTTGTGATTTTTAATAGTTCTAGTGGTTCTGAGAATTTTTATTTCTATGTTCAAATTACTATATTGCAGTTACATGTATAGGAATTACACTTTCAAAATAGGATAATACAATTAGAAAGTGAAATGTTTTATTATTGATATTTATAAAAATAATGCTGCCTTAGAATGTATTGTAAAGCTGTTATAGTTATATTTCCCCTTCTGCTTTATTTTATTTTATTTTTTTAGTTTAGTTTTTTTATTTTAATTTTTTAATAGATTGCAAATTGAAAATAAATTATTTACAAATATAAATGAATATAACAATAAAAATTGTCCAAAATAAAAATGAAGAATTGACAGATCAGTCATAATAGTTCACTGTCAAAACCAAGAAACTTATATTTATATAATTAGAATTCTCAAAGTAGACAAGAGTAGGCAATAAATATTTAAAGACTTAAAATTTCTGAATTTAGTTCACTTATAATACCATATTTCCAAGAAAAATGAACCTTTTGCACAAGAAATTTAAATAAAATCATACCAAGATACACAAAAATGAAATTCTCCAAAACTTATTATAAAGAAAAGAATCATTAAAGCATATACATAAAAAATATTAGCTATGGAAGAACAAAATTAAATAGCACCTTATTCCACATTGGAAAGAAAAAAAGATCAAGTGTGTAAAAAACTAGGCTAATTAAAGGATTAAAAAGATCTGTCCTCTTTGAATTTTATACTTAGCAAACATACCTTTGAAAACTAAAAGTAAGATTTTCTAGTTATACAAACTTGAAATATTTTAATACCTCCAGAAGTAGCATGTAGGAAATAACAAAGAGCGTAATTCAAAAGGCAAGAGAAGTTGCAGTATGCTCCTGGATGAACAATAAAGAGCTCTCAATATGATAGTTATGCAGGACTATATAAAAAATATATTAGATGAACCCTTATTTAAAGATCATTGCAGATTTCTATGAAATAGTACCAATCTTATATTGGGTTATACACGTATTTTTATGTGTGTGTGTGTGTGTGTGTGTGTATAAAAGACAGGAAAGAATAATATAAAGTCAACAGAAAATGGAAATACACTTTTTAAAGTTCCTAATACTAGGAGAAGATATCATACAATGTCTTTTAAATAAATTGTAAGTCAAATATATAGTATACATCTTCAAACAAAAATTAAGATTAAGCAATATTCAGAAAAATACTAATTAATTAAAAATTAAATGTTTCAAAACAATTGAACTAAGAATAAGTTTTCATGACAGCAAAGAAGTACTAAGAGTAAAACATAAGATAAACACTGGAATGGCAAATAAATGACCAGCACTTCTAACAGTTTGAGGAAAGGATATTCCATAAAGTTCTAGTGTGTTGTGGACATGCATAATGACCGTGACAGTTACAGGTGGCCAGGCGTCACTTGTGGGACTGAGGTACAGCTATTTCTTTGAAATCCACCCTGTAGACTCAGGTGGAATCATGACCCATAGGGTGGAAGAGAAGTCCATTTGTAGGGTGTGCTGATGGAAATATTTTGCTGCTGAACACAAAAAAGTAACTGAAAGACTACTATTGTGTACCTCTTATTCTCCTGTGTTTAATTGTTTGCCCTATTTGGTGGGTTCTTTCCATTCTCATTCAGGAGGCTGTGATCAATTTGCTCCCTCTCTAGAACATCATTTAGTAGTCTGTGTAGGCTTGGCTTTGTCATCATGAAATTCTTTAGTTGTTCTTTGTCATGG
>NW_004524677.1:5464235-5479510 GCF_000260255.1 Octodon degus
TTTTTTTTTTTTTGGTGGAACCGGGGATTGAACTCGGACCCTTAGCTCTTACCAGGGAAGCGCTTGTTCCACTGAGCCATATTTTTACATTCTTAATAGATGTTGTGTGTATATCCATTAACATGGATGAATCTAAGAAAGAATGTTCAGGGGAAAAAGCAAGCCAAGCAAGAATATATCCATTCTGATACCATTTATATAAAGTTTGAAAAAGAAAACTAAACAGTATTTACAGGTGGCTATCCATAGTTATCTGAAGAAATTAAAGAATGATGACACTAATTCAGAGTAGTATTTATGTATAAAAAAAGAATTGAGCTTGGAGAAGAACATAAGGGGTCTTTAAAATACTAAGTTCGATTTTCAGATTGGATTCTTGAGGATTTTTACAATTGTAATTTATAATTTGCATATTTGTCATGTATTCTTTCATCTAGAAAAACTCATAAAAATAATAAGGGCGCTAGGGCAGTAGTGACCTAAGCCCTGCCTGGCCAGCACAAGGGCCTGGGTGTTATCCCCCATGCTGTGTGCCGTGCTGGCCCCACGCTGAGCCGGCTACCACAACTGGCTGTTGTGACACATGCCTGTGATCCCAGCACTGGGGAGACTGAGGCAGGAGGATCACTACGAGTCTGAGCTACGTAGCAAGACACTGTACCAGATAGATAGATAGATAGATAGATAGATAGATAGATAGATAGAGGTAAATTTTTTTTAAGAAAAAGAATAATAGTAAAATTCAGTTATACATTATAAATATAGTTTAAAAGCTGCCACAGTTATTATTCTACTGTAACTTGCAGCAGAATTTCAGTCGCGTGCACGCTCATATTGCCCCCCACTGTGTGCTGGCAGCTCAGGCTGTCACTCCAGGACTCTGCTCTTCAGTGTGACTGGCTGGACCTTTACCTGGTGGCGCTTTGGTCTGCCATCCTCATCTCCTCGCTGCTTGGGTCTGCCAGTTCACTTCAGAATCTCTGCTGGGGATTGCATTGTTGTGACATGTTTGGTTTTAGCATCTATTTTATAAAACTGATCTTTAAATTTTAGAAATTTTATTTGTCAGTGCTGACAGATATTGGGAGGAATGGTTAATAGTATTAAAAAGCAGACCCCCCCATTTATAATTATGTTTTTAATGGCCCCTCCTTGATGATACTGGAGATCAAACCCAGTATCACACACTAGTCAAATACGGAGCTACTGAGGTATGGCCCAGATCCTACCCCCAACCCATATTCCTATATTAATAACTCTGTTTCTAAAGAAATAGTGGACCAGGGAGATAGCTCAGTAGCATAAGCACCTGCCTGGCAAGCGCAGCATCCAGCGTTCAACCTGGAGTACTGCAAAGAAAAGAAAGATAGTAAGGTTGGAACAGGTATGAAAATGTGTGTGTTATTGCGTAACATGAGAATGAACATTACATTTTCCAGCCCATCTTCTGAACATCATTCACTCTTTCTGTTGGATGCATCATTTATCCTTTTTCCAGGATTGAATATGATGCGTATCGCACTGATTTGGAAGAATTGAACCTTGGACCACGTGATGCAAACACTTTGCCAAAAATTGAGCAGTCACAACAGCTGTTCCAAGCACATAAGGAAAAATACGATAAGATGCGCAATGATGTTTCCGTCAAATTGAAATTTCTAGAAGAAAATAAGGTAAGTTTGCGCTTTACCTTCTAACATCTTTCTGTGGCCTTTAAAATAGTCACCCAATGGGCTGGTGAGATGGCTCAGTGGTCTAAAGCACCTACTTAGCAAGCTAAGCTAAGCGAAGCACAGGGACCGCGGTTCAATCCCCCAGCACCACATGCCAGCCAGCCCCTCCCCCTGGTGGGCTGAGCTGGCCACACACACACACACACACACAACACACACACGCCTATAAATAAATAAATAAAATTAAAAAAAAATAAAATAAAATAGTCACCCAAAAGAATAGAAAACGTTTTGTTTCTGTTACTGACTTTTATGACAATTACAAGAAAGAAATCTCATGTTTGTTTTTAGAACCCAGAATACAGTTAGTTTTCTGTCGTAAAAGTCATCAACTATACTGTCTTAGTCTTTTTTATGTAGCTCCTCATAAAAATGCATTTAACTATTGATCTTCAAATTAATGTTGGTATTGGTAGCATGTATTTTCAATAGTTAAATAATGGTAAATTCTGCTCTGAATATTTTGAAGCCTTTTTATTAATGGTTCAGATTCAGATTCAGATTTCAAGGAGAAAACGACCACATTCTTTTTGGGCATTGATAAGTGAAGAATGATTAAAGGATCCAGGGTAGGGCTTCAGTTAGCATAACCTAAAGGATAGGGCAAGAACTCAGCCTGCTGCACTGCTCCCCCACAGTGTGAGTACATGTAGAGGACAGGAAGTGTGAGGGTTGAGGGCTGGCTGCGGCGTTCCCCTCAGGAGCGATCTGTCCGGTGGGCGGGCTCTGAGTCTGGTTTAGTAAAGCACAGGTTCCCATGTGCGCCCCATCCTCCACCGTGTGCTTGTTGGGCTCTGTGTTGGGGATTGCAGTCCTGGCAATGTGGCGCCCGAAGTGAGCATCGAGAAAGGGTCAGGAACGTACTGCTCAGTGCTGGGACGCGGCCTCACGCCTTCCCAAGTCCCAGGGGCTTTAGCCCGCTCTCGTCAGGTGGCGTCTTAGAGCAGTTTTCAGCTCTCCCAGGAAACAGTGATGAGCAGTGTTTATACTCCCTGCTGGGATACACCAGGGCTGTAGTAGTCCCGTGTGTCAGTACCATTGTCCTTAACATTTTCTCTGCAGTTTAATACATCTTCTTGGCATCTACCCACGCTACCAGTGTCACTAACATCCTTAGCCACTACAGGTGAAGATTACTCACCTGCAAACATTAGAGTGGCATGAAACGAAGCCTTACTAGTTTCAGATACCTGGCACGAGCACAGCACACAACCTTTGGTGTTTGTTAGCCAATGTAGCATGACCTTCAACTCAGCCATGTGTTTGTGTGTGTGTGTGTGTGTGTGTGTGTGTGTGTGAGCTTCACGCTTCTACATTTTGATGGGCATGCATGTATCACTAGATATGGGCATTGTATGTTTTAAATATAAAAATATGCTTGAGGGCTAGTGAGATAGCTTGGTGGTCTAGGCACCTGCCTGGCAAGCATAAGGGCCTGGGTTCAGCAATCCCTGGTAGCATGCTGTGTGGCCCCTGAAACCGGGCACAGGGGTGGTGGCACGCACCTGTAATCACAGCACAGGGGAGGCTGAGACAGGAGAATCACTATGAGTCTGAACTGCATACTGAGACCCTGTACCAAATACATAAACAATTTTTAAAAAATGTGTGACATTCTGCCCTATGATCACTGTATCAGGTAGTGCTAAAAGAGGCATATTAGAGAAATACACATGTGCTAGGGAAGCAGACTGACAGGAGCGTGCAGGCTCACGAGCTCAAGTGGACGGAAGGAGCAAAGTCACTGGGGTGCTGACTGCACCAGGCCTTGATCACCACAGGGCTCTCGAAGAAGGCGCCCTGCTGGCGCCAGGCCAGCTATATAAATTTTAAATGTCACTCGTGTGGATCTCACTTCTAGCTTTGTGTTGTAAGCCCTGAAGAATTCTTTTAAAATTGAAAAGTGGCAGGAAAAATAAAGATTTAGAAATGCCAGTCACTGTTGTTTCAAGCAAGAAAAAAAAAATCTTGGAGTGCTCAAACCCATAAGGACTCTCCTACAACCAAATAAAATGATTGGAAGCCTAACTAGAGGGGCTCAGCAACAGACAGCAGTTGTTGCAGAGCGGGCAGGGACTGAAAATGCAAATAGGAGGCTGGTTTGGCTCGCAGGGAGTGAGGTCGAAGGATAGGAATTTTTTCTGTTTGACCCACTGTTTAATTTGAGACAGCAAAATACTCAAGAGGAAGCGGTTGGTAGGAAGTTGATGATGTGTGTTTGGAGTTGGGATGAACAAGGTCAGGGCTCAGATAAAGGTTTGAAAATCAGGGCTTTGAGAATAATGTCATCACCATTTCTCTTTTTGACTGTAAAATAAAAATAGAAAGTTGTTTGTTTTAAGGGAGGGATCTTATACTCTTAGATTATGTCTCAGTCCTTACAGATTTCCATAACAAAGCACCATCAACTACATAGCTCATAAATAGCAGAAATGTGTTTCTCACATCTGTGTGGCCTGGGAAATCTGAGATCAAGGTGCCAGCAGACTGTCTCTGGGGAGGGCCTGCCACCTGGCTTATAGATAGTCTTTTGTGCTGTGCCCTTGCACTGGAAAAAGGCAGCAGTCTCTCTGAGGTCCTGAGGGCGGGCACTGATTCCATTCACAAGGACTGTCTCCCCTAGGGCCCCATCACTGTGTAAGGCCTCACTTCCTAGTGCTGGTGCCTTGGTGGTGAGGGTTTCTAGCAGGCATGTAGTGGGGGAGCACGTTCTGAGCAGGCTACATACAGCCTGCGGTTTGCCTCACTTTGGCTTCCCATAGTTGGCATTGAGCTGGATTTCAGTGTGGACTTAGTAATCAGCTCTTCTAAAATAGCGTTTATGTGGAAACTTTGGTCTTTTTGTCTTTTTCTTATATATAAGAAGATACTGTCACTGGTATTTTAAGCAATAGTAACTACAATTTGGATGAAGGCTTAGATCCCTGAAAGAAATTTAAAAAAATTTTTGTTATTGTCATTGAGCAGCAGTCACTTTTTTTTTTAAATTTATTTACTTTATTTATTTATTTATTTGTGTGTGTGTGGCCAGCTCAGCCCACCAGGGGGTGGGACTGGCTGGCATGTGGTGCTGGGGGATTGAACCGTGGTCCCTGTGCTTTGCTAACCTTGTTCTAAGTAGGTGCTTTATACCACTGAGCCATCTCATCAGCCCCACTTTTATTTTTAATAGCTTCAAAAATGAAAGGATAAACAAGCTGTTAAGTGTAGGAACTTGGCATGCCAGGCTGCCTTGTTGGTGGTGTGAAACACTTCAAATCTGGATGGTTTTGTTGTGTTTTGTGAAACTGCAACTGAATTTATAATTTAGCAGGTCTGCTTGGTGTTAGATAATTAACTTAGTCCTTGAATTTTAACAAAATACACTTTTTCTATTTTTTAAGTACAGTATATTGAAGCATAAACTTAAACACTGATTGTTCTGTTTTGTAATTTGGTGACATCTTAAAGACCTGGTTAACAGGTTTTTGGACCTTTTTCTTTTGAAGACTGCTTTCTGTTAGTTCTCGGTCACGAGGGGAACTCTGTAGTAAACGGCTGGTAGGGCACATGCTCTACCGACTAGCCCTGCCCCCAGCCAAGTGCTCTTCTCTGTGAGAGGCAGGTAACCAAACAACCGCAGCAGTGAGTAGTTCCCAAGTAAGCAAGTGGTCATGAAGCCCAGGACTTGGAGTCCTGGGATGGCAGTAATAAGCTTAGTGCTTCCATGTGTGTATTTATCATGAAACTTGAGTTCTACTTATAATCTACATTTTCTAGCTCTCTATCCATATTTGTGTTTGCCTTTAGCCTAAACAACCTTTATTAATTTCTCATACTCTCTGTTTACTGAACAACATTGAGTTGCGTAGCAACTTTAAATATCTCTCCTTTCAGAGACCTTTAAGTATGTGTCGTTATCTTTTTGTGAGTTAATGCAGTTTGCATACCAGTTATGGTTCCAAACAAAACATAGACCGCGGTGTTTAAGAGGAAACAAACAGACCTCTCACTGCTTTGTGGACTGTGTGTAACAGGTACCATGCCTTCCTTCGCAGGCCTCGTGACAGCTGGTCGTATTGCCAAGTGGAGAGTGTTCATTCACCAAATGTGTGTTTGCATTCTTCCTAGAATTTTAGCACACTGGACAAGCCTCAGGGGCCTGGAAGTGTGCGAGGGTCCCCTAGGAGGGCTGAGAGGGCAAGTCCTTCCCTCCCTCTCCTGGCACGGGTGAAGCATGCCCTCGTAGAGACACTTCTTGTCTGCAGTGTCGCTGGCGTAGAAAGAGGAAGCAAGAAGGTAGAGAAAAACACCCAGATCAACATCAGCAACTTACTTTATTTTTTATTAACTCTTTATATTTATTTCTATAACTGAACACATAAACAGTAGTATTTGAGACACAAATAAAATAGGTAGATATAAATAGATATGTATATATGTACATAGAGTAAAATTAAGTCATAGAAGTGAAAGAACCCTATTTGTTTCTGAATAAAAAGTAAAGGGATTGAAATCTCTAAGCATGTTAAGCGAGTAGGGTGTTGGTGATGCTGAACACAAGAAATGGCCTTCATGCGTCCCCTCCTCCGTGCAGCTGGCTGCCTGTGCTCCATCATGTCATTGTTATCGTGTAGTTATTAGTTCGATAATAGTTTCATGTTGCTCTTGTTCTTTTTTGCTCACTTAACAGACATTTATCATGCATATACTATGTGCCAGAAAGTCAGGGAGTATTCTGGGTATCAATGCCTCGTAAGAAAAATAGCCTTAGTCAGATCACACCATGTGTATATGTGTGTGTGTGTGTGTGTGTGTGCGCGCGCGCACGTGCGTGCATGGTGTGTGCTCTTGTGTGTGTGAAAGTGTAGCTGTGACTGGTGCCTTCCATGAGAGGCACATGATTAGCTGAACTCCCAGGACTGTAATCCCAGCTGCTTGGGAGGTTCAGGCAGGAGGATTGCAAGGTCCAAGTCCATCCTGAGTGGAATAAAAAGAGCTGGGGATGTAGCTCAGTGGTAGAACATCCCTGAACTAAATCTGTAGTAGCAGAGTGGAAGTTTTGGTCAAGAAGGCAAAGCAGAAGTGCTGTGGCCTATTAACTAAGTAGCTGGGAAGCACATTCAGAACGACGGCGACCCAAAGTGAAGGTGAGTAAAAGTGAGTGAGGGCCAGGCGCTTGGCCTCCCCTCCCTAAGGGAGCAGCTGCTTTGATGCTGGTAAAGCCCTTGAAAGCGTTCTTGGCAAATGCTAGGTTTGAAGTACAAAGGACAGGTTTGTATTGTAGGAGGACCTCGGAAATGAGTCCAGTAATTTAGAGAAGAGACAGTAGCAATGTGGATAGAGACATGGAACGAGATGCTTTCAAGAGGTACTTAGTGGTGGACACAGGGACAAGTGTGTATGTGTGCCACAGGAGGGACAGAGTCACTGTGATGGCTGTCATTGGGGGGCTTGGCACTTTCTTCAGCGCGGATTGCAGACTGTCAGGGCGTAGAGATGTGAAGGTCTTCGTGTTCCCACAGAGCCACTAGTCAAGAAGGGGAGGATCAGCATTCACCTGTGACAGATCCAAGCATGGTGGCTTTTGTAAGGGGAAAGCCTGGGTGTGTAGGGACTGGAGGGGACCTGGTGGGTCATGGGCTTCCTGGGGCAAGTGAGGCTGAGGCCGGGGCCTG
Organism: Octodon degus; assembly: GCF_000260255.1. Taxonomy (NCBI): domain Eukaryota; kingdom Metazoa; phylum Chordata; class Mammalia; order Rodentia; family Octodontidae; genus Octodon; species Octodon degus. The sequence continues at coordinate 5,471,626 of NW_004524677.1, forward strand.
AGTGCACGGGAAGCAGTGGACTGGTGGGCTGTGTGGGGAGAGTTGTTTTGCTGTTGTTGGATGTGTTTTACTTGGTGTTTTCGTACTGGGGACTGAACCCAGGCCTTCACACTGAATTATACCCCCGGCCCTTCTTTGATTGTTTGTGGAGAAAGGGTCTCACCAAATTGCCCTAGCTGGTCTTGAACTTTGCATCCTTCTGCCTCAGCCTCCCAGAGTGCTGGGATTGCAAGCATGTGCCACCACCCCACCAGGAAGAGAGTTTGAGCTAGGAGGAGTGGCCCATGCTAAGGGTCAGTGAGATGGCATGGGGAACACGGAGGGGAGCCCTGGGCACAGCCGGCAAGCAAATGGGCCGACATGGTGAAGTGACCGGTGCAGGGCCATTCATGGCAGCACCGCTTGTACAGAGCACTCAGACACCATTGCAGGGGTTGTTGCACACCAGTTGACTTGCACCAGGAGGGCTTTGCACCTCTGAAATAATAGTAAAGAGGCTCTGGGCAGAAAGCTCCTGAGGTCATGCTATTCTTTGCAAAAGAACTGGGCATAGCACTGAGCCTGCAGCCCTACCTTGTGTGTAAGAAAGATGCGGTGAGAATGCAGTCACAGGGTTTCATGTTTCCATTAAGAAAATCCAGAAGGGTTAACTAATTAATAAAATCAGTTGCCCATAGTAGAACCAGACAGATGGAGACAATAGTGAAAAGGAAACTTCTTCTCCAGACTTTTGATGTCCTTTGTTTTACAGATACAGATGACCCGCCAAGCCTGGGTGCAGCGGCGACACCCTGTCATCCCAGCTACTCATAAGGCTGAAGCAGGAGGGTTGCGAGTTTGAGACCAGTGCGGGCAGCACAATGAGACCCCATTTCAAAAAGTTCAGCGTGTTCAAAAACTAAGACTTACTTTTAGAAAAAATTAGAAAATGTTTTCTTTAATAGCATCCTTATCATTTTTTAAAACTGAGGTTAGAATAGATTCGTTTCCCAAACATAGTAAAACCTATAATTTTCCTCTTTGCTTTAAAATCCAGTGGCCATCTGGTGGCACACTGATAATCCCAGCCCTCTGGAGGCTGAGGCAGGGGGATTACAAACTTGGGCCCAGCCTGGGCAAATTAGTAATTTAATGAGACCCTGTATCAAAATTTATAAAAGAAAGGGGTGGGGACGGGGGGACATAACTCACTCACTGCCAAATGATCAGTTCTGTGTTGGAGACTAGGAAAACAGGTAACTTGCCAGGTCATATTACCTACATCATTCTTAAATGACAGAGTGGAGTTAGCATCATACAGTAGCATTTATTTATATAAGAAAATATTTTCACTTAGTGAACTGTCTTACAGAGCACTTGATTTTTTTTACCTAAACGCTCATGGAGGAAGAACATTTTGCTTGTAGTTTGCATTGCCTCCTTTCTGTCTTTGAAATGAAGCAGAAGCTAACCGTATATAGACCATGCAGTCAGAAAGAGTTGTGAGTTGACTTGCAAGTTAGACTCCCCATGCCATAGCCCCACCAAGTCATCACAGGCCACAGACGGTGGAGGGGGGCTGGCCAGCCAGCTCCTACAGTTTCTTAGCTGTGCTGAGATTTCTACAAGGTGTTTTTATAGTTATTTCCTACACAAAAATTAAAAATTTCAAGGGATAGCTTTATAATCCAGAATTAGTGGTTTATACCTTTCACTGGGCTTTTATTTTAATTTTTGAGGCAGAGTCACTGTGCAGTTCAGGCTGGCGAGTTTACTGTGTAGCACAAGATGTCTTGAACTCAGGTGACCCTCCTGCCACCACCTCCTGAGTGCTGAGGGGACGCTCTGGGCCCCACATGTGCAGGATAGGGTTTCTGTTGGAAGTTCCGTTTTCTGTGGAGTATGTCAAGGGCGGGAGGTTGCTAGTACCTCTCAGTATGAAAAGGATCCACGCAGAATGTGTGTCTCAGCCGTGCGTGCTCTCGGGCACGGTTGGTGCCTACCTGGGTTGCTTTGCTGGGTCCTTCAGGACAAGCACTGTGAGGGCTGTGGCGTCGGCCAGCTCTCGCTGTCCTCCTTCACATCCCAGGAGTCTGTTTGCTTAGATGCGAGGCCTTCGGTCAGTACTTCTGAGAAGAACATGAGAGCATCAGGTCGCTGCAATCCTGTCACCTTCCCTGAAAGCTCCTGGAGTGACTCAGCTCCGGAGTGACTCAGCCGAGTCCTTTCTTAGTTCATGCGTACTTTGTTTGACTAAGAAAATCATTTGATAACAAGGGATTTTTCTTCATTCCTCTTGGACTTAACAGTGTTCTGATTTTCTATCCTTATTTCTTCCTTTAAATTTCCAAGAAATATTCTCTACATACATAGTAGGTTTTTAAGGTGCGTGATTCAGACTGTTACTGTGCCTAAGCCTAAAGAAACTAGCTGTAGAGGTGTCTTGGAATGCCCCGCCAACAGGCATCTTCCCTCTGGTGCAGGATATTGGATAAAATCTGTTACGTACACACTGCTGTTACATATGAAGAAGAAGATGTACAGAATGGTGCCTGCTTGGGCCTGGCCGCTTGAGCAGAGCCCGGCTCCCAGGAGCGCCAGCCTGTGCGTGGGGCTCAGGGCCCAGAAAGGCCCAGGGAGAAACTGCACGCACTGTTTGTGTCTGTAAACCTGCTGAACCGTCTCTTCTCTTAAAGTAGAGCGTACCTTTGCTTACAGATTTTTAAAAAGAAAAGTAATAGTTTTATCATAAATTTTGATAAAAACTCTTCCACTAAGCTTATAAATAGTTGCCAAATGAGGAAGATTTGAATTTTGTGGGTTGCAGGAAATTGGGCTCTTATTTTAGCTGTCCCTGCTACGCTCCATCGCCATCCCTTAGTGACAAGACTGTCCTGTGGGTGTAAGGATAACCAGGGTACCCTGTGTTCGCTGGTCTGCTGCCCCTGCCCAGTGCTGGCTGATGTCATTGCCCTCCTCCACCGTGCTGCCATTAGCGCTCAGCCAGTCCGTCTGTGACTGTGACCTGGCAGCCAGTGGAGGAACGCAGCCCCCGAGGCTGCCTGCATCTTCTCTCCTTCGCTCTGGTCTCAGGGATCTTGTGAGATGGAAGAGTGGTGGGGACTAATACTGGCCTTGAGGTAGGGGTGCTGCGGGTGCACAGGTAGTGCAGGGCAAAGCAGGGACACGCTGGCTGGGGGACTGTCTCTTTGAAGCCTCCTGTGCCGCCCGCCCGGGTTCCTCCTGTGTTTTGTGGGGTTTGTGAAAGTGCTTCTGGGCTCTCAAGACTTCTCTGTGAGGCTGCTGTAGCCTCCCAGCTCCTTTTCAAAAAGGATAACATGTCTCACATCTACTTGACAAGGCATCCCAGTTCACTAGCTACTGTTTGGCACCTCAGTCAGTTTTGGAAAAGGAACGCAGGATGATGTGTGCAACTTCGTTTCTTCTGGGAATTTGAAAGTTTCTTCTCTCTTCCTTTCCTTCCCTGCCCTGTCAGCCTACGGACCCTCTCCCTGGGTGTCCTTCCACCTCCTCCCCTTCTGTCATCAGAGTCCCTCCTCTGGGCAGTTTTTAAAGTATGCAACACTATAAGGGAAGAGTAAAGGAGCTAACATTGTAAAATTACACAGTGAAAAAGACAACAGATATTTTTGGTTGTGGATAAAAAGTTTATGCATTCAGTTTGTTTTTAAAGACATACAAGATCTCCCTGTGTTGCCCATGCTGTATGAGGGTCTCTCCTGCCACAGGCTCCCTCGTAGCTGGGGCTTCAGGTGCATGTGCGGGATTAGGGGCGCAGTCAGCGCTCTCTCTCTCTAGCTCTCGCTCTCGCTCTCTCTCGCTCTTGCTCTCTCTCCCGCTTTCTCTTGCTCTCTCGCTCACTCTCTTTCTCTCTCTGTTTCCTTTTTCCTCCCCTCTCCTCCCCCTCTTCTTTCCTCTCCTCCCTTTCCCTCTCCTTCCCTTCTTTCTGTGTTGAATGTTAAACCACAGTCAGAGTTTTAAGGCACTAAAGGTGTTTTTGAAATCCTTGACTTACTCTTACTAGACTGTGCTGGTTATATTTCACCAGTTATTTTGTTTTCAGAGTGCAGAAATTGGTATTATTCCCTCTCCTGTCTTAGGGGAGTTCCTTAGGACTCTTATTTTTCATGGTTGTTGTTGTTTCTTGTTTTTGTTTTTAATTCTGTTGACTTACTTGCAGTGCTGGGGCTGGACGGGGCCTCACACACAGTAGCTCAGCGCTCTGCCCCTGAGCTACAGCCCAGCCCTCACTTTCTTTTTTTCTTTCCTTTTCTTTCCTTTTTTTTTTTTTTTTACCTTGCACTTGTCTGTGATTTGTTGAAACCTATCCTAATGAGTCAGAAAAAGAAAATCAACCCTTCCACCCCCACTTGTAATTAATATTTGTCTTTCCTTCTCTCCCTCCCTTTCCATTGCCCACACCCATATTTTTGATAGTGTTTCTTTCTTAACTAGTAGTTGCTTTGACATGACAGACAAAGCTATTATGAACTAATAAAGTTATACTCTCCACACCTAATAAAAGGCAAGACAGCTTACTTGCCTATTTGTTCTTCTAGTCTCTTGCTTACTGCATGAAGATTAGCAGGGCCTGGACATAAGTGGTGATCTTGAAATCGCTGGGCATGAAGAAAGGAGTTAATACCTTATGTAGTAGTGACTGGGGACTTCTTAATAAACAGCGATTTTGTTCCACTTTTTCCTGACACGTGAGCCAAGCCACTGCCCCAGTGTCTTTGTATACTTAATGAATCTAAACATCTTTCATTGGTATTCATAAATCCAGCAACAATTTAGAAGAACTTACTTATGAATATATAAAGAGTAATAACCTTTTAACTGGAAAATGCTTGTTTTAAAGTTAATTTTCTGAATGAGATGGTAGATAATCTAAGTTTGATTTAGGAAAAAAAGTTGATTTGATAAAAATAACATACCCCAGCTGGGTGTGGGGAGTGCTGGGCACCCCTCTAATCCCAGCGTCAGGAGGCTGAGTCAGGAGGATCACTGTAAGTTCAAGGCCACCCGGGGCTACAAAGTAAGTTCAAGGCCAACTTGAACTGCATAGTGAGACCCTTTCTCAAAAAAACACTACTTCATGTTCAGCTTTTCATTGGGGATAAATGGTGTAGGGACAGGTGCTCGTCTTCTGAGGACGCCAAATTCCTGTGTCTACGGGATAGCATCTGCCGCTCCTACTCTTCAGTTCCTCTCACCCCATTTCTTCCTCAGAGTCCCGTTGGCCTCTGTACAGGAGTCAGGGGTAGAGGCTGCTGTGCCCCTGAATAGTCACAGCTCTGTATGTTGTACGGGACCCCGGGCAGATACGGCAGCGTGCTGGGCTTCTGTCTGACCCAGTGTGCTTGTCAGTAGGCAGATCTTCATGTTGTTCTCTGTGATGGTTTCACCATGGTTTAGTGTGTTTCTAAATTACTGTAATGTTTCTTCTGTTAGGTTTTGGAAATTTGTTGTCATTTGATTTCTATCTATAATATTACCTCTTTTGCTCTTATTTTAAAGTTCTGCATTTTGTATTTTAACCATTTTTTTTTTTTTCTTATTAGGATATAAAGTGCAAGGAAGATTTTTTTTTCCTTCCCTCTACTGTGGAGGACTATGTGAAATGAGAGCTTACTGTTGTATTATTCTTCAGTTTTAAAGAATTGACTCTTCTTTCATCTGCTCAGATGATTTGTATTGAATCATTCATTGTCCCAAGGAGATTTAAATGTGACTTGCGGGCCAGAAATAAAAATTAGAGAAAAGGTTGCAGCGTATATTTTTTTGTATTCCTACCTTTCTTGTAAATGCTCTGCTACCCTTTTTTTTTTTTTTTTTTTTCTCGGAACCAGGGATTGAACTCAGGCCCTTGCGCTTGACAAGGAACCTTGTTTGTTTTAAACTTTTGGTTAAAAGCCTAAACTGTTTTTTGCATTATGAATAGCAACAGGATAGTGTAGATGAAAAAAGTATGAACTCCATTTGGAATAAGATATTTCTCAGTTCCCTGCCTGCCAACCCTATGTACCTCGCAGCTGTCTAACCTAAGGCAACTTAATTAACTTTGTGAGTTTGTTTTGTTGTTGATCAAACAACAAAAAAAATTGTAATAGACTATGCAGCGTAGATGGGAAAATAGCCTAGTGTCCATCATCCTGTTTCGTTTCCCCAAAGTGTTACCCTGCTGTGCTAAAGTACAGTTTATCAAAAATACTTTGTTCTTCCCTTGATTGTGCATCCTTGGGTTTCATAGTCTGGTAACTTAAATATAGAAGTAAATTGAAATAATGTCATGAATCTGAAATATTTCCTGGAATGTTTTGGCTTTTTATTCTTTCTCCTTAAAGTAGGATTTTACCTTTCCCCCGCCTCACTTTTTTTATCTGTCTCCCTAAACCACCTCAGATCTTTCCTAGATTGACTTTTTTCAAGGTCAGTACACTAAATTATAAAATGTAATAGCACTTTGAGGCAGTGTCAGAACTGCTCCTGTAGTTACAGTGTCGTCATTCCAGGTGGAGTATCCCTCACTTGAAATTCTTGGACCTAGGAATGGTTAGCATTTTAGATATTCTCAAGTTTTGGAGCGTTTTCATATGCATATTGGGAGGTGTTGGTAATGGGACCCACGTCCAAACATGGCATTCATTTATGTCTCGTGTACATCTTGTGCGCACAGCCTGAATATAATTTTGTGTGATACTCCAGTGCGCCTGCATTTGACCCCAACCCACACAGGAAGTCAGTACGGAATGTTCTACTTGCAGCATCACATGAGAGTTTTAAAAATTTTGGGTCTTAGAGCATTTTGCATTTAGGATTTTCACTTTAGGGAGGGTCAATCTATACCAAGATTATGAAAATTATTTTTAAAATTGTAATATTTCACCTGCCTTTCTAATGCTATTTAATTATTCATTTTAATTGGTAATGATTTCTGTTTAATTATAGCTAGAAATCCTGGGAATTATCTGTAGCCTAGCAGGGAGAACTCACCGTGGGCATTATATGAACGCATATTACGTAAATTAGTAAACCCAAACAGGCAGAAAAGCAAGCTGTTCTTTTTTAATTCATTAAGTTAAAAAAGTATATTCGTAAGGGCCAGCCAGATAGCTCAGCGGATTAAAGCGCCTGCTTAGGCAGAAGCAGGTGCTGGGGTTCACCAGGCTGCCGTGCCCGCCCCACCCCTGGGGCATACTGAGATGGCAGATGAGACTGGGCTTGGTGACATACACCTGTAATCTTGGCTCTTGGGAGCCTGAAAACAGGAAGGATCACTACAAGTCCAATCTGTGTAGTGAGACCTTGTAGACCCTGTACTAAATACATTTTTTAAAAGTATACTTATATTAAGAATTAGTCTATTCTAATTTTCCTTTGTTTTTGATTTAGTAACTTTAATTGGATAAAAATGTCAATTTAATTTTCTTAATTAAATTTGCATCTGATAAGCTGGGTATGGTGGTACACGCCTGTAATCCTAACACTTGGGAACCTGAGGCTGGAGGATTGCTATGTGAGGCCAGCCTGAACTACCTAGCAAGGCCTGTTCCAAAAGAAAAAAAAAAAAAAAAGAATGTATCTGATAATGAAGATATTATTACCAAAACTGAGGTGTATAGTAAGTCATAATCAGTGCTAATAGAAAAACAAATTAAGTTTTCTGCTTTGGTATAAGACAGAATGAAAACAATTAGTATGTTAGAAAGAATAGCTTCTGATATTAAAGTGAAGATTGAATTTTACACTTTAATTACATTTGGAGCTTTATTTGTTTGTTTTTACATTATAATAGCAAAGCTGAGAATCACTGTCCATACCAGTAACTGCTCTGGAGTGGGTGTTTATTTTATTATTTTTTTTTAAATTTATTATTTATTTA
>NW_004524677.1:5481455-5495924 GCF_000260255.1 Octodon degus
AAGATGTTCTGCTCCTGAATCAGCTGGGTGGGTCTTGCCTCTAGCCTCTTTGCAGGGAGTTCTGCTGAAGGGTTCCCTGCTGGATCTGCAGCCTGGGTCAAATGAGGATCCACTGGCCCTTGCTCGTCTCACTCACTCGCCAGGCCTGTGCTCTGGGTCTGTTCAGGATCCCACGGCCATGGTCGTCTCACTCACTCGCTAGGCCTGCGCTCTGGGTCTGTTCAGCATCCCGCAGCCCAGGTCGTCTCACCAGGCCTGCGCTCCAGGTCTGTTCAGGATCCCGAGGCCCTGGTTGTCTAGCTCACCTGCCGGCCCTCGCTCTGGGTCTGTGCAGGATCCCGTGACCCCGGTCGTCTCCTGGGTGTTTATTTTAAAAGGCTTTACATACCAGCCTTCTCACCAGAGTGAAGAATAGTTTTGTGAACGTGGGCACAGTACAGTTTTGTTGTGAAAACAGAAACTCGGGCCTGGGCAGCACATTCTCTCTGTGATTCCCCAGTGAAGTGTCACCATGGACTGGGGGCCGTCTCCAGCACAGCCAGTGCCCCTAGCTGAGGCTTAGTGGGCTTCAGCTGTCCCTCAGCTCCCGAGAAATGGACTTGTGTTGACATTTGCAGTTAGCTAAAATATTCTGATGCCGTCCCTCTCTTCTAGGCGGCTGTTGCCACTCTCTACACTGTGTGTTCCTTTTCTCCCCTTCTTTAATTCTGAAGCATTGGATTAAATTCAGATCAAAAAGTTTAGTGACCCAAAGAGCAATGAAATACTGTTGAGACCCTATTTGGTTTTTTTTTTTTTTTTTTTTGGAACCGGGGATTGAACTCAGACCCTTGTGCTTGCCAGGGAAGCACTTATTCCACTGAGCCATCTCCCTGGCCCCCTTTTTTTTTTGGCGGAACCGGGGATTGAACTCAGGCCTTGCACTTGCCAGGGAAGTGCTTATTCCACTGAGCCATCTCCCCAGCCCTGAGACCCTATTTGTGAAACTGGACTCTCACAGGGAAAATACGAAAAGCCTCTTATTTGCTGTGTTACTCTACACTAGGTTATTAGCAAGAAAGTGTTAAAAGAGGGAGAAGCTTACATCTTCTCAGTTTTGCATAAATGGAATCAAACAGTTCACTTTTTTTTTTCATATTTTCCTTCAGTGAACGTGGTGTTTTCATGGCTCCTCCATGTTGTGCCTGCCACTTAATCCGTGGTTTGTGGCTGAGTCACAGCCATTCTACAGGAATATCCCTGCTCGTTTATCTAATCACTGTGCATTGGCATTTGATGTGAGTTGTTTCCAGTCTTAAGCTATTACAAGTGAAACTAAAGATGCATGCACAGGTCCTTCTATGGTCAGGGACTTTCAGTCCCTCGGGCAAATGCCTAGGAGTATGGTAGCTGGGTTATACAGAGGAATATGTTCAACTTCTTAAGGACCTTGATGAGCTTTTCTGAGAATGCTAAACACTTTTATATTCTCTCCAAATGTATATGAGAATTGCGCTTCATATATATCCTATAATCATGTTCTTCGATACATAGTTTGCAGATGGCTTTTCATTTTTATAAGGCCCTTGCAGAGCCCAAAGCATTGATATTTTTCTTTTCTAATTCATGCCTTGTGCTTTGTTTCTTTCTTTGTGACTCAGAATTGAACCCAGAGCCTTCGCCCTGAGCTACATCCCTGCCCATTTTTTATTCTGGGAACGGGGTCTTGCTGAGTTGCTAAATGAGCTAGGCTGGTCTCAAACTTGGGATGCTCCTGCTTCAGCTTCCCAGAGCACTAGGATTGAGGGTGTGAGTCACCAGCCCTGATTATAACTCTTTGCCAACTCCAAGTGACTAAGATTTACTTTTACATTCTTTCATGAATTTTATAAGTGTAGCCCTGACCTTTAGGCCTAAGATGCATTTTGGACTGAATTTTAGGTATTTTGAGGTATAAGGTTCAGGGTTCATTTTTCATAGCTTAATCTTTGGATGACTTTTCTGTCTGCCCATCTCTGATTAGCTAATCCAGTCATGTGGCTTTAAGTGTTGTCTATGTGTTGATAACCCCCAAATGACAACTCTGGTGCAGACTGCTGTTAACAATGGTGTCTGAGCTGCTCCCAAGCTGAGCTCTTGATACCTACCTTGTCTTCTCTTCTGTGACAACCCCTGACAGCCCTCCCAGTGTCGTGCTATCGCAGCTCCATTCTGACAGGGGCTTAGGCAGGAGCCTCGGCATTGTGTGGCTGTGCTCTTCCGCTTCACCTGACCGCTCTGCTGGGCCACTGTCCCCTCATGCTCAGAAGTACCCCTCACCCTTCACCTGTACCACGGGAGTCCCTCCGCTCCTGGGCCATTACAGTAGCTTTTGCACAGCCACTGTACTTCCAGCCTCATGTAGCTACTAAATAAACTCAGAGAGTCATTTTTCTGCTCAGACCCTGCCAGTGGCTTTTGAGGGACGTCCCTCAGAAATGGATCCAGCCCTTGTGATGGCTCAGTCCTGCCCTGGCAGGCTCGCCCCTTGCCAGGCATGGCTCCTGCTGGGCGCGGGCTTGACGCCGCCTTGCCTGCCTCAGCGCCTGTGTTCTCCCCACCCTCGGCCTGGAATGTTCCTGCTCCAGCGTTCATGGCTGGCTCCGCCACCCCTCAGGAGCCAGGCCTCCGCTGCCAGGCCTTTAGAGTGCACACGCTCATCCATGCAGGCCCCGTCGCTGCTTTATTTTTCTTGTAAGGTGTATCACTGTCCAACATATTGTACACTTTCTGCTTTTTTTTTTTTTTTTTTTTTTTTCCCAGTACCAGAGATCAAACTCAGGACCTTGCACTTGCCACACAGGTGCTTATGCCACTGAGCTGTATTCCTGGCCCCCTGCCTCTTTTTCTTAATTTAAAAATTTTGTAATATGTGTTTGCAGTACATACTGAATGTGTTCATGGGGGGTGTTGGTGCATACAGAGATCCTGTCCTCCCGTCCCTGCCTTTCTCTGCTCCTATTTCCTCCCTGGGTAGAGTAGGAGATCTTGATCTTTTGTTAGTTACTTACATTCCCAGCCCTAGTGCCCTGCCTGACATGTAACACACCCTTGGGAAACTGTATTCCCTGAATGGACGGATACACAAAGCATTTCTCTGTCTGTCTGTCTGTCTGTCTGTCTGTCTGTCTGTCTGTCTGTCTGTCCAAGGCAGGGCCTCTCTATGCAGTTCAGGCTGGCCTTGAATCCTAAGAGCTGGGATACAGGTGTGCCGCACCATGCCTGGATCGTGCATCCTAATTGCTGTTGCTTCTTCCTGTTGGTTTTCTTTGTAGTTCTGTCACATAGACCTATCTCATTCAGCTGTATGTTTCTGAACTTTCTCTAAATGGAATCCTACTCAGAGTATTCCCTGTCACTTGCTTTGCTTGACCCTGCCCAGTGGCCCTGAGATTCATCTGTGTAGATGCGTGCAGCTGGGATTTGCAATGTGGCATTGTGTAGAAGCCACAATTCACTTACTCACTTTCCTGTGAGGACAAATTTGTTGTGGTTTTCTTGGGTCTCTCTTTCTGGCGTTATTGGTGCTGAAAACAGTGCTGCTGTGAGCATAATTGTACATGTGCCATGGATCATGTGGTCAGGTTTTCCTCTACGGCGGATTCTCAGGAATGAAATTTCAGGCCTAGACACTAAGCGTGGTGGTATGGGCCTATAATCCCAGCTCTTGGGAGACTGTAAACAGGCGGATCACTGTGAGTCCAATCTAGTAGTGAGACCCTGAATACCCTGTAGACCCTTCCCTAAAAAGAAAAAAGAAAAGAAATTTCAGGCCTAGATGACTTTTATTTTGTGGTGGGTTGCCAGCTGGTGATCAGCTTGTTTAGCTAGGTCAGCTAAACTCAGCTAGCGTGGTGCTCGGTGGGGGAGGCCCATCTGAGGAGAGCTGCCGGCAGCCCAAGAGGCAGAACCGGAGAAGCTGTTGGAAGCTGCTGGTTCTCTCCGGCTGTTCGGCTGGGGGACCTTGCTGTGCTTGCTTTCCTGGTGAACTTGGCTGTTCTTGTTGGAGGAGGAGCTCAGGACCTCATTGCTGCTGAGAATGGCAGAGGTTCGCTTTAGGGTAGCCCTGGTCCTCACTTTAAGCATTGCTTCCTGGCTTGAGAGGGGCAGATGATGACTGCTTGGTGTCCTCGAGAAGCCTGTTGCATTGGCTTTCCTCGCGGCTGGGAGCTTGGGACTTCACTGTTGCTGAGGATGGCTGTGGTAGTTTTCAGGCGAGTTCTGATTCTTACCTTAAACATTGCTTCCTGTTCCAGCGCAGATCCCTCAGCCTGCTACACAGACTGTCATCCTACTGCATAGACTTTCTAGCTTTGGGCCTTCCCAGAGCAGATCCGTGGGACAGGCCTGCATGAGATGTTGCTGTGGGCTCTAGGCCTCCCCAATTGGACTCACAGGAGGCACTGTTGTGGGCTCTGAATCTTCCCCTCGACTTTCGAAGGACATTATTGTGGGATCCAAGCCCTCAGCTGGATTCCTAGGCCTTTGGTGTGTAGATTTCTTAACTTTTCATATATGATTCTTTGGGTGACTCATTATGAAATAATCTTATAAAATGTGTCCTGTATTGTATTCTTCCCCTTGCAAAGCCCCAAACTATGACACGTTTACAGATAATGACAGATTGTTTTCTACAGTAGTTATACATATTTGTGGCCCACCAATAGCAGATATGTTGGTTATCTGTTTTTTGAGTGGTGCTGGTGACTAAACCAAGCTGGGCTAGCACATGCAGAGACAGGAGCTGTGTCCCTGGGCCACGAGCCCAGCCCTGTACAGGAACTTGTCCATGTTAAGTTTTCCTTCCGTGGCAGGTATACAGTAGTATCCCGTGTTAGGCTTAACTCCCATTTTCCTGCTCCCTAATGAGCCTAGGTGTTTTTTTGGGTGCAATTGGCCATTCCTGCCTCCTTTGTGAGCTTATCATCCGTGTTATCTCTTAATGGGGTAGGTTTGGGGTTGGCAGGAGTTTGTTCTGGAGACCTGTACTTGATCAGTAACAGTGGCAACATGCCATCTTACCCTTAAGTTTTGATGTAATTTGCATCCTTGTTTATTAAGCAGTTCTCTCCTGTGGCGTTCACCCAGGGGCTTTCCCGCCAGGGCGCATTCCTGTGGTGGTGGCCTCCTCATGACCAGCCCGACTGCCTGTTTCCCTACAAGGAGATCAGTCATGGCAGGGAGGAGCTGAGACCAGCACAGTTGGATAATTTGGGGACATGAAGAGAAAAAGAATGGGTACATATGAAACTTATATACTGATTTTTACTTAGCATCACAGTTTAGATACTTTTGTATCATTAAAATTGTTCTAGCTCAATTTTAATGAATACTGCATTGATCGATAAGTCATAATATATTTTATACTTTATCAAGCATATGCAGTTATAAACAGTCTGAAAACAACTGAATTCATGAATTTGGGGTGCTTTGCTTATTTCATTAAGAAAGAGAGGTGGTGTTACTTACTGAAAATAACTGAGAGTCATGTGAACTTTGTAAACTGACTTTCTGGGTGTAATACCTGTTGCTGCTGCTTGATTCTTTACAACTGTGTGCGTATTTAAAAGTGTCCAGAACATATTTTATGTAAGCATAGCCTGAAAGGTGGCCATGCCTGGTATCTAGCGTATATTGTGAAGTAATTATAAGTTTCCATTTTTAGTATTTTAATGGTCTTAATATATTTAGTTTGAGAGGGCATTTAATATTTTTAATTTGAAAATGGTTTCTGAGGGTTGAGATTACCCTAGGGGAGTGCCTACCTGTACTCATGTGGAAGGCTGGGGTGGGGTTCAGCTCCCAGCACTGAAAAAAGAAATTTTTAACCAAAACATACATTTAGCATCTTTAATGGCCTCTCCCTTCCCAGTAATTAGAACATCATCACAGGTTCAGCAGCCCTGCTAAGCAGCATACCCTTGATGTGCGTGTGGACAATACAACAGCTTTCTCTGTTTAATGAAAGGAGGTAGAACATCTCCTCCTTCATTGTGGTCGCTGTCATTGGTCCTAACCGCTCGCCCTTGTCGCCCTGCCTGTCCACAGGTGAAAGTGTTGCACAATCAGCTGGTCCTTTTCCACAACGCCATTGCCTCCTACTTTGCCGGGAATCAGAAGCAGCTTGAGCAGACCCTTAAACAGTTCCACATCAAGTTGAAAACCCCAGGAGTGGATGCCCCGTCTTGGCTTGAAGAACAGTAGAGTCTCACCTGGAAAGAAAAGAAGGCTGTATTGTTATATTTCTAAATACACCTAACGAGTTAAACGGAGCGGGGCACGCGGTGAGGGGTGAGGACCGTTGTGGGGATCCTGCATAGCAGCTTTAAGTTTTCCCTTTTTCATACCTTTACAGTTGACTTCGATTTGATAGGAAGGTGGGTGGCTTAAATGTAAACATTATTTCTATAATTTGAACATGGTGATTTTCCTCTTTGAGAAATCCTTTTGTATTGTGAGGGTTGATGGCTACTTCTGTAGTTTGAAAATATCTAATATTGATTTGCACTGACAAAATAAAAATTTAAGGTTTTGGTCCTAGGAATGAGGGCCAGTTGTAACTTTTCCAAAGGGAGGTTTATGTGATTTGTATCAACATCAGATATTTTATATATGAATATATTCAACATCTTTATGAGAGTCATTTTCTTATATTGCTTAAAAAAAGAAAAGAAACTATTTTGCAGAGTGAGTTGTGTGGGCCCGGCCGCACCCTCAGAGGTGGCCGTGCTAATGCATCATTGATTGGTCCGTGGGCTTGTGGCAGATACCTTTTCAAAAGTGAATCTGTACCATGGTGATTTTTTTGTAGGTTTTTTAGACACAGAAATTACACCATCATTTCTGAGAGGTTTTTAGGCTTGTGAGTTTGTATAATCCAAGTCACAGAACAGTAACATTAGCAATTTTTTTTCTTTGAATTTATAATGAAACCTTTTAAAAATTTATTTTTAAACAAGTGGACTAAGGAATGGAAATCTTGATGGTTTCTAGAGTAGAAATCTATACTTAGAAGCTAGATTTTGGATAAATTCCATTTTGATAGAAGTGAATTTCTAGAGAGCTTTCCTTGACCTCCATATGAAATAATACCGTTTAAGCCTTAAATCACAGATACGTGCCTTCTCAAATATAGTAATTCTTACTCAACCAGTGTACATAGTCCATGAAGACACCCCTTTCTGATAATGCCTGACATGTGTCCCGTGTTATGGGAAACTGTGTATAAATGGTGGGTTTCTTTGTTCCCATGAAGCTATATTTGAGGGTTGTGAAATCAACCTTAAGTTTGTTGTTTGGTTTCTCAATTCCTTTTGAAGAGGAGAAGACAGGATTTTTTCATTTGAGTAATGGAAAGATGACCTAAAAAGGTACGGTGGCAACAGGAAGGTGACTGGAAAGGCAGGTCCTGTTTTGCTATGCAGAACTTGTTCTGTGTTATGTGGCAGCCTGTCTGCCATGTGGCTCCTCTGTAACAGATCCTCTTTACAAGTAAAGTTCCTTTGATTTTTATCACAGACATGAATTAATATTTTCAGAGATATCTCTTTCCCTGTTCATTTCTATTGTGTTGAAATGAAGTACTTATAATTACTGTTATACATAAACTTTGTGAATTGTAAGATTTGTTACATACGTTCAAATGCCTTTTAGCTGGCTTTTAATCAGACGCCTATTTTGAGTGCTTAATACAATGTAATGTGACTGTAAATCATAAACTTATTTTAAATCATTCCCTCTGTACATTTGTACTCTAACGAAGCCTTATTTTATTCTTCCAGCAGAATAACTACTTGTGATAGTTCATTTACATTCCCCCAAATGTGCCTCTAGTGTGAATTTTGTATTCTTATTAAAAGTGTTTGCTGCAGTACCTTGTTTCTCTGGCCCTCATAGTTTTAAATAATAAGTAACTATTTGGAAATTCTGAGGACATATGATTTTTTCCTGTGAAAAAAATCAAGGGAAAAAAAATAAAAATGGTGCTTCTGTTACATACAGCTGTTATGCTTAGTAAGTTATTTTTCCTCCATCTGAATCTCTTCTGGGAATGGAACAGGTCTGGTCTTAGTACGTTTCAGCAACAATTATGCCAGTGAATAAGCTAGTTTCATGGATTAATGATGAAAGTACCAGTGATTCTGAGTTGTGGGTACGTGTGCAAAAGAAATAAGCAACATATTAAGCAGTGAGGTCAGTTAGCTTTGTTAGGAAAAGTAGTTCATGTTCACTGTAGGACAAAAATAAAAATCCTACAAAATGGAACATAATGACTAGCTTCCCAAGTGACCGAGTACCTGATACACTGGTTACATCTTTTAATTACTTGTGTTGTTTTTAAAATTGTATTTACAGGGGCCAGGGAGATAGCTCAGTAGAATAAGCACTTTCCCCAGTTCTACCAAAAAAAAAAAAAAAAAAATTGTGTTTACTTAGAAGCATTCAGAATGTCAACAAAAGTTAATAACTTTTTTTTGCAATTAGAATGGTATTCAGTTAATGGAACAATTAATTTCATTTAAGCTGCATCAGAGACACCTGAAAATGAAAAACTTCTGTCCCTATATATAACTAATTTGTGCTGTGCACCAACAAGAACCTGTTTGAATTTCCATGGCAATGTACACCTCCCATACTGTACCAGGCAAGATTAGTGGCTATTGAAAATACCACTAGGACAGGGCTATCTAAAGACACGTTCGGTATTATGTTAACTATACAAAAAAAAAAAAAAAAGACACTGTACAGTTTTTAAAAAATCTTAGCCTTACATTTCAGGGTTTTTTTCTTCAAAAGGAGTGAGTTGTGTATGGGCGGTTAAATGCTTTATAGACAAGAAAAAAAAATCTGCACTAGAACCAACTTATCATCTTCTTCATCCTCATCCTCTTCCCCTTCTTCCTCCTCTTCCTCATCCTCCTCCTTTTCCTTCTTTTTCTTGCTTTTTTCAGCCTTGATGACTCCCTTTTTTGCTGTATCAGGTTTTCCTTTCCCAGTAGGCAGCGATGTCCTTTTCATACTTTTCCTTCTGCTTAGCAGCCACCTTCTCATATGGCTGCTTGTCATCTGCTGCAGTATTATTCCACATTTCTCCAAGTTTCTTTGCAACATCACCAATGGAGAGGCCAGGATGTTCTCCTTTGATTTTTGGGTGATACTCAGAACAGAACTAGAAGAAGGCCAAAGGAGATCCTCTTGAGTGCACTGGGATCCTTGAACTTCTGTTTTGTTTCTCCTTTAGGAGGAATATAATTTTTTTTTCTCTTTCATAACGAGCCTTGTCCACTTTTGCCATGTCTTCAAATTTTCCTTTTTCTTTAGCAGACATGGCCTTCCACCTCTCTGAGCACTTCTTAGAAAACTCTGAGAAGTTATTGGAAGCATCTGGGTGCTTCTTCTTGTGCTCCTCTCAGCAAGTTTGCACAAAGAGTGCATATGATGACATCTTGCCTCTTGGCTTCTTAGGCTCTCCTTTGCCCATGTTTCCTTGTTTTCCTCAGCGAGATAGAGTCTCCCAGTGCCCATCCGGCTCTCACTTGCCCTGGCGCTGTCTGTGGAGCTCACTGTGCTGCATTGACTCTCATTACTTGTGTTTTGTATTATAAACTCAGGTTCAGATACCCTTTAACAGGCACTCATTCATTTTTACACTCTCACTTGGTTATTTCCTTAAGGCTTACTCCCAGAGGGGAAGATGGGCCCTCAAAGCAATGCCTGCACATTTCTAAGCCTGTGTGTTTGCTTTCAAGAAGAATGTGCCTGTGCCCACCTCCCAGAGCACACACAGCCAATTTGGCATGTTTTTAAAGCTACTATGCCAAAAAAATAAGGACTCAGCAGGACATCACTTCATAAATGTTTTAGATGGAAAGGGAAAACTGTCAGGAAGATAGATAAAAGCTGAACAATCGGAGTTTTCAGATGTGAGTGTGACAGTAGGAGATGGGTGGAAACAGTTGTTTTCTCTCATTAAGATAGAAATTATTTTTAAAAATACACTGAAGAGGGGCTGGGGAGATGGCTCAGTAGGATAAGCGCTTGACTGGCAAATGCAAGGATCAGAGTTCAATCCCTGGTTCCGGAAAAAAAAAAAAATCACTGAAGAATCAGTCTCTGAAGTGAACTCTCCATCCCAGGGCACAAGAAGGACCTGGGCTGCCAAAGCCATTGTGCTGAGAGCTCAACTTCAAGAAGCGTTTTTTCCATGTCCCAAACACAGATGATGGAATCCTAGAGTGTGACGCTAGAAGGCTCCTGCAGGGTTAGCTGACACCCTTTCTCAGATGAAGAAACCAAAGCTCCAAAATATATTAAGCTGACTTAGCCTACACACCATCTTCAAATGCAATACCAGATGAGTGTTTTCAACTAAACACATGTGCCCCCCCCCCCCCGAAATCCTGTCATTTCAACTACATAATTTAACCAGTGCTTCTGGTCAAGTTCCTTCTAAAGTTAATCACCATGTATGTATTAAATGTCTTCCAGTTGAAAGAAGTAGCTCACCTACTTCCAAGTGGATTCATAGTAGATACAGTCCTATCCATTGGTCTTTATAGTATTCTGCAAAAGAAATCATCTGAGCCTCAAGTGTTATTTAAAGCAAAATGTATATAGAAAAACTTCAAAAAGGTAACTTCCTTTTCATCATGGGACTGTTTTTTGTTTTTGTATTTTAGGGAAGGTCTACAGGGTGTTCAGGGTCTCACTACTAAATCAGACTCATAGTGATCCGCCTGTTTACAGCCTTCCAAGAGCTGGGATTACAGGTGTGCACCACCATGCCGAGTCTCAATTGCCATCTCAGTGCAACCCTGGGGCAGGGCTGGCGGGTCAGGTCCTGGAGATCGAACCCCTGGCCCGTACATCTGCTTGCAGGCGCTTTAATCCACTGAGCTATTTGGCCAGCCTGGGACTTTAATTTGAAGAATAGTTTATCTGCCTCAGATTGTGCTGTCTTTGTTAGTTTTCACTGCAGGGACCAAAGGCATAGGAAAAAAAAGCAGATTAAGTTACAGTTCCATGCAACAATTATATGTAGTTTATTTATGAAGTGCTACTCAGGATGCCCATGTTTTGTAATAATCCTAAATACCTTTGCAGTAGTTCTTTTCCTGATCTGTTTAGTCCTGGGAGAACTGAGACCCTTTTATCCTTCTTAACTCAATGCTAACCAAATTTAGGCATTGAAAATCTTCAATTCCCTTTAAGATTACAAATTGTTATGTTGGCTAAGTCTATCCAGTTGAGAGTAGGCTATTTTATGATGAAAAAGCACATTATATTTTGCCTTAGTTCAAAGTTTTTCCAAGACCACAAGTTCTTTACTCTTTATAATACAACAAGAGCTATTAAAATAGAACAATGCAAACAACTTTCCCTTTTTTGAAGACTTTCATTAAATTTTCTTCTGAGTTTCCATTTGAGGGTTTCCTGCTCAACAGGTTTCCTGGCATAAATGGTTCTTTATAATAAATTGCCAGAAGCTCCTCCCAGTGGACAGGAAACCAAAGTTCAGCTTTATTTATGTGAAGTAAAAGTTGGCCGCTCAAGCTTATGAGACGTAAATTCACTGTTCCTTACTCTGGTGTTTCCCCCGAGGAGGGAAAGGGAGATGACAGCCGAGGAAGGGAAGTTCGGTCGTTCGAGGTGCCAGTCCTTCTGCGCTGTTAGCTTCTCAGTATGCGGTCAGACCTGGGAGCTTCAGCATTTTCACAAATGAGGTGTTTCATAGAAACCAGAAGCACAGTTGGTTTTGTTTGGGTCTAGGTGAGACTTGGCTGTAAGTGTGCTGTGTAAGATCGTGAACTCTGTACCACTATGGTTCAGCTATGAATTGTTGACTCGTAGGGAGCCAGAGGAACAAGAGGGTGTTTTGTTGATCTTAAAAATATTTAAAAGTGAAGTGTAAAATCTCCAACTCATTTTTAAATGGCTTAGCATCAACATATGTTCATACATACATTAATGGAGAGAAAAACTTGGGGAAAGGGTGGGAAAATGTTTGAGATACAGAAGAATGTTAGCAGTTATTGAAACAATTGGATAGATATGTAGGGTTTCATAGTACTAGCCTGATAACGTTAAAAATATTTTATAATAAAGGATTATTTTAGAAGTCTGATTGGTGCAGAAAAGTAATAGGATTTTGCTAAATCTCCCATCTTCCACAAAGGTGGCAGTTGGGCCAACACTCTCCCCTTCTCCTGCACAAACTAGAATCCCCTGCAAGCATGTGAGAGAAACTGGTTTGTGTGTGGAAGCAAAAACTCAAGTAAGTATGAAGTTGGATAGTTTTCTGTTTGTCAGAAAAAGATAGAAACATGGCAAATGAAGAAGTCGAAATAGTTTCGGATAGGAGACTGGAATTGGTGCCATGTAGGAAGATGTACATTCAGTAAACTAGATTATTTTTCCCTCACTTTTCTGCATAGTTAATTTCCAAGTTGATATTTTCTGAGTGCTACTTACAAGAGAAATTAAACTCCAAAATAAAACACTATTTTAGCCTAAGGTGTTACTCTGCAATTTTTTGCCCTTTCTTCATTAATTGGCATAAACTTTCCTTCTGTACTACAATTGTAGATTCACTAAAATATAACAGCTCATTCATAGCATTACTATGATAATGTTTAAAATACATTGACACTCAGGTAATTTTTAATGATTTTTAGTCTAAAAAAGATATTTTATGAGATGGCCAGGTTTTCCCTAATTGAGACTCTTGTCTTCAGTATTGGAGGTTGAACCCAGGACCTTCACACTGACCTGCATCCCCAACTCTTCTGTTTTTTGACACAGTATCTTACTAAGTTGCCTAGACTAGGCTTGAGTTTGGGATCCTCCTGCCTCAGCCTCACAGGGTGCTGGGATTACTGACTTCTTAAACTAGTAACGGGACCCTTTCAAGCACTCCTCAAAAGTACTGTGCGTTTCACTTGTTCTCACATTATCATCCCTATCCTCCCACTTCAATTTTGCAGATTAAAAACAGGAACATAACTGTGCATTAATTTTTCCTCATCCATTTATATCCATAGTAGAAGCAACAAACACCCAGGCAGTGTTTTGAGAACTGAGTTTTGACCGCAGCGACGGTTACTGTAGAATCGCTGGCTCTCAAGGTTCTTTCCCCTCAGTGTGTAAGCTGCAGCAGTACAGAGTGATACCTTCTCAGTGTCGACTTGCATCATCTCATACCACTAACAAAGTCCAGCTGACACGAGGCCAAAGTGTCTTCTTGAATTGGTGAGCACACACCTTTAATTCATCATTTAGATTTTTTGCACTATGAGTCTTTAAAAATTAAGAGTTCAAGCACTGTGTGTGGCACACACCTGTAATCCCAGCTACTCAGCAGGCTGAGGCAAGAAGATCACAAGTGGGTGTAGCTCCTGATGCAGCATCGTCGTCGTCATCATCACCGTCATCGTATCATCTGTCTGGGGCTGGGGCTGAGGGTACCTCACTTACAGCATCTGCCTGGCGTCTGCAAAAGGCCCTGCATTCCACCTCCAGATCTACAAATAAATAAATATTTTTGTTCAAATTTTTATCTAAAAAGATTCATCATTTTCTTCATTGTGCTTAGGATTTTCCTAAGTTAAAAGAAATTCGTTAGATAGCCATCTGTGAAATGCAAATTAAAACAATATTGAGATACCATCTCACCCCAGAAAGGATGGCTATCATAAAGAAATCACCCAACAACAAATGTTGGAGAGGCTGTGAGGAAAAAGAAACCCTTCTCCACTGCTGGTGGGAAAGCAGACTGGTGCAACCATTATGGAAATCAGTGTGGAGACTCCTTAGAAAAGTTGGAATGGAAATCCCATTTAAACCAGCTATTCCTCTACTGGGAATTTTCCAAGAGGATCTGAAAACATCATATCATAGGGATATATGTGTGCCTATGTTTATAGCAGCACAATTTGTGATAGCCAAATCTTGGAAACAACCAAGATGCCCATCACCTGAGGAATGGTTGAAAAAGATGTGGTATTTTTATACAATGGAGTATTACTCAGCTATAAAGAATGATAAACTCGAAGACTTTATATTGAAGTGGATGCCACTTGAAGATATACTCATAAGTGAAATAAACCACACATGTGTGCAAATATCATATAGTTGCCCTAGTATAAAAACTCAAAGGAAGAAATACAAATAGTTATGATACAACTAAAAGGAAAGCAAGAACTTGAGGACTAAATAGGAGAGGGAAAGGAGAAGAGCTAGGAAACATGACTGTGGCAAGCCATACAGTTATATGTAGAAGATGGTTAAGGGAATGATCCTGAGAATCTTCAGAAGATTTTTGAATCTAGCAGTTAATCGGAATGATTCTCACCCTGACTAACTATATATACAGACACCTATGAACTAAGCAACTGCACTGAAGATGGCAATTTGTAATAGTAGGTTCATGCTTGGAGTGCCTGTCATTCTGGT
>NW_004524677.1:5496689-5504543 GCF_000260255.1 Octodon degus
TCAGATCCAAAAGCTACCACTCTTGTTGCATAGGTCCTGCTTTAAATTGGTCTTAACCATCCAGCAGAAAAGTATAAAAACAAAGTATAAGAAGTAAAGCCATGCTGTTATGTTGAGCTGTAGGAGACTCAGGTCAACAATTTCTGACGTTGCCAGTCAAGCGGAAGCCCCAATACTATTATGGACTATTGGAGTCTTTTAGAATATTTTGCTGAGTTAACACACCTATAATATTCAAATGGCAGAACTAAACAAAAAAGAGGATACAGACAAATGTCCATTTTGTATCTGTGTATTCAAAATGGTTAGGACAGATAAATAGTTACCTTGTCTTAATGAATAGAGGGATTTGTTGTAATAGTGTTTGTAAATAGGATATCATGTCTGCATCTTGTGCAGCAAATAACCACTAGGAAGAGAGTATGCAATGTGTTAATTATTGGAACTGTCTTACCAATTTGATTTGAAACTGTCTCATTGCTATTTGTTTCTCAATAAAATTATGGGGAAAAACCCTAATTAAAAAAAAGAAAGAAAAAAGAAATGCATTAGAAATTGCAAATAACCCCTAGCCTGAGAAAAAGGATCCAAAACAAAATTTTGTGTGTATATTGTAGACCTTGCCTTAGCTCACAAGGGAAGACAAAGTGAAACACAGCAGGCTCTGGTCTCAACTTGCCCTGTTGTCCTTTTAAAAAATGCAGTGATGTAATAAGAGGCCGCTGTGCTGCCTTTGGATTTGCAAGCCTTGGGATCCGCGATCTGCGCTCAGGGCTGCAGCTATGAAAACCAGTCTTTTTTCTGTACAGCACAAGTAGCTTCAGTCCAAGCCACTCCACATTTCCTCACCAGGGACCTCAGCCTTGACCTTGATTTATTCTAGGAAGAACTCTGCCTGGCTGGTCTTTTCAGCTCATTTTTATGTGAATTCCTTTTCACTCACAGTGAACTGAGATTGCCCAGTTAATTTAAAAAAAAAATGCAATTCATGATTTTCTCATCTGCTGACTCTTCATTGTTGTAATGTCATTTTCCCCCTCCAGAATCTTGCCTTACAGAAGCACCTGCACCCTAAGAAGTGGCAGCTAGACCATCATCTTACCGAGGCTACGCATCGGCCCTTCAGTTGAAAGCACAAATCCACTTTCCGTCTCTGTAGTGTAGCCTAAAAGAAGCAGAAGTCCAAGCTCCATGCTTCATTCTGTCTTGTCAGCTTCTTTTAACATTTCAGGTGAAAAAAACTCAATGCCCTCACTCTTGTGCTGCAAGAACGTCAGAGCTGGTGCTGATTTGCAGTCCTGCAGCCCCCAAACTGGCCTGTGCAGGCTCGTGTTCTTCAGTTCCCCGTAAAATGTGATGTCTAGCTGCTGTCCTTATGCACTTACCTGGAAACCCTACTTTGAAGAGCTTTGGCCTGGTGATTCTCTCCTGGCCTGTGGAGGGCAGGGGCTGTTTTGGACATGCATTTCCCTTTCCTGTGCTTGCATGTCAGTGGTGCTCAGGGTTGGCAGCAATGGTGGCGTGCATTGCCAGAGCTTTTGTCCTTGAGTAACTGGAAACCCATTGGTGTCATTTGCTTGTGATGTGGATCACAAGTTTAGACAGTGGACACTTCGATGCCCGGCCACTGTCAGATTCCTGGGAGTAAATGCTGTGGAGATTTGCCAGTGAGTAAGACAGCCCTGCCATCGTGCGTTTTGGTTTAAGGGAGAGAACATCTACATAGACCAGAGAAATGAATGGTGTGAAGAAGCAGGGCCCAGAGTGGAGAACGACTGTTAGTGGCTAAGAATGGGAGCAGCCAGTCCCAATTCCAGCTGGGAAGTCCTGACTGTTCAACCCTGCGTGTGAATGGCGGGGAGTGGGGAGGGGCTGCATTTACCGTCACACTAGAGCAGCTTTTGTGGGAACGTGGTTCCAGCTGTGCTGCCAAGCTAAACCTTACACAAATCAAACCGTAAGTATAGGACAGTGGTTTTCTTTGTGAGCATTGACTCTGAACACATCCCCCGCCCCACCCCAATGGTCAGTCCAGTGCCAGTGCTAGCATGCTTGACTCCTTGTTCACCTTTGGCGCTAGAATGTTTGAGCCCTTCATGTGAACTTCCTAGGTCATCAGGTGAGAAGTGTTCATTAGAAGACTCAGCCGTGGGGCTGGGGACAGACAGCATGCATAGGCCCTGGCTTCCATCCCGTGCCATGGAGGAAACCCATGTGTATGTGACCTTCATGCTGATCTGGAGGTCAGCCCAAGGTTACTGTATTTTAGAAAAAGATGTTAACACCTAGGTACCCAGCTGTTTGCCTGTGCGGGCTGTAACTCTACAGGCTCCCAGGGACTGGGGTGCATGAATGTTTCAGGGTAAGTATCCAGAGAATATTAGAAGCTACAGAAATGTCTTTCTGGAACTTGTCAACAATTCTGGTAGGTAAATTCCTTATCGCAGAACTGATTTGGTGGCATGATACAGAAAAAATTGACTTACTATGGGCTGGCGAGATAGCTTAGTAGACTAAAGCGCCTGGTTAGGCACGCTTAGGCAAGTGCCGGGACTGTGATTTGATCCCTGGCACCACATGCTGCACCAGCCCTACTCCCTGGGTGGGCGGAGCCGGCCAGGTCTGGGCACAGTGGCACATACCTGTGGTCCCAGCACAGGGGAGGCTGAAAGCAAGAGGATCCTACAAGTCTGAGCTGTGTAGTGAGATCCTGCAACAACCAAATACATTTAAAAAAAAAAAATTGACTTACTGTGACAGAGAAGATGAACACTAAAAAATGGTCTTCGTTGCATTTCTCAAGACCTTTAGGTAAAGGGAGAGTAGCATGTGACTTTTGTTAGAAATCTAGACGCTGTGGTGTGTGGTGACGCTTTTGGAGATGGAGGTAGGAGGTCACAAGTTTGAGCCCACACTGGACAATTTAGTTACTTACAGGAGACCCTGTTTCAAAATTTAAAAAGGTTTAGGGATGTTGCTATTTTAATCCTAATACTTGCTTTATTCTGAATTAGTATGGATTGCATGTCATAATTGTTTTTTAATTCTGTCTCACAGTGTCAAACAGCCTGTACGTGTGTGCTTGTCCTGCCCCTCCCTCTCCTGTGATGTGAACCCAACACTGTCTTAACACTGCCTGCAGTCACCCCGCAGGAAGCACAACACATCCAAAACCCCCAAATTAAAAAATTCATGTCCATGTACCTTGGGTGAAGAGGTGCAGTGGGGAAAGGCCTGGGAGACTGCTTAGGAAACCATTTCGAGAAAAATTACCGTGTATGCTCTTTTCTCTAGCCTAATCCTGAGAAGCTACAGACAGAATACCCTGTACAGCTTAAATTTTACTCTACTTTATTATCTAATACATGGCTAACTATGTAACACATGCGAAGACACTAGAAAGTTGAGGGTAACTTTCTTCTGTATTTTAAAACAGAAGAAAAGAGTTTAATACTGCCCTTGGCAGAGTGAATGCAGGACCTGATTTGTTTCCAGTAGGAGGTCAGCAAGTTAGGAGAGAAGATGGAAGGGAGGAGCCCTGGTTTAATCCCAGCAGATCCCACCGCCCAGGCCACAGAAGGGTGTGAGCGTGAGCTCACTGCGCTGCTGAGGTTTGGTAGGAATTGGCTTCGTATCCACAGCCAGTCCAAACTTGACTAATAGCATTTTCAACAAAAAGCTTACCCTTTACTTTCTCTAAAACTGGTCCACTGTAGTTACTTCTATAAATCTTCTAGTGAAATATTAAGATCCTAATTATCACCTAGCATCTGGGCACCGGGCCCTGGGTTCAGGTCCGGATTGTGGGGGGAAAATATTCTGATTACTCTGGATTGGCCTCCTTATCTACTATTTTACAAAAGTATTTACCTTAAAATAGAAACTTACGATAAAGAAATTGTCCAGAGCTCTTGCACTAGACTAAGTGCACACTCGATTTCAGGGGGCACAAAAAGGATTTTTTCGTGTTCCTAGCTCACCACCAAGGCCTTTCATCTGCTCTTGTACAACAATCTACAAAGGCTCATTCAACTTGTGCACATAGTACCCCCTCAAACACACACACACACACACACACACACACACACACACACACACGCACACTGTTGATCCATTAGGTTTGTTTGGGAACTGCTTATACTGTGTGTGTTGTGGTTTCAAATTACTGTTTGCTCTTTTAACTTCTTGGAAGGATAAACAGTGTGGAAACAAAACCTGAAGCAAAAGAAACCCTCATCTGGCCTACTAGTTATAGTTCTTCTTATTCAGAGTCACACATTTATTTTTTAAGATTGACAAAAGAAAAAAAAAACTAATATACTTACATGTTATATTTTACCGTGACAGTATATTTTAACATTTATACTAATGTTGGTGTATTTTTATTTTTTCTACTCACAGTTCGAATGTTATAACAGTCAGGCCTCCACTTACAACTAACACCAACCAGTTTCCTAAGCACCAAATGAATGGGAAGCTAAACAGATCCAACTGAAGGTTTTCTGGGTGGAAACTCAGGGCTCTAAAGTGTTTCTCTCCCCTTTACCTCTCCTAGCCACAGCCTCAAACCCACACTCACAGTACACACAATGAACAACACACTTGCACCTTAAAAGGCAGAAAATGGACAATTTGCTTTAAATCAAGTAGCAACAAAGGTGGTCAGGTATCCTATTGCTTCATTCCTCTATATTGGGTAAGAGTTGCTTTTAATCTCTCCAGCCGTCAGATAGGGGACTGTGGCTGACAACTACCTGCACATGCTCCGAGCAAGGCAGATGTGTGGATGCTGCCATGGACGCTAATGTCATGGCTGAAAACATTTACATAAAATTTCAGAAATAACTACTTAGAACCGCGGGGGTGGGGGGACAATGCCCTTGTAACTGTCAAGGCCTAATTACCGTTTACTGTATTTAAGGACAACTTACTACCTACTTAAATTTCTTAACCTGCAAAAATAAAATATACTGTCAGTTCAAATGTTGTTTGAAAATTACAGGAACGTGATACTTGCATTTTGCCAACAGTGTTTGATGCAAAACTGGATTCACAGTGACAGCAATGATTCTGCTGATTTTATTTGTTTATTCTTTCTGCTTGGAATAAACCACAGCCGAACAGTTTCTCTCAGCTCTAGCTGTTGCTAGAGAGTGGATTGGTGTGGACTGGCTGTTTCTTTCTGCAGTTTCCAATTTTAAGAGGCAAACAACCTATGAACACTGAACATCTGATCTCATCAGATAAGTTTTAAGAAGGATAAAGATGAATAGTTTTAAGTAAATTTCAGTCTACGTCATAAAAAAAAAAATAAAAGCAGAAAGAAGGGAGGAAGGAGAGCCTTGGACAGGGATTTAAGGTTGGTCAGTCACCTCAGCCCTGGGGGCGGGGGCTGGTTTCCCTGAGGGGAGGGCCTATGAGGTCAGCTTAGGAAACACGACTGTAAAGTATTCTTTAGAGTGCATCCTGACATCTAATGCAGTTTGGTTGGAAAGCTTTATTGAGTGATTCCCAAGGACAGATTCAAATACAAAACACTCAAGAGTGGAAAAGATGGAGAATTTCACATACAGAGGAGGAATTGGGAAAGGAAATGGAGATGTGCAGATAGATAGCCCTGGGAGAGAGGAGAGCAGGCTTCGAGGAGGACAGAAAAGACATGCGGCCAGGGCTTGCCTGCACCGCCCAGGCTGCACCAGGGACACTCGCGCCCTGACAGGCTTGGCTTGACTCACTCTGGAAGCAAGGGTCGCGCGGCCCAGGGGCTCTGCCTTCTACAGTAACAGCAGACTGCTGGGCTGCCTTCAGTACCCCCACCCCTCCACGCACACACACACACACACACACACACACACACCATTTTTGTCTCCTTTGACAGCTGACAGGCACACTTGGGGGATCTAGATGCGTGGAAGCTCTTTGCTGGCAAGCGCAAGTTTAGGTGAGATGAAGGTAATGAGCCGCATGTTATCAGTACTGCAGGTGAGAAATGAATTGTACATTTGCAGCCTTTGGTCCGACCCACCAAGACACAAACTCAGAGTTGTGCTTTGCTTCACTGATCTTTTAATTAACTACAATACAGAAAACTAACTCCAAATAAGCCTGGCCCATTCGGTCAGCATGCCCTACCAACCTGAGGGATGTGGTGGCTGACAGATTGGGGGGTTGCAGTCAGGACCAGGCTCAGTCACCCACGTAGCCTATAGAAGGCGGGCAAGGTGAGGAGATCAGGCTTACAAAGGCAGTGATG
The DNA here is from genome assembly GCF_000260255.1 of Octodon degus. NCBI lineage: Eukaryota > Metazoa > Chordata > Mammalia > Rodentia > Octodontidae > Octodon > Octodon degus. The sequence goes on from NW_004524677.1 coordinate 5,502,943, forward strand.
TAACAGCACTTTGGGGATGGACCTGGGGAAGCGACAAAGAAAATAAACTGACGTAGAGGATCAGGGCATCCAGCTCAGCTTCTTCAAGCTGCAAAGTGCAGAATGAAGGTTTCTAGGATTATCCTAAGACTCAAGATGCCTGACACACAGCCAACAGCAAAAACGCATGAATCCATTCCCTTTCCTCCAAGAGGGCTAGTGTGGCAGTGGATATCAACTAGATGGAAGAGATACTGGGAGATGACAATAAATGTGGCTAAAATGTGGATGTGAGGAACTTAAGGGGGAAACAGCCTAAGGAAAAGCTGAGATTTCAACTTTAAAAGTCAATCTTAGGTAAAGAAGGTAACACTGAAGTTTATGACAGGAACGACAACGAAACAGATTAAAGCGCCCCTGACAGAACCAGGAATGGATCTGCTTGATGTTCCACTTCTTTTATTCTTCCTGGATCTTTCCAAGGAGAGATGCCTAGCCTCTGAGTGCTGAGAGATTTTTGCTTAAAAACTTCCTCACAAGTTACAGCTTCAGGGCCCACAAAAACAGGCTGAAGTCAGAAGGCAATTCCTGCGGGTTAACAGTGGACAGTGAAGACCAAGTTGGAGGAACTCCAAGACTGTCTTCAAAGGAAAAGGCAGCCGGGAAGCAGAGAGAAGGCCCTTGGGCCAGGCCACTGAGGGAAGATCTGGGCCGGGGGATGGGCCGCCCAACTTGGCCCCTTAAAATGACCTTTTTTGAGATAAGATCTCGCTATATTATCTTCCCTGGCTCCACCTCCAGGGGTCACACAATTCTCCTGTCTCAGCCTCCCTAGTGGACAGCACTGGAGGCATTGCGCCATGCCTCCGCCTAGAAAATGGCTTTTTCCTGAGACCACATGCCCAGTTGGCGTCCGGAAAGCAGGAGTTCGGAGTAGGCTGAGGTGTGCACAGGCCATCCGAGGACGCTTTGGTAGGCGAACCCGAGGGGTGCCATTCCCTGCCTCGGAGGGTGCTTTGGCCCGGTGGACACTACAGGGGCCTGGCGGAGGTGGAACCTGATCATTGGCTGGGGTCGGGCTGGGGACGGGCTGGGGCCGGCGACACTGCGCTTCGCTACCGGCGGCTGGTGACAGTGACAGAGTTCGCGCGCGAGCTTCGGGGAGTGGAGGGACCCCGAGTGGAGGGACGCGGCCGGGGCGGGAAAGCCCTGCCCGGCGCGGGACTGAGGCAGGGGTGGCGAGGACCCCGTCTGCAGAGACCACCCCACCCGGCCGGCGGCTGCTGTTCGCGGGGCCGGTTTGCCCGTGTCGCCTGGACGATTGGCTTCTCCCCGCCTGGCATCATAGGTCCTTTGAAAAACGTACGAAATAAAAAGATGCCATTACATCGATTTGTTTCCTTCGATGAAGAGTGGGAGGGCCCTCCGCAGCCTGCGTCCGTCCTCCCAGCAGGAACCGGGGCCAGCGTTTCTCCCTTCACTAAAGCGAAAGGCCGGGTCACTGCCATGGAAGTTGAAGAGCGCGGCAAAGCCGCCCAGGTCGGACCGGGAGGAGCAGGCGGGTGGGCGGCAGCGCGGCCGGGGCCGGAGCGGCGGGGGCGCGCGCGTGTGCGTGGGGGCGC
>NW_004524677.1:5504983-5565353 GCF_000260255.1 Octodon degus
GCGCCCCCCTGCCGGCCCTGGCTTGGCGGCCGCCGGTGCCTGCCGAGGGGGCAGAGCGGGCCTCCCGCGCCTTCCTAAGCCCCGCGCGTCCCGGCCGTCGGGGACAGCGGGAGCCTGGACTGGCCCCGGCGGCAGTGGGTGCGGGCTTCGGGGACGCGGCGGGCCGAGCACCCCGATCCGGCTGCGGCTCGCTTTCCCAGAGGTTCCTGGCCGGTGCGGCGCCGGCGCTGGCAGGTGAGCGGGGACGAGGCGGGTGGGCCGGGAGTCGCCCGAGACGGGCGCTGCGTGGGGCTCCGCGGCCGGACGGCTCCGTGCGTTTTTCTCTCCGGCTTTGCCGGGTCGCCTGGGCGCGCAGATGCAGTGCGTGTCCCCGGCGCTTGCGACCCCGACGGGGGACACGGAGATGTCACCGCACTGGGGAGGAGGGGTCGTACTTGGGGCGGCTGCTGCAGACCCGGGGCCCGAGGACAAGACCCAGAGGCCTTCCCTAGTGAACCCCCAGCATCCTACTTCTGAGAGTGGTGTGTGGGCAAGGGCGTCCCGTAGGCAGGGACAGCCGACCCTGCGGGAGTCCGTGCGGCATGTTGGGGACCCGGACCAGCAGAGAGCCCGGGCGGGTGCAAAGCCGGGATCCAGCCCTTGTCCGCCGTGCGCTGTCTCCCGCCTCCGCCCTCCGCCCGCCCGCCTGCCCGCCTGCCCGCCTGCCCTGTCGCCCCGCTCCCCGGCCTCGGGTGGCTGCGGAGCCTGCGCGGCGCGAGGGGGCGTCCTTCCCCACCGAGATGTGCTCCCGCTGGGTGCGCCCTCTGCCGCTCTCGTCGCGATCTCCACCCCACCCTCCCCACCCTCCCACTCCAGCCCCAGCGCCGCAGCCCAGGACCCTGGCTGGCGATCCCGGGGCGCAGTCGCGGTGCTGTGGTGAAGAGTTCGAGCTGCGCGGAGTTGGGGCTGGAAGGAGGCAGTAAACCTATAGCTCGCTAATTCAGACTCTGCGGCCAGAAATCGTGACTTGCAAGAAATCCTGCCTCTGTTCCCCACATGCCATTTCTTTCCGAGCCAGTGGCAGGGTGGAACATCAGTGAGTCCCCTCTGCTGACCTACAGCTGTCTTCCTGGAAGGAGGAGCGAGCGCTTCCTTCCCTCTCTTGAGCATCCTTTGACGGACTTACGCTTTCCACTTCCTTGCTTTTGGGACAGTGAGAGAAAAAACTGAAAATGTGCGTTCAGAAGCGTGTGCAGGGGCGGCTGGGAGTGTGTATGTGATGTGAGAAAATTACACCTATCTGGGACGCGGTCTTGGGTTCTTTCACTGCAGGCTTGAGGGCCCAGTTGGACGCCCCAGCTCGGGTTCTGGTGGGTTTTCAGAGATCATGGTGGTAAACTGTTTTTGTTTTGTTTTGGGGTTTTTTGGTACTAGGGATTGAACTCAGGACCTCGCACTTGCCAGGCAGGCGCTTGAGCTGCTATATTGTATCCCAGGCTCTTGTCGTGGTGCTAGAGACTTAAGAAAGGAGTTAGCTGAGTGACAGCAAAGTTTCCACATTTTAGCATTGTCCCGACATTCTGTTCCCTCCCTTCTCCTCCAGCACTAATGGGGCTCCGTCTTGCTCTGCCCTCCCATCTTTAATATCCTGTGGGCCACTGCTTCCTGTCACTGCCTCATCAGTGACATATGTTAGGAATCTGATTTACTTTTGATTACTGCTGAAGGGAGTGAGGCTGAGGGAGCCACTCAACAGCAGGGCTGGCCCAGCCTTGTCTTAGGAAAACCAGAGCTCCAAGCCCACCCTCAGGGGCCATCCTTAATGCACTGGGAAAGGAAGCCTGCGGAGCTCAGCTCTCTGAACCCTACCCAGCGGCTAGAGGTGAGCTGAATGGAGTGTGTGTGTCAGCCTCCTCAGCATCTTCCCTGACCCTGAGGCGGGGAGGCCTGCTGGAGGATGTTAAATACAAGCCCATCGCCCTCTGTCCTAGGGAGATGGATGGGACATTTGACATTTGGGACATTTCCCAGACAGAGCCATGTTTGATCCCGATGTCCCTGCTGAAGTTTCCCAGCTGCAAGCAACAGGCCCTGAGAGGCCTCAGTCAGGGCTGTGCCATCGCCTGAATGTGTGTAGCGCACCCAAGAGTGCGGTCGCCCCCTCACTGTGGGCTGTGGTATGGTCAATGGGATGGATGTTCTTTCTGTCTCCTCTGCTTTCACATCTCATGTGACTGCAGAAAGTGAGAATTCTGTCTGCACTGTCCTCTGCCTGTCACCATTTGACATTGGACATCTTAATGCCCTTCAAGTGGCAGTAGTAAATGAATTAGCACCCTAGCCAATAGTTGCTGGTAAATGGCCTAGAAGCTGTTGGAAAGCCAGCACCCTTGTATGTTACTCTGGGGAAATATTGGTCCCCCAGCTGGTCAGGACTGTGGGCTCTATCGTCCTTGGAACTTTTTTGTTGGTGGTGATGGTGATGGTACTAGGGATTGAACTCAGAACTTAATGCTTGCCAGGCAGGTGCTGTCTCACCAAGCAATATCCTCAGCCCCTGTTCTTTGTACTTTTAACTGTTTGTTTTGGTCTTTTTGAGACAGGGTCTCACTCTGTAGTTCAGGCTGGCCTTGAACTCCTGGTGTCCCTCTTTTAACTTTTAAAAATAGCATTCTTTCTAAGGAAAGAGCAGAGGTTAGAATCAAGCCAGAACAGCACTAACACACATCCCATTTTACTTCAGCCAGCTTTTATCTGGTATAGCATTTCTGTCCAAAGTACAGTGCCAAAAGTCCTCGGCATCCTTTTGGACTTGGTCTTAGATGGTGATGTTGTTTATCCTCTGAATATAGAGTCCTGCTCTTTATTCTGATTCCTGAACTTGCAAGTGTGCTACCCATGAGCTACACCTTCAGCAGGACCATTCCTAAGAGGGATAAACATAAATATGTTGGCATATTTGGAACTGAAGGTGAATTCGAAGATTAACAATCCTTCCATACATGAGATATTTTCTACACAGCAATATTTTAAGATATGTAAGGATAAGCTGCCAAAATTACCTGTACGGTCTTGAAAAAAAGAGTTCAAATATAACCATAAACTGTAATTGACAGTGAGTCACTTGTTCTGAGGATGCCAGCTACAAAATGAGCCTCGTTATACCCCAGTGATAATTATGAAAACTCCTTCTAAAAGCCAGTTGCATCCCAAATGAACTGTCGGTTTCGATATATACTCTGGATTTTACTTATTTAGAAATTCCTGTAGTGGGGATCGTTGCATCACAGTATTATTGTACATATCGCCACTAAATTGCACTTAAAAATGGTTAAAATGGAAAAAAATAAATGAAAGTATTCAGTTAATAGTTGAAAATGGTACTTTCTATTCATGTATAAGCAGTTTTCAAAACTTACCTTTCCTGGGGCTGGCGGTGTAACTCAGCGGTAGAATAGATGCCTAGTGTATGTAAGGCCCTGGGTTCAACCCCCTGCACCAAAACTAAAATGTAAAATTTGGAGTATTCAAATGTTTTATAAAAACATTTGCTCCTATAATGTAGAAACAATTTCATATGTACTCACTGAGTTTTGAAAAAGGACAAGCCTCACAACTTAAAAACTTTGATAACAGAAAATAGAAATATGAAAAGTGTGTTTCCAAGCCAGACATGGTGCCTCACACCTTAATCTCAGCTGCTCTCCAGGATGTAGGCAGATCATAATTTCAAGGTCGACCTGTGTTACTTAGTGAGAGCCTGTCTTAAAGTAAAATTTAGTAAGGGTTGGGGTATAGTTGAGTTGTAGAGCATTTGCCTGGTATGTAAAAGACCCTGGGTTTAATCCCTAATGCTAGCAGCTAGGGGTAGCTTGGCATTTTATTTACAAACCTAAACATTTTAAAGCAAATATAAAGCCTGTTGAAAAGAAAAATGATACGTATTATGAGCGTATGAGCAGTTACTTTTCTTCCTAGTAGCTTACTGTATGCCAGGCAACCTGTAGGACTGTACATCTGTTAGCACACTTATTATAGAAACCAAAGGAAGTGGTGCAGTCTCAGTTTGTAGATGTAGAGGCTGAAACGTAGGTTAAATAATGCACTTCTGCTCAAGTTGCAGATCTGGGAAGCAGCAGACCTGCTCTAAGGAAAAGCAGTCTAGCTCAAGAATCTGGAATCTCATTCCTATCTTTTTATATGGTTCTGTGCAGAGCATTTCATACTATTTGAATTGGAAATATCAGGCAGTTTACCTATGTGTAATCTGGTTTTGTTTGCCCAAGCTGTGTTTGTAAATCTGGGCTGTGACAGTGATACTATAAAAGGACAATGATACCCTGAAGTCTCATGTAAAAAGCACTTACAGATGGTGCTTTGCAATCCAGGAAAGCGCCCTTTGCATATTCCCAGCTAGTGGAGTACTCTCTCGGTACCACGCATGGGATCTCTTCACCCCCCCCCCACTTACCTGTCTTCTTGCTGGAAGAAATGTACTTTTTTTTTTTTTTTTACCATGTTTCACATCAGGTCTGTAACAACTCAAATCAAAAGAAAAAACATTTAAAGTTCCATAAAGGTACAAAAGGGCTGGGGAGATGGCTCAGTGGAATAAGTGCTTCCCTGGCAGGGCCTGAGTTCAATCCCCGGTTCTGCAAAAAAAAAAAAAAAAAAAAACAAAACATAAAGGTACAAAGTGTCCAGCAGTGTGACTGTGTGGATAGGGCTAGCCATGTGGCAGATGTGACAGAGGTACCATGTCCATGTGTGCCTCTTCTTTGCTAATGGTGTCGCAGAAGCAGAAATAAGACATGGTGATTTTTGATGGTTTCCAAACATCAGCTCAGCTAGAATCCAAGAGGATACCATCAAGAAGGATGATAGAGGTCGTTTAACCAGTCTTAATTTTTCACGTGAGAAAACTGAAGTCTGCTGAGACAAAGTGACGTGTAGAATTATGGCCAGTAGGCTTGGGTTTAGACCTGGGTCGTGTAATCTTTATGCTTGGTGTGCTTTCCTCTGCTTGGGAGGAAGGCTTATTACCTAGAGGAATAGGAACATGGTGGCCCAGACTCCAGGGAAATGAGCTAGGCCATTACTTACCATCTCCAAATGCTTCACCTACTCTGTGCAAGGTAGAAGATGCCTTTTGACCCAGTGATTGGAGGAGACGTGTCCAGACTGGAAAAAGGCAGGGTCACTAAGTGGCTCATGCCTCAGCAATCTGGGCAGTTTCCCTAGGGGTTGGGTCTCCAACACCCGAAGACAATGAACCAGTTGGTGAACAAGTAGTGTATTCACAAGGCAAGCAGTACTTGCTGAACCTATAGCGGGCTCAGATTAATGGCAGGGTTCCAAACTGGATTTATTGCTGTTTGGCTTTTTTTTTTTTTTTGGCAGTAAAATTTGGTTCACATTTAGAAAATGTGAGTTCCTTTTCCTGCCCTCTGGGATGTCCTCCTCATTATTATTATTATTATTTGTGTTTTTTTTTTTTTTTTTGAACCAGGGATTGAACTCAGGTCCTTGCGCTTGCCAGGGAAGCACTTATTCCACTGAACCATCTCCCCGGCCCATCCTCCTTAATATTAATGTCCACTGACATGAGGAGAACTCGTGCTGGCTTCTGGAGGGAAAAGCCAGTCTGAAAGTGTTTACTTGGACTGATTGGAAACTTGCTTTGTCTTGACAGGTGTGAAAGAGGACACAGCGCAGTTGCCCTTTCTTCCTCTGAGCTGACTTGTCAGCAAAGAAGTATGACCCACGCTTGACATCTGTGTCAGCCTCCTCAAGGCTGAGGGATCTTCTCCTTAGAAGGCATCGGTACTATGCGTGTTATGAATTGTGTCTCCTTGGCCAGTGATAAAGGAAATGGGACTATTGCCACCTCAGCTGGCTTCATGATCGGGCAGACGCCACCCCCAGCTCCTCCGACTCTTTCGACTCCTCCACCCCCTCCCCCTCTGCCATGTCCTCTCTCTGGGGGAGCCCTTTCCTCCCCCTCCCCTCCCCCACCCCCACCACCTCCCGGACCCCCTCTCGCTCCTCACCCCCAAAGCTTCAGCTCCCTGGGGAAGAAGAAGCGGATGAGGAGCTTTTTTTGGAATACCATTCCGGAGGAGCAAGTTCGAGGCAAGGCCAACATCTGGACCCTGGCTGCTGGGGAGCAGCATCACTTCCAGATCGACACGAAGACCATAGAGGAGCTCTTCGGGCAGCAAGAAGACACAGCCAAGCCTTCCCTCCCCAAGAGAGGAGGACCCCTGAGCTCATCCTTCAGGGACACTCGAGAGGAGGTAGGACTGCCGCGTGGGGAGTGTACACCTGGTGCCGCTGTGCTTTGCGCTGAGGAAGGTCCCAGCAGTCGCTAGTCATAGTCATCGTTAAGATAAAAGGGGATGTGTGTTGCAGATGAGAGGCCGAGTAGTGAAATACAGGGGCCATGGGTGCTGACCCGCCCGCATCCAGGGATACCACAACCGCAGGCAGAAAGCCTGCTGGTTGGAGGCCCTTGGTCTTGCATGTCAGCACCACCCCATCTCTTGCATGTCTGCTGTGGTTCCCAGGAGGAGCAGGTGCCTCAAGTGCAGGATTGTTGTCCCCCACAGGCAGAAAGTGTACCTCTCCTAACCCCACAATGTGGGATGCACTGGATGTGTGGGATCAAACTGCCTTTGTTCGCTAGCAAGCACTCAAGCTCATGAGGACTTTCCCGCCCTCTTCTCCCTCAGCGTGTTCGAGATGGCCTTCACTGCTCAGATCTCCGAGTTAAATTGCAATCATGGTGGGAAAGAGACTTCTAGAGAGTTGAATCATAAAGCTTTTTGCAGGCTTTTTTAGAAGCATATTTCCAGTTGACACTAAGTGTTTACTGTGGAAAAATAAGGTGTTAAGCGACAAAGCATTCACTGAAAATGTGACCCCAGGGCTACAGATCACCCAGTAGTCCAGAACCAAAATCCGCACTGCTCAGTACACTCCTGGGATTTTTTTTTTTTTATCTTTTATTTATTTGATACTGGGCTTCATTAAACAGCTCAGACTCATAGTGATCCTCCTGTCTCAGCCTCCCCAGCACTAGGATTACAGGTATGCACCACCATGCCTGGTTTCAGAGCCAGCATGGCATGCCCGGGGTTCTGGGGCCAGCACAGCATGTGATACCCGGGGTAGAACCACGTCCTTGTGCTTGCCAGGCAGGCGCTTAGACTGCCAAGCTATCTCCCCAGCCCAGTAGTCTTAGTTTTGACACATGGTGGTGGTTAAGCTACCTTTGCTTGCTAATAGAAATAACTAGGAAGTTGGGGATTTGAAGGGAAGAATACTGGAATGGGAAGAGGGAGGAATGGGGGAGAAAGGAACAAAGAAGGTGGCATAAACCTTTTTTTTTTAATCTGTTGTGAAGGAGCAGGGAAAATGGGTCAGTGAAGGAGCCAGCTGGATAGGAGATTGGGCAGGGCCCTGGATGAGATTGTGCTCTGTGCATTATTGAGTTCTCGAGCCAACAGCAGTGACCTCTTTTCTCTCTGGCTCATGGGCAGGTCCACTCCTTCTCTTTCCTGACTCACTTGAGGCCCTTGGTAAGGCTGGTTGTATGATTCCCTGTTGAATTCGCTGAAAGTCTATTCATTAAGAAATGCAAGGAGCCCAGGGATAGGGTTAGGATTGTGTCATTGTGAAGTAAATCTTGCAATAAATCGGAGAAGGAAACCATCAGCAGAGTTGGGGATGCCTTCTTTGGTGCTGAACACAGGCTTTCCTGTTCCTCCCGCTTGTGGCAAGTCCCATTATTCACCCTGGAGTCTTTTCAGTATCAGAAGGAGCAAGAAGTCACTTCCTTGGTACCCTGGCCTTTGCCCCCGCACCCCACAGAGGTTCTTTATGGTACATGGGGTGTGTCTGGCCACTGTCCCCAGCACTCCCTGCTGGGCCCAGGATGCTGAGGTTATGATGGGACGGATGTTTGTGGTGATGGGCCTGGGAGGACGGGGCCGTGTGTAGACGTTTGTGATCTGGAAGTCTGGGGAAAAAGAGGCCGTCCTTTCCCAGCTTTGGCAGGGCAGAAGCGTCCACTTCTATGCTAGAGCTAAAACTTAGAGAAATGTCCTTCGTGTTGCCCTCCTCCGCTCTTGATCGTTAGGTTGATTTGTACTTTCTTCCCTTTAATGTCTGTTTTTAAGAATTGTTTTCTTTCCCCCAGTGTTGGGATTATTTAGACTCAGGGCTACATGCATGCTAGGCAGCACCTTCCTTCTGAGCTATATCCCCAGCCCTAACATATTCTTAATTATAAAACATATATAAAGTTTACCACCTTACCTATATTTAAGCCCACAGTTCAGTGGCATTACGTACATTTGTATTATTGTGTCACCATCTCTAGCATCTTTTCATTGGGCAGAACGGAGTAATTAAACCATAAGTGCCTATTCTCCCCTCCCTCCCGCCCTTCCAGCTCCCTTCTGTGACTCTGTGACTGTCACAGTCTGTCAGTCTGTGACTCTGACTCCTCTAGGCACCTCATCTAGGTGGGATTGCACAGTGCTTGTCTTTTCCGTGACAGCTTATTTCATATACCGTAATGCCCTAAAGATCATGCCTGCGGTGGCACGTGTCAGCATTTTAAGGCCAAATCACGTTGCCCTGCGTGTCTCTACCACATTCCCTTTATCCATTCAGCCCCCGATGGACAGCTGGGGGCTGCATGTGCCTTTTGTGAATGCTGCTGCTGTAAACACTGCCCTTTTGACACTGTGGGACTTCCGCTGAGAGATGGCGTGCTGGGAGGCGAGTCTGCCTGACTGAGTCACAGGATGGCCTCATACTGCCACTCGTCTGTAGTTATCAGCAGCTTGGCCTGATCCATTCAAGCTCATTCTGCGACCATCACCAGAGAACCGGGGTCATTCCGACTCAGTCTCAATACCTCGTGCTATGTCCAGCACAGCCAGAAGTGTTAGATGTACTTTATTCAGTAAAGGAATATGGCACATGCTACCTTCTTTCCTTATAGATTTTCTTCTAAAGCGGTCACAGCTCAGCAGTTGTAGAGTCTGAGAGTGATCAATAATCTTCCAGCTCACCCTGCAGTAAGTGGAGTCCAGGGTCGAAAGTAATAGTCCACACCTCTCTCCAGGTGAACGGGAGGCTGTACGGCATGAGCGTGTGAGGACACAGGCTGCCATGCCGGCGGGTCAGATGGTACCCCTGAGACACAGTGGCCTCCCACAGAAGCGTCTAGCTGTATGTGATTGGCTTATACCTGAAAGGCCTTCAAAAGCATTACAGATAAATTCCATTGTAGTCCAGAGAAAGAATTGGCAAGAATCAAGGGAAGATTTTGGTTGAGGACTGGTTTGGTTTAGAACGGCACAAAAAATAATAAATTTGAACATTTAGTAGTGGGAAGCAAGGTTGTGAAATACTACTATCCTGGCGTCTTGGTTACCTAAAAATTAACTTGCAGAAAAGTACAGGTGTGACGGCACAACCGTAATTAAGCTGTAATAAAGTAATTGGAGACAAGACAGATGCATTAGCGGGACCATAATGAAAGGACTCTGCTCAGAATCACCTTTCCCCAGTCTGCTGACCTCATCCCAGGAGCCCCGAAGCTCCATCCTCCCCTGGCAGACGCCCCATCCTCACAGGAGTGTTGGCCTCTTTTGTGACTCCCTGAATAACGTGAGCAGTTCTTAAGGGCAGGGATGTGCTTAGCTATTTGGTTTCCTCTGAAGCAATTAAAGGTCACTGAGTACCACAGAACTAAGAAAGGAACTGTTTTCCAAGTTGCCAAGAGATCAAAATTGGGGTTCACCAAGAAGTTGTAAATACTGACGTGCTTGCTGTCTTTCCCTGTGATGTCCTCAGCACACTGCTAAATGGAAACTGAATAAGAAACTGAAGTAGAGCCGGCCAAATAGCTCAGTGGATTAAAGCGCCTGCAAACAGGTGTAGGGGCCAGGGGTTCAATCCCCAGGCCTGCAATCCCCAGGCCTGCCTTGCCAGCCCTGCCCCCGGTGCATGCTGAGATGGCAATTGAGACTGGGCGCGGTGGCGCACGCCTGTAATTCCAGCTCTTGGGAGGCTGTAAGCAGGTGGATCACTACAAGTCCAGTCTAGTAGTGACACCCTGAACATCTTGCAGACTCTTCCCTAAAATACAAAAATAAATAAATAAATAAATAACCAAAGTAGCTCGCTGGCCAGAGACGATCAGAAAGAGACAGGAAGAAAGGATGGAAGCGTAGAAGGAAAGGGGACTGCTCTTGCCAAATTTATGAGAAGTGGTGTTTTAGTCTCCCGCATTGTGATGGAGGAATCATTTTCAACTATCATTATGATTCCAGGACTGTCCTAAAATTCTGGGGCGTGGTCCTCACCCAGACCTGTAGATCTAGATGAAGTACTTGATTGATCCATTGGTTTTGCAGCACTAGGGGGTTGAACCCCGGGTATCTACACTGAACTATAACCCAGGCCTTTTTAAATTTTAAGGCAGGATCTCCCTAAGTTGCACAGGCTAGACTCGAAGTTGGATTCTTCTGCCTCCTCCTGAGTGCTGGAAATGCAGGTTCGCACTACCACGCCTGGCTTAAATTATTACTTTTCTAAATGAACTTCAACTAGGGCCTTCATTTTTTTTTCCCCTCAAATCAAGGGATGATTTCTAATAATCAACTAAAAGTAAAAAGGTGATGAACCATCAAAGACCAAATGCTAGGTCTATGTCAGATGGCAGAGGAAGATAAATTTTTGCTTTTCAGAATTAGGAATTAAGGGGCTGGGGAGATGCCTCAGTGGAATAAGTGCTTCCCTGGCAAGCACAAGGGCCTGAGTTCAATCCCCGGTTCCACCAAAAAAACAAAAAAACAAAAAACCAGAATTAGGAATTAGATCAAAATAGCCACTATTTAGTGACCCTTTAAGAAGGTAAGAAAACCACTTTACCTGTGGAAACCAAGTGGGTTAGAGAATTGCTTCCACCTGGAGGACATTATGGTAAATAAAATGAGCCAATCACAAGAAGAGGAAGCAGGCAGCTACTGATTGGAAGTACTTTGAATACTGGCCTTCATGGAGACCAGAGATCAGGGCTGGAACAGGGATGCAGAGTTGGTGCTTAGTACATCCAATATTTCAGTTTTGCAAGATGAAAAGGTTCTAGAGCCAGGCATGGTGGTGCGTGCCTGTAATCCTGTAATTGGGAGGCTGAGGCAGGAGGATCACCGTGAGTTCGAGGCCAACCCAGGCTACATAGTGAGTTCAAGGCCAGCCTGAACTGCATAGTGACACCCTGTCTCAAAAAAAAAGGTTCTAGAGATGGATGGTGGTGATGGTTGCACACTCAGGGGGGATGTGCCTGTTCCCACTGAATTGTATACTTAAAAATGGTCAGGGGCCCGGGAGATGGCTCAATGGAATAAGCACTTTCCTGGCAAGCACAAGGGCCTGAGTTCAAACCCCGATTTAGCCAAAAAAAAAAAAAAAAAAAAGGTCATGGTGGTAAATATCCTTGGTAGTTTACCACAACTAAAAATATTTATTTTTCCTGGAAGGCAGATTTTGAGTGAGTTGAAGTTCAGTGAAGGTGCAAGGACTGTGTTGTGGGACCAAGCCAAGTCGTGGGGGATGGCTAGCAAGAGGCTAGCCTTTCATGCCATGTCCTGGGCAGGCCAGTGAGGCTCACGAAGTGTCTCAGAGGACATCAGAATCACCAGGCCACCTGGGGGACTCTGTTCTAATTAGCCAAGTCCCCTTCACATCTCATGGGAAATCCTTACATCGCATGGAGTGTGGGGCCCAATATCCTCTTGTGTCTGCAGCTCCCTGTCCCTGGCCACCATCCTGCAGGCTGGTAGTGGCATGTGCCCAGCCATCCATCCCACAGTCCTGCCGATATAGCGCTAACTGTGGTAACCTTGGCCCCTGCTACATGGCCAGAGGCTGGCTCGTGGTTGGTGGGGGCTGTTGGAAGAGAGGGGCAGCAGTGTGTTCCTTGGCTCGGGTTCTAACCCCTGCTTTGGGGAAGTTGGGGTCCTCGACTTCCCACTTGGGCAGCCAGTAGACCTGAACACAACCCCCCAGGCAGGTGCCACTGTCAAGTGACTCCAGAACTCTACCCAGTCCCTCCTGGATTCACTGCCAAACAGCATTCAGAAAGCGAGACCTAGACCAGAGGGAGTGAATGATACATGTAGTAGTGATAACCCTCTTCAAAGGAGTTTAACAGACACTTTTACAACAGCGCTTAGAAGGACCGGTGTGATAAGGAAGGAGAGAGAGACTTCTCAGGCACCGACTGCAGCTCCAAGATGCAGGAGAAGATGGGACCAGCCGGGGTGTCCTCCCTTGTCTCAGTGGCACGATGTTTGGGCGCCATTGTTCAGCCCTGTATTCCTTGTAGGGGCTCAGTTGTGGCTGGCTCAGGCTTTTCCTTAAGGACTAGTTTGCTGCTTCTGTGAGTCCAATGGCCCCTCTGCAGGGAGGACTGGCTCTGAGGGAGAACAGAGCTTACCAGGGGACTCGGCCAAGCACCATGGATGGCTCCTTCCTTCTTTTCCTCTTCTTTTTTTTCTTTTCTCTGTGTGTGTGTGTGTGTGTGTGTGTGTGTGTGTGTGTCGGGGATTGACGATATGGCCTCGTCCCTGAGCTACCTCTCACGTTTTTGTTAAATTTTTTTTTTTTAAATTTTGAGAAATGTCTCACTGAATTACAAAATCGCCCAGGCTGCGCTGGAACTCTCTTACCTTCTGCCGCATGCTCCCAGAGTGCTGGGGTTGCAGGAATGCACCACTATGCTCAGCTTGGTGGCCACTTTCTACAGCTCTGCTTCCACTCCTGTAGAGGCCTCCAGTGGGAGGACTAGGCTGGGGGGAACCACTTGCCCCGCCTCTGCAGGAGGCTGCCTGAAACTCACAGGAACCAGGACCAAGAGGAAGCTGAGCGAGCGGAGGGCGGGCCTGTTCCGGTACTGCTTTGGGGGCCTCTAAAATGCTATCTCTGGGGCTCAGTTTCCTCAACTGTCAAGTACGAATCATACGAGTTATGATTTCCATCACTTTTCCAGCAGCACTGGCTGTGGACCTAGGCCAAGTGTGCAGAGTCCTGGCGCTCACAGGGCCAGACAGGATGGAGGCTGCAGTCCAGGAAAACATGCGGGGGATGACGAACTCATGTGAAGGCTGGAAAACAAGTCCTTCCATTCTTGGGGGAAGTGGACACAGAGGGAGCTTGTCAGATATGTGTACAGCTAGATCCCTAGACATGTTCATACTTGAGGCTTTTTAATTTATGATTTACAGCCTTGAACATAATTTTCTGTTTTAACAAATTGAGATTTCTCCCTTTGGTGTGCACGTTCCTCTTTAAAGCCAGTTAGCTCGACAGGTTTTGGTAGCTCCTATCTTTCTCCCACCCCTCCTCCCTTCCTGCTGAACTTGAACTGCATCCCCGAGGTAGGATTCTAAGAAGGGCTCTGCTTTTCCAGCTTGGAGGTTTGTTTTATGGCTGGCAGGTGACTGTGTTAACATGAAATAAACCCCTAGGTTAGGAAAATAATGTGATTGTTTAAGATTAGTCTTCAAAAGAAGGCAGCCATGCTGCTGTAAAAATGTAACCTATGGCCAGGAAATGACATGAAGGCTGGTTAACAGTCTCGCTGCCTGTAAACTTAGAAGCAAGGCAGAGATCAGGAATTTAGTCTGAAACCCGACTCTGCTTTGTTCACAGTGAATCACGTACACTTGGGAGGGAAGAGCATTACAGCAACATTCCTGGTTTAGCTAGTCTCCCTTTACCAGAAAACAAATGGGAAACATTTTGCCGCAGTTGTGGGTTCTCGTCCCTCCCACATCCTGGATATTCGCTTCCAGTCAGAAATGGCTTTGCATGTAACCAAAAAGATTGGAATTTCTAGTCTGATAAAATCTTCCCAGGTGTTAACTTTCAAGAGTTACAAACCAACTGCAGCCCAAATCTGGGTTTGACAGTAATTAGAATAGCTGTACCATGTTTCATTAAATCAGAATGGCCGCCGGGGAGATGGCTCAGCGGAATAAGTGCTTCCCTGGCAAGCGCAAGGGCCTGAGTTCAATCCTTGGTTGCGCCAAAATAAAAAAAGACTAAATCAGAATGGCCACATATTGTAAGATACAGCCTATTCCAGAGATGGTAAGTCATGACAAGAAAGTGTGTCCTAAACTTGGTAAAATACATACAGCACAGGAATTTTCTTTTAAATCTGAGTAAAAAGGCTGGAGATGAAGCTCAGTGATGGAATGTTGGACATGTCACGAGACCTTGCATTCTATTCCAGAACTACAGGAAAAAAATTCTGAGTGCACAAAACATAGGACATTTCCTCCTAAAAGGACTACTGGGCTTGTAATAGTCTTTTTCAATAAATACATTTTTTTTAAAAAAAAAGGCAAATTGGGAATTTTTATGATGTTTCTGAAAATAGCAATATTGGTTCTTTTACATCTGCAAATCAGGGTTGGGACGCAGTCTGCAGTAGACTCAGATTTGTAATCTGCTCAGTTTTTCTCAGTTCAAATTTCGTCAGGTTCTTGGTATCCTAATACATCTGTTGCCAAGTTAAGAAAGTGCCAGAAGTTTGGGAGGATGCTAACTTAATATTTGTAAAGCTGTATTAGCTACATCTACTGGATTTCTATATTGGTAATTATTTCTCTTATAAATTAGTCTTGTACTCTGGCAGGCTTCCACTTTCGATTTCTCTCCAACTCTTTTTATTTGTATTTTAATAATCTTTATGTATCTCTATTTCTTTCTAGGTTACCATCCTGGATGCAAAACGAAACATGAACATTGGGATATTTCTTAAACAATTTAAAAAGTAAGGCTTTTACACATGTTGGGAGCTTTAGTCATATCCAAGGTGTTGTCATCAAAATCTTATCAGTGTGCAGTGGATGATGTTGATGTTTTGATGCAAGTCAAAGGTGTTCCTCCTACCGTCAGCCATTCTTAGGACACCAGGCTTCATGAGCTCACACGTGTCTGTCACATGCTGCTATGAAAGCCTATCGAGTGGCTTGAAGTGAGAGAACTGCTAGGGCATCCATTCAAGCCATCATCCCCGGGGAATTCGAGATCCGCCGTCAGTGTCACCTTGTATACGGAGGTTGGATCCAGCCAGAAAATAGCTGTTAGATTTGCAAGGAGAGGGTGGCATGGGAAGCCACAAGAGCAAAGGAAATTGTCTTTTTTCCCAAAAAATAGCCTCTTGGTGGTTGCTAGATACCCAAGGATGGCTTTCTGGTTTTGGAGTGAAGGGATTCTGAGTACTTGTCTGCGGTGGGACTGCCATGAGCCTTCCACAGTGGGAAGAAGGCAGGATGGGAAGTGGGGTGGGCTTGCTTTCACGCCCACTGCTTGGTGTTCCTCTGGGCGCTGTCCAACAGACTTGACACAGAATGTGCTTCGTTGTCTCTTCAAGGTCTCCACAGTCCATCGTAGAAGATATTCGCCAAGGAAGGAGTGAGGATTATGAATCAGAGACGCTGCGAGAATTTCTTAAGCTTTCGCCCAAGTCAGAAGAGGTAAGAAGGATCCCGTGAGCTTCGGATGGAATGAGGACGGTAGAAACTTTAGGCTTCTCGTGTCAGAACTCACAGAGCAGGGTTACTGTCCCACCCAGAGATGAGCATTTTCTCACCTACACTGCAAGCAGGGAGAGAGATGCAGGCTCAGGGAGTCCCGAGTCTTGGTTCAAATTGAGAAACTTGGGTAAGGTTCTTAGTTCCTGTGAACCTGAGGTGCCTTACCTATAAAGTGAAGGTGATGACCCTGAGCTCACCAGGTTGTCAGGGGAGCAGTCCCTGGCGATGCTGCTTGGAAACTCCTGGCACCTGGGAGCTCAGTGAACTTGCGCTGTCTTTTCTCTCCTCTAGTTAGGACCTTTGCCTGGGGTGAACCCAGATTATTTTATACTGCTCTTCTACATATGCTTTAAGGGGAAAAACCATTTTGGATAAAGATGCTGTATAAATGAGGGGAGGTAGGTAAGCTGTTAATACATGGTACGTGCGTAATTGTGGTACTGAAAAAGGACCGCAACATAACGATACCTGTTTCATTTGGACTGAACTGAAGGTATTGAATGGCTGAGAGCTGGGTAATGAAAAACAGAGTAACAGCTTTACACATATTTTTTAGGGAAAATTCAATAAGACATTAATGAAGTATGCATAGTTATACATATTTAAATAAAATAATATACAATATTATAAAGTTTTCAACATTTTTCTAAGAAAAATGAAGATTTTTACAAATCCAAGGTCGGGATGGCTTTTCCTACAGATCATCCTTCTCACATGCACTACTGGCTCCTCCTTCCAGCATCCCACTCTTTCTCCCAGACATAATTTATGGGATTTAAGTGCCATTAATAATGAAAGAGAGATTTGTGCTTTTGCTCTGACGCGTATCCATGTTAAACTCGCAGGGCCAAGTGCAGGGTGCTGGTGGTTAACTAGCAACGCTAGCTACAGCTAGGTGAGGCTAACAGCCGAGGGTTGCTCCCTGCCTTGGGTTTTCTGTTTGCAAATTAAGTGTGATTTCCCCAAGCCCAGATTAATGAATGGTGTTTATTAATGCTAGTGAAGGGACTTAAAGTCTTAAAGGTATGTTGAATCATAATTTACCCTGTATCTTATATACTGAACAGTCTTTAATCTTGCTTTTTTTGTTGTTGTTGAGAATTGGATTTTCATGTTCTTTTTTGGGATGGATAAGGTTTAATTGAATTATAAAAAGATATATTGGCTTTTGGGCTAGGGATACAGCTCAAGGGTACTATGTTAGCCTACCATCTTCAAGGCCCTGGGTCTCATCTCTAGCACTACAGAAAAGAGGAAAAAAGGCGCGCGCGCGCGCGTGTGTGTGTGTGTGCCCGCACGCGTGCGCACTCGCGTATGCGTGCATGTGTGTTGGCTCGCTTTGCTTACGAATTCTCATTCCTGCCTGGGCTTCTCCCCTCCGAGGAGTGTGCTCTTCATGCCCAACTCCTAACTGACCTCATCACTTCGTTAAGTGAGGATCAGATTTGATAGCACCTGCGAAAGCACACTGTGAAGCTCTTCATGTCTGGCTAAATGCAACCTAGGCCTGAGGGAGGCTACCAGCCTTGTGCTATGAAGAGATGGGAGGGTGAATGTGATTTTCTTAATACTTTTGTTTCACATTTAAAAAGCAGAGGCATTTTTCTTTATAGCTGAGTAATACTCTATTGTATAAAAACACATCTTCTAAAGTCATATCAATTATTGCTATACTCTCTTTAAAGTAAATGTTTATTTTAAAAAAAAAGAGTAATAATAATAAAATGCAGAGGCAACCAGAAAATAAAATGCAAAGGGGTTTTCAGAGAAGTAACTGAGCTGTCAAACCCTCACCTTTTATAGCTCTCTCTCCTCTTTCCTTCCTTCTTCCCTCCCTCCCTTTCTCCCTCTTTCTCTCTTCTTTTTTGAAGTTGCATGTGGGACAGAGCCTGAGAGGCGAATGTAGAGGGACTCGGAGAGGAAGCCCACCCGGCCGGGCTCTGGTCCCTCAGGCTTCTAGGCGCTGTCACCGCCCAGGCATGGCTCTGGCTCGGCCTCACAGCCACCCACAGCTCACAGCTGTTCCTTCTCCCTGCTTGCATTTCCGCCCTTGGCTTCAGCCCACCACACTCTGCACATCCCAGAAGCTTCCTGCGGCAGAAGCACCCTGGCCAACCCACGGCCCTGAGGGAACCAGCTAGCTGGGCAGTGGTGTGGTGAGAGGGGGTCATGGAGACAACTGAAGCCACTGTGACTGATGCCCACTGTGAGGGCAGTGTGGCTCAAGGCTGGTGCTTGGGACCTGCGGCACTGCCTAGACTTAGGGCTGTCCCAGAGCCTTTGGATCTCCGATGCAGCTGGAGGACGAGGCCAGGCCAGGGGAAGCAGAGCCAGGAAGAGAGGTTTAGGAACGTGGCAGAACCGTGCCAGTAAGTGTGCGAGTGTGTGCGCAGCCGCCTGCCCTGAGCCTGTGCTGTCGCTTTCCGCACTCCTGCCTAGCATCAGCAAGGGCTGAACACTACTGAAAGCCCTTCTGCGCCAGGTGCCGGGCAAGGCAAAATGGATGAAGCGGTAATATACTGAAGTGCCTGACCAGGCCTGGCGTGCAGAGAGACAGTGACCGTGGTGAGTCTCTCGTGCACTTTTCTCATTTGGCCCTTACTGCCACATGGTAAGATGCTCCGCAGCTCTCAGGTTAGAGGTGTCACACGCACGGTGACAGGCGGGCTGGACACATGGTGACAGGCGGGGTGGACTTGAACCATGTGATTCTCTGACCCTGAAGCCATTCCTTGCCACCTCCCTGGGAGAAAGGAAGGGCAAAGTTTGCCTGACTGCACTCCCAGCTGCAGGCGGTGCCTGTCATCACGTCTGCTGTCACCAAGCACTGGGGTGGGTGAGTGCCACCCGGAGAACACTGTAATCTTATCAGCATGCTGCACATAGGGGCGGAAACAGCCCTTTTCTGTCCTGCCTGCTCCTCTAACAAAGCCCACCAAAGCCAAGGTTAGTTTGTTGTCAGGACTTTCTCTGCCCTTTGCTGAAAATCTTTATCTGGCGTGTTTGTGCATCCTTCCTGCGCGTGTGGTTAACCCTTGCAGAGGGAAGAAGAGGCCCATTAAGCTCGAGCCCTGAGTCTCTTCTTGTCCTCCCACCAGATGGCCCTCTATGCCAGCGTGGGATGAGGAGCCCCCAACCCCAGCCTTTTCCTGCCCAAGGCTCTACCACTGAGCATCTTTGTCACCTCTTCCTACCTTCCTCCTTTCCCCTGGCTTTCTCAGCAGCTGCTGAGAGGGAAGTGAGGTGGTGCGGGCTTCCCTGGGTGGGTACTTGGGGCAGTCCTGCCATTCCGAGGCCAGCAGGTGAATTACATGGGCTGAGGGCAGCCTGCCTGGGGATGTGTGGGTCACAGGGAGCCTGCGCCTGTGACCAGGACAGAAGCTAGGTGCAGCCGGGATCACCCCGAGCATCTCTAAGCTCAGCCAGCAAAACTGTGCTGACAGAGTTTAATAAAGGCTCTTTGATAATGGTGGAATACATACTAATTATAGGGTTAGTGCCCCTCTCTTTGACTGGCCTACCATTGGGAAGGTATGATAATCCCTCTTAATGAACATAAATCCCTTTGAAATAGAACGCAGAACTTTATGCATGTCTTTAAATGAAATACTTCTTTCCATCACCCTTCTCCTGAGAGCCATAAACATTTCTAGCCTTTCCCATAAGTGAAGGCGATTAAGCATTGCTCCGTTACAGTTTAGCCCGTGTGCAGCAGAAGCATTTACCGAGATTACTTAGCTTGGCCTGTTCTTGCACTTCAGGCTGAAGTCAGGGCTATTATTTTCAGAAGCCCTGACTTGCCGTGGAGAGGGTCTTCCAGCGCGGACAACCTCATCTGCCCCCAACCATATATAGCAAATGATCCAGCTCGGCTTCGGAAGGGCTCAGAGCTCATTTCAGGGAGTCTCAGCTCAGAATGAGGCACTGATTTGCATTTTGCCCCACCGGAGATGCTGGGTATCTTTAAGAACCTGAACATGGTAAATTCACCTTGAGGTTTTGCACATAAGGCAAATACAATTTTTAAAATCTCTATTCTTTTCCCCCTGTAAAAATAAAAAGAGAGGTTGAGGTGTGACATGATGAAAGAGTATGTGCTTTGAGTGCCAGGACCTTGTGACAGTGCTGGGAAAGTTTAACTAGACTTAATACAAGGGTGGGAGTTTGCTCTATTCATACTTTCAAATAATTAAATCAGACATTTTAGTTTGCAGATCCTTGAAAATAAAGTGCTTGGGTTTATCCCCCATTGTCCCAAAAAGAGTAATTTTTTAAAAAGGGGTCAGAACTGCACTGGAGCGTGGTGCAGTGGGAGAGTGCTTCTCTCCTCTGCAGGAGTCGGGGCTCCATCCCAGCCCCATAGCGCATAGTGCACAGGGCTTGCAGACCACAGTCCGGTGAAGATGGCCCTGTGCATTCTCCGAGGACAGCAGCCAGGTGCCGCTTCCCATAAGAGCACGGTTGGAAGTGGCTGTGCCTTCGCCTGGCTCATTTTCTGTGTGTGGTAGGCATGATTTTGTCTCCACTGCACTCTGAGAACTTTCTCTTTGCCTCCACGTCCTGCTAGCTGTTGGCTACGTACCCATGCCAGAACTCCCCTTTCTTTTTGTTACTACAGTGGAAGGAATATCTTTGTGTTTAAAAGCTTTGTCTGGTTTAATTTTGTTGTTGTTGTTGTTGTTACAAAAGCCATGCATGTTTCTAGTAGGCTTTTCAGTAAATAAATAACAAAAGACAATAGTTGTCACCTGCTGTCCTGTCACCAAGTGCCTGAAGAATTTTGTAGTCCTTTTCCTATGTGTGTAGGTAGGGTGTGGAAGGGTTGGGGGCTTTGCCTACCTTTAGGGAAGTGGACATGCCTTTTATTTTTTAAATTTACAGAAGTGGGATGCTGCCATGTATGCTATTTTTTTTACCTTTTGGTAGGAGGAAATTTTTTTTATTATTTTTATTTTTTGATACAGGGTCTTGCTACACAGTTTGGACTGGTAGTGATCCTCCTGTCTCAGCCTTCCCAGCACTGGGTTACGGGCATGAGCCACCACTCCCAGTCCCAGTGCCGTGCCAGCACAGCACACCTGGGGACCCAGGGACCTGGTACAGCATTTGGCACTGGGGACTGAACTCGGGGCTCAGTGCTTATGTCACTGAGCTATCTCCCAAGCCCTTACTCTTTTATTTTTTATTAACATTGTACAGACCAGTGGGGTTAAGTGTGATATTTCAACACATGCACGTGACCCAGTGACCAAGTCCAGCCTCCCTCGGTAATCACGATTGGACAGTTGGGTCCTTCTGTGTTTTTTAGCTTCCCCGTGTGAGAGAGAACATGTCCGGGTTCTTGTCTTTCTGTGTTGGGCTTACTTTCCGTACTGTGATCGCCTCCAGTTTCCTCCTTAATTTTTCAGCTGACAGGATTTCAGTCTTCTTCATGGCCGAATAATTTTCCACCACATACAGATATACTGTGCTTTCCCATCTGCTTGCTCATCACAGAGGCCTAGGTCGACTCTGGCTCTGGCTGTTGTGAAGAGTTCCTGGGGAGGGGGCACCTTACTGCTGCTCTTTCAGCTGCTTAAAGGACTTCCCTTTTCACTGCTCCAGCACATTCTTCCTCAGGCTTGGTAATCCAGGCTGGAGCGTGGCTAGGGGTAGAGGTGTGCGTCCTCACAAGGTCCTGAGTTCAAGCTCAGTGCCGAAATGAATGAATAAATGAATGACATGTCGTGGCCCACCTTGTAAACTGTTATTTGTGCCGTGGAACTGGACTGCAGAAAGCTCGGCTAGACCCCGGCTGGTTCCTATATGTAAGATACTGGAGGAGAGCTTTTCACTTAGGACTTAAAGGAGCTTGTTGTGGTGACTTTCCAGTCCCTTCTCTCTTCTCCCAAATGAAGTTTGTACATCTGGATCCTGAGGTGGGGAAAGGGCATCCTTGGAGCTGACCCTTCTCCAAGCCCCCTTTAGTAGCCCTAAGAGAGTCCAGTGGCTCCTGCTGTGGTTGGTTTAGGACCCTGCGTCCTCTACCTATGTAATTGTCACCAGTTCCTCTCCTTCAAATTTGTCAGTTTTGAACTTGGGACTCTTTTGGCAAGCAAAGCAGGAGGGCGGGGGCGCAGCTCAGTGAGGGCCTCGCCTCGGCTCCATCCCCACGCCGGCCCTGCCACATGCATCACGCGGGAGAGGCGAAGACCTCCTCCCAAGCCTTGTCTCAAATGCCTGCACTTTTATTAACTGGGCTTTAGCGCTGAAAGGCTATTTTCTTAGGAGGGTTCTAAAAGGACATTAAAAGTGAAGGAACTAACGGTGACTTCCCATCTGCCCTTCAGGTGAAGAAGCTGAAAGCCTTCAGCGGCGATGAGGCCAAGCTCTCCCTGGCAGACTCCTTTCTGCGCTTCTTGATTCAGGTGCCAAAGTAAGGACAGCCCCTGCTGCTTCGTCTTTACAGAGTCAGGCTTTTAAACCAACATCGAAGTCTACAGTTTCATCTTTTGTTTTTCAGCTATTCACTTCGGGTTGAAGCCATGGTGCTAAAGAAGGAGTTTTTGCATTCCTGTTCTTCTCTACACACCGATATGACAGTTTTAATAAATGCTACGAAAGGTAGATAAATATGTGATCCTCCCGTACTTCATTCTCCTTCGCTTTGCTAGCTAGTTTCTTTAAATGCAGCCGAAATTAGAAATGGAAAGTCCCATTTATGATAAACTAAAAAGGGAAGGGAGCCATTACTAGGGCTGCATCTAAAGTTAATTTCCATTTTTTTTCTCCTCTTGAATGTCAATTTGCATATTATCTTCCCACGAAAAAAAATTTCTCTCAACTCAGGCACCAGAGTAAATGTGCTGGCTGCAGCTCACTCTCACTCTTCTCCTCGGTTAGCTTTTGCTGGGCGGTGTGGTCTGTAGTGTGTGTGGTAAATGGGGCGTGTGTGTGTGCATGCACGCACACATGCGCATGTAGGTATGTGGCATGGCGTGTGTGCATGAGGTGTGCAGAGTGTGTGTGGTGTGTGCTGGAGGTACACAAACCCAGGACTCTGCTGGTGGCTGGCCCCAGCTCCTCTGGAAGCAGACCTTCTCCTGCCCTGGCCTCAGCAGCATGACGGTGGGACTCCCGTCCTGTGCTGTCCTCTCCTGCCCGCATCGTTTCCAGAGCCCACCATCTGTGGGCCAGTTCGGGCTGCAAGGACAAGATGGTCCGTTGCACTCCTTTGAGCAGCTCCAAGTTGCTCCCCCACACAGTCGGCCAGCATTTGTGGCCTCCTCGCTGCTCCATGTGGGCCCTGCTCTGACCTTGCCTGTCCTCGCCTTCCTCCACGCCTGCCTGATGCCTCCTGGCTGCTGGCTGGATTTCTAGCAAGCGTCTATAGAACTCTCTAATTTGGTTTTCCTATTTGGTTGCCCTGCCTAGT
Organism: Octodon degus; assembly: GCF_000260255.1. Lineage (NCBI taxonomy): Eukaryota > Metazoa > Chordata > Mammalia > Rodentia > Octodontidae > Octodon > Octodon degus. The sequence goes on from NW_004524677.1 coordinate 5,528,003, forward strand.
ATGGAGAGAGAAGTTTTCTCTTTGGCTCACTGCCATCCCCCCAAATGGAGGCCATGGCTCAGTGTCTCGCCAGGCGCCACATACCAAGCTGTTGCAGCAGCTTGGGAGGGTTGTTCTTCCTGCTCAAATAGCAATGGAAGAAGTATGCATTCGTATTGAGCAATGCAAATTGTGAGCATGAAGGAAACTATTCTTATCTGGATAACCTTCCCAAGCTGGCCTTCTTAGATAACAAAATGTAGTCCGTCCGAATGCAGTTGTTTTCCCATCCTGAGGATTGAGGCCCGGGGCTATAGCCCAGCCTGTTTTTAGATGTTTTAAATTTTGAGGCTTAGGGGCTTCCTGTGCTCCCCAAGTTGCCTGCTACCTTGGGATCCTCCTGTCCTAGCCTCCCAAGTAGCTCAGGTGCCAGGTACCTACCACTGCCTGGCTGGAAGGGTTTTGTGTGATTTTTAACGTAACAGCAGACTGAGTAGAGAACAGCATCTTGAAACAGCCATTGCTAGCACTTTGTTATTTCTCTATCTATAGTGTAATTTTAATAACCAAACTTTCTTCTTAGCTTTTCAGATAAATTTAAAAACTTGAACTGTTTTGCTTTACATAAATGCACATTAACTAGGTGTTAGCAAGGAATCATTTAGCATTACAGTCCAGTGCTAGGCTCCTTTTTAAAGCTTCTAGACAGACCAAGTGAAATGTGTAGCTCTGGATAAAATGCAAAGAGGCTGTGGATGGCAGTGCCAAGGTCTGTGCTCTGCAAGTTATTTACTCCTCTTCCAGGCTGTTTATTATTTATCTCTTCGTAATTCATGGCTAAGCAAAATGTTACTTGCTAGTCACTTTCATATTGCATAAACACAGTCTCTAGAAGGAGTAGATACGCAGAGAGAAAGCAATGCAGAAACAACAAGCAGGGAGTAAAAAGTTAATGCCTGTCACACAGAAGACTGCTTTGCATGAGGCGTGTGCATTTTCCACTGCCGGAACGTTCTCATGACCGCACCGGCTGATGATGTTTAGCCATCCTGCGTGTCTGCTCTCCAGTTGAGCTCTAAGGCAGGACGGCCAGGGGTGAGCAGTTCATTGCTGCCCCTGTACAGTGTGCCGCTTGCTTGGGTCTCAGTCTTTGCACGCGGTGTGGAGCTGCAGATGTCTGCGCCAGGTGTGCCAGCTGCCTAGGTGTGGCGGAGCTTCTCTGAGGCACTGTGTTCTCTTCTGACAGAGCTGATGTCGTGTAAGGCGCTGCATTCAATATTACACTTGGTGCTGCAGGCTGGCAATATCATGAATGCCGTAAGTAAAACCCAAAATAATTTTAAAAGCAGTCTTTTCACTTTACTGCTATCTGAGGCATAATATACTTCTTTCTTTTGCTCTGTCTTCTTTAGGGAGGATATGCTGGCAACGCAGTGGGATTTAAACTGTCTTCTTTGCTCAAACTGGCAGACACTAAAGCAAACAAACCCGGGATGAACCTTCTGCATTTTGTTGCACAGGTAGGTGATATGGTGCAGAGTGAGAATGGCTGTGATCCTCACTGAGATGGTGACATTTTTCCCAGGCAGGAGGTGGTGACGGCGTTTAGAAGGGGCCTGGTGAGCTCCGCAGAGGTTCTGTTTGCAGAAGACTTCTTCAGAGATCCCATGGTTGCTGGCATCAGGTCCAGAGCTGGGGCAGGGCGGGGTGGGGAGTGGGTTAGGAAGGCAGAGAGGCGAGGACGCCTGGCTGAGAGATTCAGATGCCAAAGGAGGTTTTCATGCTTTAGCGATGAGGAACCAGCAGGCACCTGTGTGCAGCGCGAGGGCACTGTGGGATTTCTGGTTTGAGGAAAATAAGGCCCCGTGGGGGCTGAGTGGGAGCCAAGAGAGCACTAGGAAGAGGGAGAGGCCCAGGCAGGAGTTGGCTGTATTTGGTGAGAACAGGTAAGAGGCAGGGTTAGAGGCCTCAGAGTTGAAACGTCTCCAGTGTGCACCGACCAGGTCTGGGGTTAGTTATGTGCAGAGAGATTACCTTTCTTCCTTTGTGAACAGTGTATTAGAGTGCCTTGTCACTGTTACAGCCATTACAAGCTATAGGGTCCGACCCACTCCATGGCACACGCGTGTGTGTGTGCGCGCGCATGCATGCTTGCACGTGTGCACATGCATTTTGGATGGAACCCAGGGCCTGTACATGCTGTGCTAGTGCTCTACCACTGAGCCACCCACCCCCTCAGCCCATGGCTTTTTTTTTTTTTTTTAATTTATTTATTTGTGTGTGTGTGTGTGTGTGTGTGTGTGGCCAGCTCAGCCCACCAGGGGGCGGGGCTGGCTGGCATGTGGTGCTGGGGGATTGAACCGCGGTCCCTGTGCTTTGCTAAGCTTGTTCTAAGTAGGTGCTTTAGACCACTGAGCCATCTCACCAGCCCCCCATGGCTTATTTTGAAAGGGCTTTTTAACACCATAGTAACTAGATGCATGGAGAAAAATTCAGTCAGCTACCTTCTAATTACTGTTGCAATTAAACCTTCTCAGCAGTTGTAGTGACTTGCCTCTCTTTCATGAATCCCTTCATTTGGACACCCATGACAGACTCAGCTTCAGGCTGGGGAGAAAGCCACTTGCTTGCTTGTGTTGAGCGTGACCTCCAGCATGGGACAGACTGAGGAGATGCTGGCCGTCCTTTATTTGTCACAAACAATTTACATAAACCTTAAGACCCTCAGTTTCTTTATGTAAGGATGGAGGTAGTGGTAACTTAACTCAGAATCAGGCAATTGAGAGGACTGGAGGAGATGAACCCATAAAGTGCTTGGTTCGATGTTTGGCAGATAGCAAGCACTACACAAATGATACATACTGCTAGCATTCCTCTGAAGACAAAGGGCCATCTTCAGTACTTGATTGCCTTTTGGCTTTGGTTTGGTTTGGCTTTTGGGGGATTCTGGGATCAAACCCGGGGCCTCCCACATTGCTGGGCAGGTGTCTGCCACAGAATTGCACCCAGGTCTTCAGTGCTTGATGGAAAATTTAATTTTCCAAGAATTAAGAGAAAGAATAGTGTGTTCTGGCCAGTGTGGATTACAGTTCACATTCTGGCAAAGCTCCTTTGGGCCCATCTGTCCAGTTGCTCTGTGTCACTTGGTCCCTGCCCTGTGGGGACATCTGAGTGTCAGTGCCTCCTGCTCAGCCTCCCAACCAATGAAGAATCCAGACCCCGCCATGACTTGTGTTCCTCGTGGGTAAACTCAGTTAGCGAACTGGTTGAACAGCTGATGGTATGTCAGTCCTGTCAGGGCATACTCAGAGGAATGGGTGGTATTCGGCAGAATGATCGGATTCTCTTAGAGACAGTAGGCCTGGCTCGGCGGCCACCTGCACACACGAGTTGTATTTCATGTTGCAATCAACTGCCGTGGGAAGTCAGATGTATTCTGAGAGTGAAGGTACTGTGGTAAATCTTACCAAGAATTTTAGCATTCGTGTCAGCGAGTCACTGTGGATGTAGCAAGCTGAAATATAGGCCGCGATCGAAAGGTTCCTTTAAGTTCTAAGAAAATTAGCTCCTTCCAGGTTTATCTATCTGGTGAGAGAAAATTTCTGTTTTCGTTCCAGGAAGCCCAAAAGAAAGATGCCAGTCTTCTAAACTTCTCTGAAAAGTTGTACCACGTCCAGGAGGCTTCTAGGTAAGTAAGAAAGACGGAAGCACGTCAGGGGAAAGCAGTTGTTGGCACTTTATAAAAACTGAGTCGTGACACCTATTGGATGCAAGCTTGAAATTTAGAAAGTCTTGTTGTGTTGGACTTGGAGGCTTCTTTTTACTTGCCTCAAAGGAGGGCGTGTGGGCCCGTGGAATATGGGAGTTTTGAAAAGTTTATTTTTAAAGATAGTACTTTAAAATGCTGTTGTAGTTTATCCTCATGAGTATCATCAATATTAAAAAAGTATGTGGACTAAGAATTTCAAATCCTTCCACACCCAAAAGATAGATTTAAACAGCACAGCCAACTAGCCCAGGAGTTGGTCTGGATCAGTCCCACTCTCGGGCCATCATCCATCACTGCTGGCGTGGAGAATCCAGCAGGGCACACTTGTTTTTTATTGTATTAAAAGAGGTTGGAACCAGACCAAGAGCTGTGAAAGGATCTGATTTTAAATTAGTCACTCCACTTTACAGAGAAAGTGTCTGCCGAATGTAACGCTCTAATTACATCATCTTAATGTGCAGCTAATCCTCACATCGATGGGTACTTTAATATCGTTACAGCTTGTGCAGATGTACTATTTTGAGTTCTGTGATTTTCAACTTATGACACATGCCCACACATCTCAAGGTGAATACTTAAAAAAACCAGTTCTTCGAGAAAAAAAAAAAAAGTCTGCTTTGTAGCATTTGCTGGTCTTCATACCATGAATGCTGCTGGCCTGGCTGACTGCAGGCTGCTGACATGGAGTTACTGAAAGCAGGCTTGGAACAAACACCCGCAGGCAGCCCCTCACAGTGTGGCTAGCTCGCTGCTGCTTCACAAACTCAGCTCATGTCATGAGCTTGTTTTTGAGACAGGGTCCTGGGGCTGGGGAGACAGCTCAGCAGTGCAAGCGCTGCCTGGCAAGAGCACGGTCTTGGATTCCATTTCCAGTACAAAAAAAATGATCAATGAGAGGCTCCTGCTGTGTTTCCCAGGCTAGCGGTTGCCAACTCCTGGGTTTAGGCTGTCCTCCTCCTCCTCCTCCCTTCCAAGTGGCGGGACCACGGCAGGCAGTGCAGTGCTTGGCTGTGTCATGTACTGACTATGACGGTGACTACAGCCAGCAGTGACGGCAAGGAGCCCTGGGTGTGTCCACATGTGAACCAGGGCTCCTAGCCCTGTCATTGGCACTGTGTCGTTGTTGTTGACTCTGTGGGCACCTAGCCACAGATTACATGTCCTTCCCCAAGTGGGGTTATTAGTGCAGAGGTGGGAATGCTTCGTAATTCATGTTTACAGTTGCTGTGTTATTCTCCACAGAGAATGGATGGCTTACAGGACACATACTTTTTTTTGCAGTACTGAGGATTGTACTCAGGACCTTGCGCTTGCCAGGCAGGTGCTTATGCCACTAAGCTATCTCCCCAATGCACACTTTTGTTTTTGTACCACTTAGAAATTTTCATGGGGCTATTTTTACTCTGATAGAATATAAACATACCTAGGGAATCTGTAAAGAGAAATTATTATAACACCCCTCCCATATGGGGTTGAACTCAACACCTCAGGCTCCCCATGAAGTTACATGTCACAGCCTTTTTAAAATTTTTGTTTTGTTTTGTTTTTTCTCTTTTTGAGACAGGGCTTTATTATGCAGTTCAGGCTGTCCTTGAACTTACTTTGTAGCTCAGACTGGCCTCAAATTTACAGCGATCTTCCTGCCTCAGCCTCTGAGTGCTGGGATTACAGGTGTACACCATGATGCCCAGCTTAAAATTTTATTTTGAGACATAGTCTCATGAAGTTACCCAGGTTAGGCTCAAACCTGTGATCCTCCCACCTCAGCCTCCCAGGTAGGTGAAGTCACAGAGATGCACCACCATTGCATACCATTACGTCAGAGTTGCATCACAAGGTTAACTGCATACTACCGTGGGAAACTCCTTTTTTCAGAAAGGTTTATTTATTTGAAATGGAAAGTAAGATTCACAGTCAGACCTCCGATAGGCATGGAGGGCCAACAAGGGGAAATCTTCATTTAGTATGAAGACTTAGAATCAACAATGGAGGCATGAATGCATCCTGCTTCACCGACTCTACCTTGGTTTTGGGCTTCACCTGCGTGCTTTGCCATCTCTCCTGCTCTATCTGCTTACCTTGTTAGGATCCCTGAAAGCGAAACACTGTACCAGTCCTACCACTTACTGAGGCTGGTGGCTATGTTTTAGTCTCTAACGCACAGAGCACTGTGGGGACCATCGTGAAAGCTGCTAGGTTTCTCTGGGTGACCCGAGCATCAGCAGTCACAGCCTCCATCTCCTCCCCATGGTAGACAGCCATCTCCGAGTCCTGCCAGCGTCTTGGCTCCAGTGCTTGTTGCCTAAAGGTGCTCAGCTCTGTTTGCAAAAGGCTTCCCCAGTCCCGTGGTTCTGGTTATCTCATCTGCAAGAACAGAAACAGCATGCACTCTTTGTACCAGCTTGTGTTTTTAGGAAGCAGTTGCCTCCAAATAAACAGATGGAAACCCACCGTGCAAACACTCGGAGGCAGACATAATTGCGGGCGCTCAATCGTAGGTTTCCAAGGCTGGCCAGAGATATGTCTTGTTTGATGTGTCCCCAGGAAGCCCGGTGTCCTTCTGCCAATTGCCCACTCTCTTCTTTCTTCTTTTAGATTATCTCTGGATAACACAGAGGCAGAGCTGAAGTCGCTGTCTGTCAGGACGAAATCGCTGGAGGAAAACATAAAGCGGGATGGGGAACTTTGTCAGCAGATGGCTGATTTCCTGCAGGTTCGTATGTAATCACATCAGTCCCTCTCATCTGGGCCTCAGCCGGCCCTGACCCAGCAAGGCCGCTCAGATCTACGTGTGCAGATTGGTGAGGTGGCAGCGTGCACATTCCCCAACCCCACGGTAGTACAGGAACCCTTTGCATCCCGAAACCTCTTCATGGCTTGGGGTATTGTTCATGGTGTAGCCCTAAGGTCTGTGCTGGGGTGGGGCCCCCGCCTCTCACTCTGCACTCTCATGACGGCGCCTGTGTGTGATGGCTTCCGTCAGCCTAGGCTGCATACACTCAGGGTGCCTATGCTTTGCTTTTAAGCCAGTCGCATTTCTCTACCACAGAACACGTTCTGCAGAAATCATTCCCTTAGGACCCAGGCCCCTGCTTCCTGCACTTGTTTATGTGGGAGAGACGAGGCGCAGTGTTTGGCTGGATTTCTAATGAGGGCAGAACACACACGTGATCATCACCGAAGACACCAGCCCCACCAGGGCGTGTCTGGAGGCTCAGCAGAAAACAGTCGAGTGGACGTGGTTTTGAGGGCTCCGGTGACTCACTAATCACAGAGTCTGACTACTCTTATCTCCCTTCTTTTGGAAGAGGAAAAGTGGTACTGTTGCCCTCTAGGACACAGCGTGCTAGTGCAAACGCAGTCAGCTCTTGGGGTCCCTGAAGGTGGATTTGTTTTCCTATTTGGTTGGTTTACTTGAGACAGGCTCTCTCTTTGTAGTTCAGATTGACCTTTAATTCACTGTAGCCCAGGCTGGCCTCAAGCTCGCAGCAGTCCTCCTGCCTCAGCCTCCTGGGTGCTGGAGTTCCAAGCAGGCTTCATCACACCTGGCCTTTGGGGGTACACATTATCTTCAACACGAAGTAATAAAGCAGACAGCCACACCCACACCAGCTGGTGAAAACCAACCAAATAGGAAAACAAACACAAAAAGTGTGTATCTGGAAGGGAAGACCAGCTTGGTTATATGCAAAAGCAAATACGGAAGCACATGTTTCAGAATAAAACTAAGCTCCAGTGAAGCCAAACCAAATCCAGTGTTTGGAGATAGGGGCTGAACCCAGTACTTTAAAGGAGACCCAGGAACAAGCAAGGCTTCAGGGGCCCAGTCTCAGGCACTCAGCGTGCCTGCCTAGGGCTGGGACTACAGGCTGCACCACCACACCTACTGCCTGGGCATCATTTTTATCTATAAAAATAAGACGTGCCACACAGCCTTGTCTTTTCCCCCATGAAATCAGCTGCTGCTTCTCTCCTTTCCTTTTGCTTTTTCCGGCACCAGAGCCCTTGCATAGAGCTACGTTCTTTGCACTTTCTTAGGTTTTGAAGCAGCCTCACTAAGTTCCCCAGATGGCCTAGATCTTGCGGCCTTCCCACCTCAGTCTCCTATAGTGCTGGGATTACGGGCTTGTACCCCCTGATGTAAACTTCTTGAATAAATGAGGTGAAGACATCTTAAGGTGGGTTAGGGTTAGGTCATGCCAAGACCTGAGAGCTGGTTCAAACACCTGGGGCTCCTGGCCTAAGCAGTGGGCAGCTTTAGAGGGGGTTGAGCAGAACGATGACAGGGACATATTTTTCACAGAGCCTTTTTAGCATTCTGAGCCCTTGGGTGGGATACCCTGAGGATGCTGGTTTGGGGCATAGTCCCCCTAGAGAGCTTTGCTCCATACCACCACCTGCCTGCACCAGGGCACCTTTGGGCTTCTCTGTGCCAGTCGTGTAGTGCTCACAGTATCTGACTTGCCTGCAGTTCTTTTTCAGTATTTTTTTCAGTTTTGAACTCACATTTTTCTGACCCTGAGGGCAGTGCTGGTGGCCAGGCTTTCTCCCCCCGCCCCCCGCCCCCCCAGTCTGCAGAAGAGACCTTGTCCCAGGGCTTCTTTCTGCAGAGGAGGCCTTGTCCTGGGGCCTCTTTCCCTGCCACTGAGCTGTCCCTTGCTGGCCTCCTCCTCCCCTGCAGGAGAGTAAAGGCAGAGGTTCTCCTGGCTTCCCCTTCTCCCTAGAGGAGCACTCAGGGCGCAGGCGTACACTGCACAGAGCTTCTGCCTCCTGATGTAGAGGGCTGCTCTCCCAGGCATTCAGCTTCTTGAACAGCTTTGGTTTCCTGCCCTCTCCAGAAGGTGCCTAGCTGAGGAGCAGGCTTGGGGGAGAGCAGCTGGAGTCTGGGGAGGGGGTGCGTCCTAGAGGCACTTCCTGGCCCTTGCTGGCCAAGCGTGTTCAGACAGCAGTTGGGCACCTCTTCAGGGATCCCACAATTTTCTCATACCACAGGCCTGCCCCCCTCACTCCAACCAGAAGTTTTTCAAACATAAGCCTCTTTAAAAAAAAAAAAAAAGAAAAAGAAAGTACACTATACATGTATTTTCTTAAAGTAACATATTTCCTGCATTCCTGCTTCCTTGGTAAACACGAACTCCACCCACACAGTGGTGGAGGGGGTGGCAGCCAGGGGGGCCTGCCTGCCTGTCTGGCTGTCCTCATGCTGTCCCTTTCCTCACCATGCTTCCTGTGGTCACCCACCTGTACTGGTGAAGTGTGGGCCTTGGGTGAGCAGATCCCATCCTGACGGGCTGGGAGCTCACAGGTGCAGCAAGCTGCCTTCGTCCTCACTGTGTAGAGGCCTGGGATGTAGGGGCTATGGAGGAATTAGGAAAAAATGAGCAGTAGAGAGGGGATTTGTAGGGGACTGTAATTCCTACCATGGGGCCCAGAGCACTCTGCCACACAGTTTTAAGATCTGATTCAGGGGGGCCAGGGAGATGGCTCAGTGGAATAAGCACTTGTCTGGCAAGCGCAAGGGCCTGAGTTCAATCCCTAGTTCCACCAAAAAAAAAAAAAAAAAAAAAAAAGATCTGATTCAGGGCCCACCCAGTTGCAGGCCCAAGTTATTGCCAGAGCTCCCCAGCTGGGTGGGACATCACCCCAGATTTAGGCACACGGGCTTCCTTCCTAGGAGAGCCCCAACCCAGTAGAGCTTCTTGGAATGAACAGGGAAGCACGGCCAGCTCATCAGTACAGGTGAACTTCGGGGACCCTGAAGTAACCCTTCAGCCATGTGAGAGTCTGCTTTAAGAGAAAGAGTAAATGCAGAAGAAATTTTTCGTAATGAAATCAGCTGTATACCTGGGTCACTGTTTCAGTGACAGTTAAGGTGGGAGTTTTGCTAGTGGCATAGTATAAGTTAAAATTCTTAAATCTTTCTTTTTTCTTTTCTTTTTGTTCTTTTTGAGGTAGGGTCTCACTATGCAGCTCAGGCTGTCCTTGAGCTCACTTTGTAGCCTGGGCTAATCTTGAACTCACAGCAGTCCCCCTGCCTCAGCCTCCCAAGTGCTGGGATTACAGGCATGCCCTACCACACCTGGCTTTTTCATTCTTTTTGAGACAGGTTCTTACCATGTTGCCCAGGCTGGCCTCCTCCTTACCTCAAGCAGTCTTGCCTCAGTCTCCCAAGTAGCTGAAACTACACCCAGCCTCTCTGGTCTGTTTTATGGCTGCTGGGTCTCACACAGTCACCTAGAGGTCCTGTTGGCTGACTTTCTTCTTGGCTCTGCATGCACGATGTTGCCCCAGCCCTGAGCCTTCTGAGGCCAGGAACCAAACCCAGCAGTATGTCTCCCTGGGTGCTGGGCCACGCACCGTGGCCTCTCCACTATGGTGTCACTGCTCACATTGGTGGACCCCTGGTGTTTTCCACAGTTTGCCACAGAAAAGCTGACAGAGCTGGATAGGTGCAGAGAAAAGCTCCAGCGTGAGGCCCACACCCTGATCGATTTTTTCTGTGAAGACAAAGAAACCATGACGTTGGACGAATGCTTCCAGATATTTAGGGATTTCTGTACCAAGTTCAACAAAGCGGTTAAGGTAAGGCTGGAGGCTTCTTCATGCTTTCCCAGTCCTTTGGAGTTCTGCTTCTCTCCCTGAGGACCCAGCCCCTGCCCGTGGCTGAAGCCCCATCCTGCCCTGGGCTGGCTAACGGGAGGCAGGTGCCCCATCCCTGCTTGGGACTCCTGATGGCTGGAGTCTGACCCCTGCCTGGCCTCTGCCCCTGCATGCTCATGAAGGCATGCTCAGCAGTGGCCTGGAAGCATCTGGCAAACTTTTTCCATGGTAAGAATCACAGTATTTAAAAGTTGCTTCCAGTTGCCGGGTGTGGTGGTGCACACCTGTAATCCCAGCACTTGGGAGGCTGAGGCAGGAGGATCACTTTGTTCAAGGCCAGCTTGGGCTTCAAAGTGAGTTCAAGGCCAGCCTGAACTGCATAGTGAAACCCTGTGTAAAAGAAGTCAAAAAATCAATAAACCAGAGCTGTTTGGAGGGCCTGAGCATAGGTCCCTTCTCTAGTCGGTTCCACCCCCAGGAAGACTCCTAGTGCACTGGGGTGACTGGAAGACCCCTTCCCTGCCCACTGTTTCCAGCACCAGGCCACTGTCATGGTGTCAGCACCCTGGGACACTGTTGGCCTAGGCCAGTGTGGCCCTAGGCAGAGCGTGGTCGCTGTACTCCCTACTCTTCAGGACCACAACAGCCATCTCTGCGTTGAAAACTCGCTGGGGTGCCTGGCTTAGCAAAGCAAACCTTTCTCTGTCAATTAAACACAGAATGACAGCTTGTGCCCCTTCATTTCAGGGGGTGAGGAGGACCCAGGTGCTTCTGAGTCACATCTTGCCTCATATTTATGTATTTGCTCATTTGCTTATTTATTGCTAAGGCGTGAACCAGGGCCTTGCACTCTTCCCTACATCGGAAACGCGGGCTCGTGCACAGCTGAAGTTTTGGGAGGGACCGGTCACGTCTCACTCTGGCCCAGAGCTGCTCTGGGTTCCCAGCCCCTCCCTTCTCTATCCAGCTACAAAAGAGAGGCTCGGCCCTGGCCACGTTAATGCTCCTCTGTCCAAGCAGTGAGCTCAGCCGTGGGCAGCCACAGGGGTGGCCGGGGCCAACAGGCCCCTTCTGAGGCCATCCGGCCTGGGAAGCCACCTGTGTGTCCCTTGAAACTGGGCTGACTGACCCAGGCCATGGGAAGCCGTGAAAAGAGAGGCATGAGAAGCTGGGACCCCTGGGGAGATGTAGGAGCCAAGAGTCCCCAGCCAGAGCCTCCCAGAAACTGGAAGGCCCACTGTAGGAGAAAGTAGATTTTCAAATAAAACTGCTAACAGCAATGGATTGAGGTTATGAGATCTGTGTAATTACATGATTGTATGATCTTGCAACCCAAAGGAGATCTGTGATTTGTGACCCAAATGCAGCCAGCTCTCTATATTACAGTTCACGTCTGCAGGTTCAGCTGCCACAAACTGCGGATGTATTTGTTATACTGCATCTGTCCTGAATGTACACAGACTGTTTTTGTCATTATTCCCTGAATGATACAGTCTCACAGCTATTTGCATAGCACTTACATTACATAGCATTTGTATGTAACCTAGAGATGATTTAAAGTATGTGTGAGGCTATGTGTAGGTTATGCAAGTACCTCATCACTTCACACGGGGGCTGGAGCACCCTCTGACCTTGGCACGCAAGGGTGCCCTGGGATCTAGTCCCTGCAGATTCCTGGCGACAGCTGTGTATTAAATCACAGGGTGGGTGAAGGTACTTCAGTATGTAAGTGTCCTCAGTTCAGCTTAACTTGAGGGGTGGGTGTTTGCAGCCAGCTGAGGCCTGGAGGGTTTATAAAGCACACCTGTTCCTTTCTTCCCTTTTGTGGGGCCAGGCTGGGGCACAAGGGACAGAGCCTTCTGCCGCAAGGTCCAGCTGTCAGGGTCACCAAGACATTGGTGGTGTTTCTTTACCAGAGAGCAGTCATGAACAGAACCTCTTCATGTCTTGCGCATACACTTACATATCCAAATCATTAAGTAGGACGCGCTGCATGTGAGTGCAGGAGCGCGTGTGTGCAGGTGCCTGTGTGCGTTCATGTAACACAGAGCTGCAGTGGGGCAGCTCGGCTTTGGCGCCTTGGCTTCTTCCTTGTCTCTGCCTGTGCCTGCCCAATACTTTGCTGGGTGTCTTCACCCATGGAGGAGCCCAGCCCTCACAGAAGGGACAGGTGTAAGTAAGCCAGAGCCTGTGAATTGGGCCCAGGATTACACGAGAGCTGTAGACAGATTGTCGGGGCAAGGCCACGTGCATCCCTCTTGTCGGATGCCCAGGTTGCCTTGGGAGGGCCTCCCTTCCTGCACACACGCATGCGCATCTCTGAGCTCTCTGTATGCCCAAGGCTGGGTGGGAGACTAACTCCCCGCCTCTCCCCTGTCTCATGCACTGTCCCACCTCCCCCCATCCAGGACAACCGGGATCGAGAGGTACAGGAATTGCGGCAGCTGCAGCGGCTAAAAGCCATAGAGGAAAGGCTCCCGGGTGAGCTCGGGGGCTTTGTCCGTAGCAACAGCGAGGCGGACATGGCACTGCTGACCAGGAAGTGCACCGAGAACCTGTCCCAGCTTTCACACCCTAGGCCCGACAGCCCCTACTTGAGGCCCCCCAACATCCGTCGCTCCCGCCACTCATTGGTCGTCCCTACGGACCAAGAGCTGCTGTCTTTTCTGAAAAGTGCCAACGCCACCTCCCCCTCCAGCGGCAGCCTGGATGAGCCCAAGTTCAACACCCTCCCCTGGAGGCACCGGCGGCAGGCGAGACCTGAGGTTGCCAGTGGGCAGTCCGGGGACGCAGGGGGCCACCCCACCTTTGCACAAAGACCTCAGGCCTCCCCTGCGCCCCAGCCTACTGAGCAGCCCCCAGCCCTCCCTCGAGCACGGCACAGGGCTGGCACCCTCCAGAAGAGGAGCAGCGAACCCTCGGGGCTGGGAGCCTCTCGGACACCTTCGCTTTCATCCTTGACCCTGGGTGTTCAGGAGCACGAGTTGGTGACAGGGCTGGCCCAGTTCAGCCTGGAGGACCCCAAGGACACACAGGAGTCAGCACGGCCACCCCAGAATGGTGCTGGCTCCGGGCTGTCTCCGGAGCCAGGGAGCCTGCTGTCTACGAGTGCGGGCCACACGGGCGAGATGCCCATGTGCAGGAGTCCCCAGGAGGGTCTCCACCCAGCCCTGGAGGCCACCGCAGCAGTGCCTGGCAGTGAGGCCTCAGGGTCTATGGGGAGCAGCTCCTCTGAACAAGGGGACCCTGCCAGTGTCTCCGACACCACTGACTGCTCACTGACCCTAGACTGCTCGGAGGGAACCAACCTTGGGGTGGGAGGCCAGGGGCCAGGGGAGGCCAGGGGTGGCTCAGCATCCTCTGGGAGTGGGGCAGTGGGGCACAGCCTGGCCTCCCCGCAGCTGACACCCAACCCCACCAAGAGCGAGACCCCCTGCAAGGTAGGCCACACTGGGGACCGGCCCGCTGGAGGGAAGGAGGCCTCAGCCGGGTCCAAGAGAAGCCCCACCAAGGAGGCATCGCAGGGGCCCCCAAGGGACAGGCGGGCCCCAGGTGGTGCAGAGCCCAGGCCTGTGCGGACACTGAACACGGCCGAGAGCCAGGGCCTGCGCAAGGTCGTGCCCATCTCCAAGACTGGCCGCAGCACTAGGCCTGTGAGGCCCCCGGAACCTGCAGCCCGGGCCGCACCCCGCCGCGGCTCCCCGAAGCGGACCTCAGAAGTGGTGGCAATCAGCACCGAGGACCCGCGCCCGGCCCGGGGGAGCGGTGGCGGCCGCCCGGGGAAAGAGGCGGCTCCGCAGCCCAGGGGCTCCCTCAGGAAGCCCAGTGCCAAGCCCCTGAGGAACGTGGCCAGGCAGCGGCCCGAGGAGAACAGGGCTGGCCCCGCTGAGCCGCGGAGCCCAGAAGAGAAGCCCCGGGTCTCACGCCCGCCCTCCAACATGCCCAGCTTCGCCCGAAACACGCTGGCCTCCGCGTCCCGCTGTGTGCGCCCCGAGCCCGCGCACCCAGGCCTCACGCGGGCGGCCTCGCAGCGGCAGCTCCGGGCCCGGGGCCCGGAGGACTGCGCCCCCAAGGACGGCGGCGCCCTGCGGCGCACCCGCAGCGCCAGGACGACCCAGAGGAGCCCGGAGCCCTTTGAGCGCAGGGTCCGGGAGCCGGGCTCTCCCAGGCGGCGCGGCTCGGCGCGGACCACACTGGGAAGGATGCTCGACCCCTTGTGGAAGTGAGGGACCGCCGCCTGGCACCCACACTGTGACCTCAGACTTCTGGACCAGCGCGGAAGAGGCAGCTGGTGACCATGGTGTCGCTTACGGTTCCAGGGGCCCCTGCTGCGAAGTCAGTCCGGATGAGTGCGCACGACTTCTGTACACCTGGACCCCAGCTTGCCTCCTTCCCGCAGAACGCAAGTCCACAAAGATGTAAAAGATGATGCTCCTATGCAACAAGTGCAAAAAAATTTTCTGGCCAGTTTCTATATGTCACAGACTTGTTTTTTGAGACAGGGTCTTGCTATGTAGCCAGTTCAGGCTGGCCTTGAACTCACTATATAGCCCAGGCTGGCCTTGAACTTGTGATTCTCCTGCCTCAGTCTCCTGAAGGATGGGATTGCAGGCATGCACCACTCCCAGACAAGGACTTATTTTTTAATACTGTATTATGAAAATAAAATGCTGTTTTAGTTGGTTCCTTTAGCAAAGTGAAATGGCTCCCAGGCAGATTGCCCTTGTCGGAAAAGTATTTGCATCTTCCCAAGGTCCCTGACCTCAGGGTCTCACCACCTGCCCACACGCCAGGGCAGCTGCCTCTCCTCTCCTTGGGCCCTTGGGTGAGCTCCATCATCCCAGCTCCTCAAAGACTGCCTGGATCACTGCGCCCAGAGTGACTGGGTGAGGGTCTGTGTGGGATCAGAGGGCATATCAGATGCAGGTGGACGGAAGGCAGCCACCCCTGTGTGAGCCGGGCAGGCAGGGTGGAGGGTGCGGTTGTGGGGAGCCTGCCCTTCATGCGTGTGAGGTCGCCCCAATCTAGAGGTGCTAACAGGAGAGTGGGGCTGTCCCAGGCACGCCATGCCACGTCACGCCACTCCTGCTGTTTCCACATTGGTGGTGAGGGCTACTAGGGATGGTGACAGAGAAGAGCAGACGCTCTGTCCCTGGCCGCTTCCTCCCCTTCTCCTCTGCCTCTCCAAGCTGTCCCTTCTTGTTTGCCATCACCTGGAGCCTGGAGGGGCTTTCCCGCTCCACCTCATCCATTCCATGATGCTTCTCCATGTTGCCATCGCTTCCTTGTTTTTTAAATCCCAAGGAAGACCAAACCAGGTTTTTTTTGGTTTTATTTTAAGCAGGCCAAAAGCTGAAATTGATTTAAGAAGAGTTTATATCATAACACAATGGGGAAGGGATGAGGCGTTCAAAAGCAAGCCCAGGTCTAGTCAGTGTTGGCTTCGCTACCTTGTCCTGAGACGTGGGCAATGAGCGAAATCTTCAGTGGTGCTGTGTCTTACCAGTCGACCCCCTCCTTCACTGGGGGAAAGTCTGGCTCCGGCCCCCACAGGGAGCTGCAGGATGTTGCATTAGGCTCTGAATCACAGCCTCCCTCCAGAATGGTGCCTGCCGGCAGAGGCCTAGAAAGTGCAGCTGAGGGGCCACAGCCCTGTGCGCCCCTGTGAAGAGCCATCCTGGGTGGGTGGGCATGTGCAGGGCTCCCCAAGATGGAAGTGGGAACCCCGAGCAGATGTCCTCAGCCTTAAAGACACTGGGGGTGTCACATTTCCATCCAGGTAGACAGGACTGTCCCAAATGCAGCAGGAGGTGAGGGATGGAAAGGATGGTAAGCTTGTGGACTTGGGGATGGCAGAGTGCTCTGGACTTCTAGGAGGGACCTGCTCTGACCTGGTGTGATGTGGCGAGTCCTTCTGTCCCTCAGTGTCTGTCTCCCCCTCGGGAGCACAGCTTCCGGGCAGGACTCCAAGGATCCTCCAGCCCTAAGCCCGTCTTTTTCCGGCGGAGCTGCTCAGACCCAGTACCAGCTTCCCTAAAGTAGACTAAAGTAGATATTGCCAGCGCTGCTCTGCAGAAAGCCCTACAGGGGCTCCATGCTGAGGCCACTCAGGAGTCACCTGGCAAGCAGTGCCCTCAGGCAGGTGATGGTCACATGCATCTGTGCAAGCAGGTGATCATTGTATTACCTTTTATCGGTAGTAAGTGTGGGGAAATAATTTAAGTATACAATGGAGAATTGTAAATATGTTTCTATATACATTTGTTGAAGATGAACTGAATTATTTAAGGGTCCATTTATATGTGCTTTTATGAAACAGGTAGTTTAATAAAGTCCCTGTTTATGGGAGTTGTGTTTTATCTTGGCCCCTTTTATGAATATGTCCACGCCACCCTGCTGGAAGGGTGTTTAATTTCCTGCCCAGAAAGAAGGTGGGAAATTAAAGGGGACATAGGAGGGCAGGGCTCCAGCGACCATGACCTGCGAAGAGCCAAGCCACGGCTGTTGGCAGTGTGTCCTCTTGGTGTTGGTGGAACGGGACATACAGAGTGGGGGCTGCAGAGTGGGCTTTGCCCCAGAAGCATGGGGGTGCAGGCACACTGGTGCCCAGCCAGCAGCGGAGCCTTTGTGCCTCCTCCAGGCTCATGGCAGTCCAGGTTGGGCCGGTTTTGTGTAATCTGCAAGGGGCCAGCAAGTCTGGATCTGTTTGTGCATCTAGTCTTGCCTGTTGGCTTAGGACCCATTGGGAAATTGTGGCTCACCTCCGTGGCTGGCTCAGAAATGAGCAGGAGGGCGGTGTCACTGCATGTGAAATGTGTTGGCGCCTGTGTGCGCAGAGATGCATCCCACGTGAGATGTGTTCCTCGGACCTCGGATTTCACACCTAGTGTGGTCCTGTCTGTCGTCCTGCTCTGTCTGAAGCTGGGTTAGAGGAACACCCTTGGCGAAGGCAGCACAGGGCACAGATTGGTTCTGCTCATGCTGTCGGCTACTGCCCAGCTCCTGGATGCTCACAGCCTGGCTTAGCCTGATGTATAAGCAAAGTGGGACACAGGGCCCCCCCATACCTTCCCTCCTGCTGCTCTGCAGGCTACAGACATGTGCCCCGATGCACACGCAGCACAGGTCTTTATTTTCCCAGTGGGTCTTCAGGAAGTTTCATCTGACCCCTTTATTGGTTTTTCAAGGAACTGAGTTCCAGTCCTCTCCCCCAAACTACACGTTGAATCTAGCCACTGCTTCCTGCTATGCATTCAGTGTTCCGCGTATGTGTTAGACCGGGAGGCTTAGAATGAATTCCTCACTGGAACAGTGAATGCGCATTCTGAGGCGTGCAAATTCATAATGTCTGCCTCCGAGTGTGCACAAGCCTCCCCTCCCTTCTCCCATCTGGGAATGAGGGCACTTCATAAGTGTGGTAGTGAGGGTCTACCAGGGAAAAGATTTAATACGGGACACATAATATATAGGATTATTTTATAATAGTCACCCAAAAGTCAAATACAGAAGAGTATGGGGAAGGCCGGGGAGATAGCTCAGTAGAATAAGTGCTTGCCTGGCAAATGTAAGCTTCTGAGTTCAATTCCCAGTACCAGAAAGTATGGGGAGGTCTGTCCACTCAGTGAAGACCCAAAGAATCCAGCTGAGGGCCTGGACCCCATGGCAGTGTCCCGCATGAGTCCAGTCGGAGGCCAAGGGCCCACGACAATGTCTCGTGCAAGTCTGTATCAAGGAGCTGCTCTGAGAAGGCCCGGAAGTCAGTGGAAGCTAGAAAATCTGCGCCAGCAGGCTGAGGGATCTGCCCTGGAGCCTGGAAGCGACGCTGATGGCAAGGACCAGAGCTCCCTGAAGCGTACCACAGCTGTCCTCAGCAAGTGAGGTCCCGAGCTCCTGGATGGCGAGAACCACCAAGTTCATTTCAGGAAAATCAGTGAGACGAGCTTCTTCAGGACACTGAACAGCGCACCATCTTCCCCTCTAGTTCTTGTTTTATGCTGCTGGCAACAATCCTCAGGTGGGCCTCCCGCACCCAGCACCGCGCCGACTCAGTTCAGCTGGTGTAATGAATGGACCATTAGTTAATCCACCACAGTAAGTTTATAGAATTTCCCATTCAAATTTAAACTTCATTCTGAATATATATATAATTCTTTTTGTTACGGTGGGGGCCAAACCCAGAGCTACTGTGAGCTAGGCGGGTGCTCTTCCATGCGGTACATCCCTAACCATTATTGCTTTACATCCTAGCTCTGAGGAAAACGAAACACTTTTTTTTCTTTTTCTTTTTTGGTATGTGTCCCCAAATATGGCATCAAATATAAGCTAAATTTAGGTAAAGGGCTCCTCAGCCACCCTGGCACCTGTGAGAAAGCTTGCAGTGAAGGGGGGCAAAAAAAAAAGCAGCAGGCTGAAGTTCCCCCTCGATTGCACACATCCTATTGGAGATGGGATAGTGGATGCGGCCAACTTTGAGCAGTTTCTCCAGGAGAGAATCGAGGAGACGGCAAAGCTGGAATCTCGGGGGAGGGCAGTCACCACCGAAAGGAGCAAGAGCACGATCACTGTGACTTCCAAGGTGGCTTTTTCCAAAAGGTATTTGAAATATCTCACAAAAATATTTGAAGAACAGTAATCTGAGTGACTGGTTGCGTGTAGTTGCTAGCAGCAAAGAGAGTTATGAATTATGTTCCTTTCAGATTAACCAGGACGAAGGGGAGGAGAAAGGGGAGGATTAAAGCTCCTTTGTCTTAAATATTTTTTGAGTCATTGAATAAAACTTGGGAACCAAAAAATAAACAAATGAGTAAAGGACATAGCGTCCAGTCACTCAGCGCCTCTGAGTGATCTTGGCTCTGAGCACAGTGGGTCTGCCGAGGCACGGTCCTCAGGACCCAGTGACTAACAGCGCATAGCTCAGGCGGGGTTGAAAGCGTAATAACCCAGTGCATCCTCTCCTGGGGCTTCTGCATCTGCCGCTAGCTCCCAGCAGATTCCCTAGGTGAAGACAGAGATAACATTCTTGCAGTTGAAGAAACTGCTTTCCTGTCTTCTGGGTCAGAGCCCTGCAGTGGGGCTTTGGGCTTCCTGGTTGGTAAGACGGACAACCAACCTTCTTCTATGGAAGAAGGTCCTGCCCTGTTGGGCACCCTTTGCCAGCCCCGGGAGCCTGGCACACCCTGCTTCCCACCCGTGGAGTGAAGCCACCCAAGTCCTGTGTGAGGTCTGTTTGAGGTCCCCATTGCTGAGCTCAGGTTGGGTGTCTGGAATCAGTCTAGGCTTTGCCTGGCCTCCACAGGAACATTCAGGGCTGCGTCTCCCAGGCAGTCCCTGAAGCACAAGCAGATGCTGTCCAGGAGCTGGCTCGCAACCTGTGGTCAGAACACACATTCCCGTAGCCCCCGTGCCAAGTCTTACAGGAAAGTTTTCTAGGACAGCCCAACAGAAACCGATGTGACCCTTCAGCAGTGGCCTGCATGTTGAAATCCCTAGGTTGGAATCCGCACCCCCAGGCCTACAGAAACCCCTCTACCTTTGCCACCCTGTGTGGACACAGCAGAACTTCGAGGAAGCAAGCCTTCACCAGACAACAAGCCTCCTGGTGCCTTGATCTTACTTTCCAGCACCCAGACTAAGAAGTAAACTTCTGCTCTTTATAAACTACCCAATCTGTGGCATTTTGCCATAACAGCCAGAATGGACCAGGACACTACCTGCTAGGCGCTGTTCCTTTTCCGTGAGAGCTTTTGCCACTTACGGTAACGTTGCTAGGGACCTGCCAGGGGTGCCAGGAACATTTCCTCCCCTTTTTCTGACATCAAGTAGAGGCAAAGACATTGTCCGTGGAGTGCACCAGGAGCCAAGCCTCCATTCTTGAGGTCAGTCCCCAGGGCCGAATGTAAAGGAGGTCCTGTCTCCTCGGTGAACCGAAAGCAGTGCGGGCCACTGCTGTGCCTCTGGCTTCCACGCGTCTCAGCCTCCTGATGCGGAATAGCCCTGCCCAGCAGCCACACCCATGCCCTCAGCCTTTATTTCCCCAGAGGGATGCTGGACTCAGCCCCTCACCTTCTGGGCCACCACCAACAAGGGGCAGAGGTTGTGCAAATGCGGCCTGTGTGGCCAGGGCGGAGGGCTTACGAGCCATGGCTGGCTGCTGTCGAGGCAGGGCAGGAGGTGGACACTGGACAGCACGCGCTCCTGGGGCCTTGGATGGCAGCTTAGGACACCCAGAGGCACCCCTGTGTGTATGCAGTGCTCCCCTGGGCTACAGAAACAGCCAGGGTCGGTGACTCCTAGCCTCACCCAAGGCCAAGTAAGTCAGACTCTCATTGGCCCCAATATTGATATTGTAAGAAACTTCCCCGTGATTTAACAACATCCTGCAGTGATTTGTTTCATCTCCAGTGGGCTGGAGAGAGGCCAGAGGGCTGGCTGATAAAAGGTCCAGGACTCAGGCCTGGCCCATGAGCTGTTCCCCTGGCCAGGTCCCTGTCACAGCCTGTTGAGCGAAGCAGCTGCGTCCGCCCTGAGAAGGTAGGGCAAAGGCCTTTGCTCTGAGCTCAGCACTTGACCCAGCTCAGGCTGCTTCAGGGGAGCTGAGACACTCAGCCTTATTTGGCTGTCAAGAGAGAAGACCTCTGGGCCAGGCCTGGCCGCTCCCCTGCATCTGGAACTTGGAGGATGGCTCCAGGGCACAGAGGAAGTGACGCCTGAGGGCAGTCTGGCAGAAAAGCCATCATGCGGCGCGTGGGAAGCAGTTGCCAGCAAGGGCATCTAAGTGCCCACCATTGCTCTCTGGAGCCATCTTCCCTGGCTCTTCCAAGCCAGGCACCGCCTAGGGGTTTTGCAGTGGCCGCAGCTCCTCCATTTAGGGCCTTGGACCAGGCAGAGCATCCTGGATACCCCACCACTTGGGAAGGGGGTGGGTGCAGCTCTCCAGGGTGCTGACTCCGCATAACACGGGCGTCGTGTGCGATACAGAGGAGAGATGTGGGAAGCAGCCCTCCCCGGAGGCTGGGGCCACTGCTTTCCACAGCTGTCAGCCAGGAACAGTCCACCTTTTCAGCACCTCTGTGCTGCAAGCGTCCCCTCTGACTAAGGGGGAGCCAGACAGTCCTGTTACTTTCAGGGACAACCATCTGGCCAGTTTGGACAAGTGCGGACGATGAGCTTGAGCTCTGTCTGGCTGAACATGATGGCTCAGCATGAGAAGTCACTCCAGCAGAGAGAACAGTGGCTCCATCCAGCGTGGCTCACAGTCAGCGGCATCTCCTTTCCCCAGGCCCTGGTGGTTCCAAGCAGCTGAGTCACCCAGGGAGGAGAAGGAAGAGGTGGGCTGCCGGCCTGCAGGGCAGGCTTGTCCCCGCTCAGCAGGGGAAGGGGCAGGAGCACCTTCCCACCCCCACAGGGACTCCTACTCCCTCCTTTAAGATCAGCTCCAATACAATAGATGTCAATCTCTAGATAAGCAGCTGGACGAGGCGCCTAATTGCTCATAACCCTTTCCCAAGCCCCTGCTTTTCTCAACCAGCTTGTCATGGTTGACGCTGGCTAGAACTTGTCTCCCAAGCTGCTTATGGCGTTTTAGTTACTCAACATTCTCCACCATCCCAGCCTCCAAGCTAGAGGGGGCCTGTCCTTCCTGCTTGCCAGCCAAAGAGCCTATTCCAAGAGTAAAAGGTAACACTGGTGGTCTCGTGTGGCTACCGAAAACACCATGTTGGGCCACCATCGTGGAGCCACATAACAGGAGTCAGGCCACAGTTGGACACAATCCGCAGCCTCAGGGTGACCCACCTTTCAGGCAGGACCCTGGTGAGCTACAGCAGCACAGCCCAGAGCTGGGCCTTCAAGTTTAAGGCTGAGCGGCTGGGGCAGCCAAGAGCATCCAAGCTGGGAGAGGCTAGGAAGCAGCTCTGGTAGCGTTAGCCTTGTGCTGTCTCACTTCAGAGCCCAGGAGAGCCAAGTCCTCAGGTGGACCACGGGCTGCCTGTGGTACTGCCCCTACCTGCCTGGGCTGGGTCCTCTGACCCTTCCTCTGCAGACTCCAGCCCTGTAGAACAAATGTCCCTAACTCAGCTGCTGGGTTGAAGGCCACCTCCTGTATGGGGAGCACGGCAGCTAGGGCCGACTGCTGTGCCTGAATGTGTCACAGGAAGAAGCCTGGTGGTCATCGTCACACCACAGAGCACCCCTGGAGTGTCTCACTGTGCAGGGCCTATCATTGCCTGGGGCCACATCTGTTTATTCCCTCTGAGTTCATCCCCTTTCCAGGGCTCTGGAGAATGAAGTTGGTCACCTTATGATGCACTGGCAGTGGGCGTTAAGAAAAGTTTGGGAGCAGTGGGGCTGCAGCTCAGTGGTTGCATGCATAAGGCGTTGGGTTCAATCTCCACTATGGCAAAACAAAACAACCAAAATGTTTGCAATTCTTGGAAGCTCTAAGCCTTGCAGGGTTTTGGGGTGTTTTGTGGGGGAGGGTTTTGTTTTGTTTTGTTGTTTTTTTGTTTTGCAGTACTGGGGATCAAACTCAGGACCTTGCACTTGCCAGGGAGGTGTTTATGCTACTAAGCTATATCCCTAGCCCTCTTATGGGATTTTCAAAACAGGGTGTGTAACTCGTCTCTCACAGAGGATTAATATCTAGAATATATAAACAATTTTAAAAGCCACCAAAAAATCAAATCATACAATCAATAAATGGGGGGGGGAAATCACACACTTCTCAAAAGAAATACAAATGGTTAAAATAAGTACATGAAAAAAATGTTCACCATCTTTAGCCATTAGGGTAATACAGATCAAAGCTCCCTTGAGACTTTTATCTCACCCAAATCCAAATGGCTTTCACCAAGAATATAAAGAACAGTACATGCTGGCAAGAATGTGCAGAAAAAGGAGCTTTCCTACACTGCTGACAGGACCAGAGGCTAATGCAACCACTGTGGAAACCAGTACGAAGGGGCTTCAAAAAATTAAAAAGAGTTGCCATGTGACCCAGCTATTCCATTCCGTGGTATATGCCTGGAACAACTGAAGAAACCACACAACAGGGACACCCGTCTGCCCGTGCTTGTTGCCCCATAATTCACACTAGCCAAGCTGTGCATCAGGTAGGTGCCCTCAGCAGATGAATGGATGAAGCGGATGTGGTCCGCGCACATGATGGAGTATTATTCGACTGCAAGGAAGAAGAACAAAATTCTGTCATCTGTAGGAAAATGAATATAGCTGGAGATTGTTACGTGGGCGAAACAAGCCAGACTCCAAAAGACAAAGAACTGCACATTCTCCCTCCTGTGTGGATTCTAAAAAAGGTGACGAGAAAGTAGAAATCAGACTGCTATTATTACACAAGAGGAAGGGAACAGAAAGGATGGAAGGACAGGTAGTAGGGAGTGGGTATGACCCAATATGTTACACACAAAAAAAGAACATAAAAAAATTTAAGAGTGCCTGTGCTTTCCATTGGCTCTGCAGAATCCAAGCCATCTCGTAAGCTCAGCTCAAATGTTTCTGTCCCTCGCTCAACAATCCCACCATCCCTACCCACCCAGCTTTGGAACTGATTTCCCTTCCCCTGGATTCTTAGAGCACACAAGTGCCGCCTTCCTGGTCCAACTCCTGAGCTGGGCTGTGGCCTTCTCTGGGTGTATGTGGGAGGAAAGTGACTCTTGTTCTGATGGGGGCCCCCGGGACCCTGTGATGGCTACCACTATGTGGGTGCTGATGGGTGTAGAGGGATGAGGGGGTTCTGACAGGAAGGGCTCTGCAGGGATGACTCCAGCATCTTCTGGGTCCTGGAGGAGGATGCTCTGCCCACTTTCCATCCCAGCCTCTGATCTGTGTGGTTCTAGCTCAGAAGGCAGCGTGGCAGTCCCCAGGGCCCGTCAGAGTTCTTCAGAAAGAACAGGGGGTCTCAGGGAACAGAGAAAGGCCAAGGACCAAGATGGAGGCAGATGGAGAGCCACTGTGCCTGGAAAGGAATGGGAACCCACAGTGCCCTGCAAACCCTTGAGCTCATCAGAAGGCAGCCTGGGGGCCTGTCCTTTGCTGGCCACCCCAAGCCACACTGGGCAGAGAACAGGGAGAAGCAGCACTGGGAATGTAAACGTAAGCCCTGCACCTCAGACCTGCAAAGGCCCGGGACAGTCACAGGCTAGGCATCTGCTGCACTGCAGCAGGCTCCTGCCAGCTTCGCCATGGATTTGCTTGACAGATTGCTGCCCACCCACCTCTTCTTGAGAACGTGACTATGTGTAACTTCAGGGTAGGGGAGAAGGCTGCAGGGCCAACGAGGCTCACACAGTGTAATGTTGGCCCTTATTACCATAGCAGAGTCCACAAGTGGGACTTCTCCATGGGAGCAGAAGGCTAGACAGATGTATGTGTGGCGGACAGTGAGGCCAGCAGGCTCCACAAGCACAGGCATCTTCCTGTAGCAGATCCTCACCCTGACACCCTCCCTAAGCGGCTAGTGACCTCAGGCAGGTCACCGAACTGAGCTATGCCTCTGTTTCTGCTTCCTTCTCCAACACAGAGTTCCAGGCAGGGTCCCTGACACCTGACAGGCATAATATCTGGGCTGTGTCTAATTTATTGGATCTATAAAATACATCTGCTTCCAAATCCCGTGATCTCATTCTAGAGGCCAAAGTTCAGGGGACTCCCGCGCCCCAAGGACTCTGGACATTCCTCTCTTGCACTGTTTTCTGGTGTTTCTAAGGAGGATGGTGCTCTCCACCCTGCAGCAGGCACCGTGTCCATCCAGGGAATGGCCAAGGGAACAAACGTGCCCACAGTGCTCCCCTGGGGCTAACGAAGTCCTGCAGAGGCAGGAGGGATGCGGAGGCCCTATATTGGGGCCTCTACCACCCACTTGCTGTGGCCACCTGCTGAGGTGTGTCCTACTCCTACGTCCAACCTGCCACCCCAGCTTCACAGGGCCACAACGGACACCTGGCTCCAGGGACTGCAGAGCACAGGCAGAGGGAGGCCACAGAGGCCAGAGAGGCCAGAGAAAACAGAGACCAGGAACTCCTGAGGCCTCCCTCCCCATCTTGGGTGGACCTGGGCCAGCTGCACACCCTCTCCAGACACAGCTCCTTGTTCTGCTAAAGGACGCTGGGCTGGAACCTCCAGGAGCTCACCAGGGTGCAGGTTCCTGATTTTGCTCTGTTCACATACTCCACCCAATGACAGTAGCCATCTGTCTCCCAGAAGAGGCCCCACAAGCCCCCAGAACAGAGCTTAGAGGTTGCCCCTGGAGCCATTCAGAGGCCCTGTGAAGACTCCTGGGTGACAGCCCAGGCTTTGGAGCTAGACATGCCCAGTTCAAATCCCAACTCTGCTGTGCGCTAACCAGATGACCTTGGGGAGTCTCATATTTTCATCTGCACAATGGGAAAATCTGTGCCTACCTTTCAAGGTGCTTGTAGAATAGAAGACAGATCATGATGTACTCAAGGTGCTCAGTAAATGCCAGTTCTGATGATTAGGGCTGGGCTGGGCTCTGTCTTGGATGGGGAAGCCTATGCCAAAAGTGGTGCATAGGTAAACAGGCACATGTTCTTCTTTTGTCTCAAATGAAATATAACCACGATAGAACTATGTCACCTGGCTCCGAAGAAGCCAAAGAAGTTCTAGGAGGAATTGGAGCCTTTCGTGCTTCACTTGTCATATGCAACTGCAGTGATTTGATGCTCTAAACACCCCAAATCCCTGACGGGACCTGTGGAGTCCTTTTGGAGGAAACTGCCATGAATTCATGCCAGGCGCCCACATCACAGCCCAAACCTGTGCCCGGGTGGCTCAGCAAAGAGCTCCATGCATTGGGAGATGTCCAGAGTGCCAGGCAGTGTATTTTGACAGCCCGGGTCCCTCGATGGCTGTCCAGGTCCCCACAAGTCACTACAGGACTTGTTGACTGAGGAAGTCACTTATTTCTGTGTGGCCAGCAGCTTTGGGATAGGAACACGGCTTCCAATGCCCTGTCTCACTAGAGCAGAGTAAAGCTGAAGGAGTTCCCGCTGAAAGCCTTGCACCCGGAGTGACAGTTGGCATGTCAGAGCTGAGTAGCGTTTAATCCCATAATATTCCATGCTGGAGCTGACCTAGAAGGACACTTTGCTATAGATTCAACTTGAAGACAAACACAGCCATCAGAAGGAAACATTGCCAGTTTTCTTTTTCACTCGGCTGGTCACTAAGTCCACCTTTTGCAGAGATTTCTTTGTCTGCCAAATACTAGTCAGCCCAGCACTAGATAGAATTGGTGGCCCTGTGGCACAGCCAGGCCACGAAAGGATTTCTGAAAGCACTGTAGTGCAGGTCAGTTGGAACACCACATCAGCCAGATTCTGTCACCATAAAAAGTACATGGATAAGTCAACTTGCAAGGAGAAAAGGTACATTTTGGTTTATGGTATTAGAGGTTTCAGTCAATGGTCCATTGGTGCTGTTGTTTTGGGTCTGTACCAGAGCAGGGAGCTCTAACTAGTATCATGGTTGAAAGTAAAAATGAGCAGGAAAGACTGGGGTCCACTGTCCCAGTAACATAAAGACCTCCCCTTAAGCCCACCCCTGAAGGCTCCACCACCTCCCAGTAGCAGAATGATGGGGGCTACACATTTCAACACACGGACCTTTGGCAGACAAGTGACAGCCAAACCACAGCAGCTCTCAACTATTTGCCAAATCAGCTAGTGGAGGCTTTCTGCTGACCTCATGCTGATGAGGTTAAAACTGAGGTGTAGAACTCCCCTGTGATGTTAGAAGCTAGGAGAGAGGGTATCCTTTGAGGGGGTGGGGGTGGGGTGAACTGAGAGCTTCCCGGCATGGGAGGGAGTGTCTGAGGTCTAGGAGTACCCCGTACTAATTACATGAGTTTTGCAGGTGCTGAGAACCCACCCTTCTGTGCAACTTCGCCCTGTATATACACATACTGTGCTTTAATAATAAGAAACAAGTGGACCTTGCAGAACTTGAGTGCGCTCATACTAGGAGCCTGCTGGGAAGCTGCTTCTTTGAGAGGCTTCCCGACCTGCATTGCTCATACGCTCGCTCCTTTGCCAGCGATGAGTGCTGTACACCTTGACCAACAACCCACGCTGATACCTCGTTCAGTTTTCTTGCCAGTGGTTTTATGGATCTGTGGGTTGCAGCAAAACTGTTGACATCAACACATTATACCCACACAATGCCCGGCTCCTGGCCATGTCGTGGTCAGAGGGAATAATCCTGCAGCGGCTGTGGGAAAGCGGACCTCTAAGCCACAGCTCCTGTGCCCGCACTGCTGATGGATGACATCATTTCCTCGGCCAGGATGCGTGCCGTGAGAACCCTGGCCAGGCTCTGCTCTTACCTGCCTGACGGGGCAGTGAGCTCATCAGAGTTTTGAGGTGGTTGTCCTGGAAAGAGAAAACATAGTAGAGAGAAAGCAGGACTCGAGCCTCCCCTCCCTGGGAGGGCTTCACCTTCAACTCCACATAAGCAAGGACAGCTAGTGCCAAGCAGGCGCCAGGTGCTAAGATAAACACAGCCAAACCCTTTCAACAAACACCAGCTACACTGGCTCATGTGGCTGAACAGAACCAGGCAGAGAGGGACACAAGTATCTGCTCATGTTTCGCTTCCTCCTGCTGCCACCAGGAGCTGCGCAACGGGCACAAGTCGTATGCCCTTTGTGAGCCTCAAATTCCTTAAGTTAAATGTGGAGAATGTTCTCAGAGTGCTTCCGAAGGCCCTTGAAAAAGTAGTCATAAACCCACTGTGTCCCTCCTGAGTCAGTGAGTTCATGGCGTGATATTGCCTTACCTTGTGCTGCACCAGGCCACCAGGGGCTGTGCCATTAAGTCGTGGCACATGATTGCCACTCATCAGTGCAGAAGCCCTTTCTCGCTGGGCTGTACTCTGCCTCTTCATCTCTATTTCTGACCTCCACGCCTATCTTTTCCCCAGGGGTATCCACTATAATGTATTTGATATCTGTCCTTAGATCTACGTGTGCGTATGAATACGTGCTGCACGGGTGTCTACCTCTATCTGCCTGTTTCTAGATGGATTTTTCCTTCTAAAATACGCAGTTCACTTTGGGGCCTTGCTTTATTTTGGTTTTTTGGAGACAGGCTCTTGCTATGTAGTTTAGACTGGTCTTGACCTCACTGTGTAGCTCAGGCTGGCCCCAAATCACAGTGTCCTCTAGCCTCGGCCTGGGTGTGTTTCTAATTTACTTGCACAGTATTATGCCATAACTCTCATTCTGTTTCTTAGCCGCACTCTCTGCGTGTATTATCTCTTTGTGTTGCTATGTGTACATCAACCTTGTTAATTCTTACTGGGTCATTCGGTTCCGTATTATGGGGCCACCACATCGTTCTTATTTATTCCCCTGTTGCTGGACACCTTGCTGCTTATGAAACAAGCCCATGACTGCGCGCAGCGCTGTCGTGAACTTCTGCACGCCCATCCCCTTAACAGCCTCCCAGAGTTCCTCGGGCCTGCTACCTCTGGAAGCGCATGTATATTGGATGTCACTAGTGGGCACTGCCCCAAAGCTCTGGGGCGGGGCCAGCACAGATGCAGGGCCCTGTGGGGTGGGGCAGAGGACTGCTGAGCAAGAGCTGTTGTGTGGCTGGCTGCTGGACTCCAGTTCCCGATTCTTCTTCACGAAAGGCGCTTCCCCCCTTGGCTCCTGTAATAAGAGCCACATGTCCCTTTTACAACCTGCATAGTGGCTATAAACGAATGTGACTTGAATCCTCTTTGACCACTTCTCTCCCCCTGGATGGAAAGTCCTGGAGGGACAGGCCTTGTGCTTGGCTTACCAGAGTTGTGCCACGTCTGATGCCAAGACAGCTGGTGCACTGGCTGTCTGCCACACAGTCACTGAGTTTATAATGCACGAGGGAGTCAGGCAGGGCACAAGGAGCCCTGAGAGGGCCTGACTGTGCTGCAACAAGGAAAGAGGTGCCTGGTGGTACCATCTGGGGTGACCTGCACTCAGGGACCTGGGAATGGGCGTCCCCTGGCTTTCCCAAGCATGGCCTCACCTTTAGGTACAACTTTTGCTTCCAAGAAGCCCCTGACCTCAGGTGCAGCACCTGCCCTTGTACCCGCCTCTTCCCTCTCTGCGGTCTCTGCCATGGAGTGCCAGTGGTGCACCAGGCCTGTGTGCCACTGGGCTCAGGAGGCTCTCGGGAGCTCCCATCCAACCCGGGGGATGATGTGATAATAAGTCATAACACAGATCAGAGCTTCAAAGGGAGAGGAAGGAAGAATCATCACAGCAACCTGGGGGCAGGGAGGCGAGGAGGGAGATGGGGTTGGTGTTGGCAGGGGGTGGTGAGGAAAGGAAGCAGGGAAAGGGTGCTGGATGGGAAGAAAGGAGGGATGGAGGGGAGCAGGGAGGGAGGGAGACGCAGGCAGGGCTCTATGGACACTCTCCTGGGGGCAGGAAGCCACCAGAGAGCAGAAGCAGAGGGCAGAAAGAACCGTCCTTGCCTTGGAAGCTGTTCTGCTGGTGCTGAGGGCTGGCCAGGGAGGTGGCTCTGTTCTGCTCCCAGTGTGGGCAGGCTCTGGTCCCAGGCAGCTGAGGGGGGGAGGTGGCCCTGCAGTCACGGCGGTCAGAGCACTGTCAGGGTGGAGGTGGAGGTGGACTTGGGGCCCCTGGGGTGAGGCTCATGGAAGAGTGCAAGAACATGTGGTCCCCAGTGTCTGGAGAAGACCCCAGTCCTCCGTGGTGCTGGTGGGTAGGGTGATGGAGCCATGACATGCAGTTCAGGTCTCTGGCTTACCGAGGCAAACAGCCAGGGCCAAAGTCATGTACCAGAAACCAGGTGGGGCCACTGCGCCTTGCATGAAAGTCACACATCTGCTCCTCGGAGGCCCTGCAAAGGTCAGGACGGAGGGGCTGCGGCCAACAGTGCTGGCTCCTCTGTCTCTGTCGTCTCCTTCTCCGTCTCTGTCCCTCTGTCTCTCTGTCTCTCTGTCTCCATCTCTGTCTGTCTCTATCTCTGTCTGTCTCCGTCTCTCTGTCTCTGTCTCTGTCTCTGTCTCTGTCTCTGTCTCTGTCTCTCTTTCTCCCTCCTCCCCCCTTTGGGACTCCCATAAACTGAGCTCTGATGAGAATACTTCTTTCCCACATCCTGAAATAGAGCTTTCTTCCCCCTGCAGTACTGAGGATGGAAGCCAGGGCCTTCATGCCTCGCTACATTGTCAATCCCTTTTTATTTTGTAGCAATCAGCTGCCCAGGCTGGGCTCCGATGCGGTCTTCCTGCCTCAGCCTCCCGGAGGGCTGGCTCTGCAGGTGTGTGCCATCACGCCAGGCCTCACCGGGACAAGCATGCCTGCCGCGCTGGGGGAGCTTTGCTACCCAAGGCAGACGCAATTATCTTTCTGCTACTTCAACGTTCACTTTGCCAAAGAGCAATTTCCTCTCCACCCAGTCACCAGACTGGCCTTTCAGGCTCTGTGGCAGCTGTTAGGGAAGTGTGAGGGTTACGCTCTGGAGGTTCCCCTCCCGCCTGCCCCAGTTCAAGCAGGAAAATGCAGGGCTCAGCCTGCGTCCCCCAGAGGTGCACTCCCTCCACTGAGAAAGGGCACCAACTGGGTCCCTCGGGTCGCTTGGGTGCTGGCGACACTCCCTTCCCTGTGTAGCCTCCGATTCCCCCGGTCTTCTGGAAAGGGTTCCAAGTCTACCAATTGTCCTGTCAATGAGTAGGCTTGCAGGCCAGCCTGGCCAGAGACATGCAGAGCTGTGGATCATAGCTTAGGGAGAGATCAGTGTCCCGCCCCGAGCGCTCAGGTTTTTAAGTAACAGTAAGAGAAACTGAAGGTTTCTTGGGAGGGAGCTTGTCCCCGGGCACTTCCTGCCTCCCTTCCTGAGCTGGTCACCCTTTCTGACTGGCTGTGGGTTTACCCCAGAAGTCCGCAGGGGCTGCTCAGCACAGCAAAGGTGCCCCTAGGGAACTCAGGACAGCCGGAGTCTGCAGGGATGCCTCTTTCGTGTGTCACCCGTATCCGTTTGTGGCTAGGCAAGTACTGTGACATTTAGAAACTAAATCGGGGCCTGGGAGCAGGTTGCAAAGAGGAGTGCTTATCTGGGACCAGAGGGCTGACCTGCATCAATGGACACCAGCTCGGTGGCCCTTTGGCCAACACAACCTTTGACCTCCTTCCTCAGGGTTCCATAAATAGCCAAAGCCATTTGTCTGTGGCTTAAGCAAGGTCTTTAAATTCTTGGGTCCACCTACAGCCCTGGCCAGTTTGGAAGAAGGAAAGAGAACACAGGAGTGAGATAGGTGGGGAAGACAGCACCAGAGCTTTGGATCCTTTGGGAGAATTTAGTTTTAAAAGATTATGTATATAGTTTCTGCCCCAAACAGGTGTGCTATAAAAGATTTACACTGTAAAGAGTAAGAAGCTCCTTCCTTCAACACCGTACCCCAAAACCAGACCTTGTCTTGGGGACGCCCCCTCTCAGCAGTGCTCAAGGAGATGCGTGTGTCCCAGGGCCATTTCTCCGCCCACACTTGGGGGTCACACATGTGCCTTCATCTACACAATGGCTTTGGCTTCTCGGCATGGCCTCGTGGACGTCTGTGGGGATCCTGCAGCAGGCAGAGCTCTCGACCGGTGAGTAACCATCCTTCCTGCCTGGAGGTGGGTGAGGTAACCTCTCTGTATGCCAAAGGCAGAGTGAAGAGAGTGATTCACAGCTCTGCTCTCCTTGTTTGTCTACTTCGCAACCAGCCCCAGCCCTCCGCGCGGAGTCTAGTGAGATCAGCTGTCCTCCGTACCTGAGCAGATCTCCGGTTTGGCAGGTAAGAGTCACGCGGAGGGCACTGGACAGAGTCCTTCCATCATCAACAGTCACTGAGGTCCTACTGTGCGCCAAAGGATGCAGAGGGGATGAGAGAAAGCGCCCCAAAGAGCTGACACCCTGATGGCTGTGGGACGTGTGCGTGGAGGGAAGACAGAGCCATCGAGCCACTGCGCCAGCACTTTGGGACACTGGTCCCAGGCACCCAGAAAGCATAAGCAGGCACACTGAGGAGGCCTTGGGCCGACTCCTATGCAGCCAAGAGCTGACCGTGCGACATGGGCCAAGGGCTGGCCCCCGCCCAGCTTCACGTCCCCCTGCTGTGCAGCGAGGCTGCTGGGCCAGGTCACTGCAGGCACCCTTCTATGTGGAGAGAGCACACAGCAGGTCCAACACAGCGCTCTGTGGCTGTTTCTTCCCAGGCTGCCTTTCCTTTTCCCGAGGTTGTAGCTCCACAAGGGGGATCTTTATTAAAATGTTTCTACCCTAGAGAAGCCAGAACAGCAGGAGAGGAGCCCAGCCTCAAAGGTGGCACTATGCCCATTGCAGCGACTTCACATCCTCTGGCTGGAGTCCAGGGAGGAAGAAGGGCAGGCGGCTGTTTAGAACTAAGACCTCTGGGCCAGAAGCTGTGGGCAGGGACCTGAGGCAGAAGGTGCCAGGGGACAGTCTAGAGCAGACAGTGGCAGACGCTCTGGAGCCCCTGGGCTGGTTATCACATTGGAACTCCACTACACTAATCCCTGGGCTGAGCTTCACCACAAACAAGGCATGCAGATCTTTTTTGCCCAGTGCTGCCAGGACCAGCCCTAAAGGGGACCCACATCCAGCCACCACCAAGAGAATCCTGTTTTGCTGAGAGGACCAGGTTATCTGGCGGGAAAAATGACTGGTAGAGTCTCCACCTTCCCTACTCAAATGTGCAGTGACTTGCGCGGTCTCTTTATCATTTTGCAGGGTCATGTGGCACTGAGGAAGTGGGCACAGTGCCCAGTGGTCTGGAACCATGGACTTTTCAAAATCCAACAGGTTTCTGAGGCACAGTCCATGCCTGATGACAGGAGGGCCACACCTCTGGGTTGGTACTGGTGCCCTGCTCTCACTTTAGGGGAAAAGAGGCTTCCAGGAAGCCTGCCCTGCTATCTGATTTGTGCTCGTTCATAGTGCAGCAAGCCGAGGAAGTGTGAATCATACGTTAGGGCAAGAAATCAAGCCAATCATTTGCGCTCTCAGCTTACTGCTCCTGTGACCCAAGGACTCCAGCTGTAGGACCCCAGACTTCTCAGGAGGCCGGAGGAGCAAGCCACAGAGTCGCCCATTGGGCAGTGCCCACTGGGGGAGTTTCCCATTGAGGGGTTTCAGTGAAAGTTAAGTGAAGTGATGTTAGGTCAATGATAAACCACACTGGGACCAAGTGCCCACCATGTGACAGTGTGACAGGTACTATGACAGCCTGGGAGTAGAACAGCAAATGCCGCAAACCACTGTGTGGATGACAGGAAGAGCACAGGGGCGGGAGGGCTCCAGGCAGCACTGGACAAACAGCAGTGTCCAACCCATGCAAGTTACAGGCTGGAGGTCCCCACCAGATGACCTGGCATCTGTGGGAATTAAGAGCTCAGAGGATGTGGGCAGACAGGCCAAAGACAGCAGCAAGACAGCACAGCCGGCCTCCTCTCCTCCCACTTGGGTTAGGGAGTATGTTTTTGGTGCTATAGAAAAGACAAGAGGTTCCCCACTTCACAACTAAAAGAAGTTAAACAACGTTAGAGAAACACTCCCTGGACTTAAGAAAGGATTGGAGATGTGTTGATGTTGGCGCTAAAGGAGAATCTTGAGGAATTCTGGCCTGAGATTCTGAGCCATCTGAAGATGACCGAGGCCACACCCTGAACATTTCCAAGCCAGTCAAGCACTGATACATTCACAAGAAGAATGAGAAGAACATTTCTTGATTTGGGGGAGGGTGGACGTATGTCCCCCAAAGTTTGTGTATTGTAAGGAATCTTAACCTCCGCCACAACCAAGAGCCAGGAGAGGTGAGGTTTTGAAACTGCCCAGAGAACTTTTAAAAAGATATCTGAACTGTGAATGGAGCTTGGCGGCTGAGGGCGGGGCCGGCATGTTCAAGGGCCCAGGACGGGGATGGTGGATGTTCGGAGAGTCCCTGGAAGACCTTGTTCACTGGCCAAGGGGGATCTTGGGCCTACTGATGGGTTCTGGGCTGTGCCAGACCCAAGCTTTTGGGTTTTACAGTACTGGTCCTCTCCACTGACCTCCACTCCCAGTGTCACTGGGAAACAAGGCCTGACGCCTTGAGGAGCCAGCTTCTGTCTCCTGGGCCCTGTGTCTCTTCCATTCGTTCAGTTGAGGCACAGGGACAGCCATGGAGCTCACCTTGAAGCAGGAAGAGAGAGCTGCACCTTCCTGTCCAGGCAAGGGTTTAGGTATCTTCTTCCGTGCGGAAGAGTCACTCCTGGGCTGCCGGGAACTGCGGGATTATGAGGCTTCCGGACCTTCTTAGAGCTTACTGTGGCAGTCTCAGCTACCTTCCTGGAGCTTGTCAGATGGTGAGGGTTCCCACAGGGGCCTTAGACATGTAAGAAACTTGCAGAAGAAGTTTATGAAAGATAAATTCTAATTTAAGTCAGCTCTTAGCCTAAGGCAAGAAGGGTCTCTAAAGAATCTCTGTTTCTAGTCTCACTAGACCGGAGGCCATGACAACTGGGAATGCTGTGAGCCTTGTTCAGGAAATCCAGACCTAGTGTTTAGGGCCTGAGCCCTAAGAAATGACTGTCTATATGTCATAAGCTGAGGTCTTTGTTTCTTCATTTAACTCTGACTGGCCCAGGCTGCTCTTTTGGACCCCTCCTTGCCCTGCAGGCCTGCTAACACCCACCTGTCTCACACCCTGCCCCCTTTTTATTTTTCATTTTGAGTCAGGGTCTTGCTAGATGGCCAAGGCCAGACTCAAACTTGGGATCCTCCTGCCTCAGCCTCCCAGAGTACAGTGTGTGCAGGCACACACCCACATGCTTACTCAAACCTGGGCGTAAGCCCGGATCCACCCTGGTGGGTGGCTCTGCTCCTGTCTTTGCCTGTGACTGGGCCTGTGAAGCAAAGCCACATGCTCAGCATGTCCAGCGTGGAAGTGCCCCAGTGAAGCAGCCTCTGCCCTTCTTCCACCGTGGTGGAGTGACAGAGAGGCTGGAGTGATAGGCAGCCACAGCAAGGGCACGCTAGGTGCCTCTGTCATTGGGGCCTCCAGGCAGCATCCTCCACGATGAACCCCATGTGGGGAGTTCGGGTCCATGAGTCTCGCAAGGATTCGATCCCACACCTGGGCCACCCTCAAGGACATGTTGTAGTGCTGTGGGATTCAGTGCGTTCCAGGACTGGGGACCTTGTCACAGGCACCCTGGACAAAGTGGTCATGCCTGTGCCCTGCAGGGCATCTGCTGGCTCTGGATGGATGGCTCAGGAGGCCACTGAAAGGCCAAGGTAGGGGCACAGTTGGGGGTACAGCCCCACCTACCAGGGGCCAGGCCTTGGGTTGGGACCCTCCTACCACAGAGAACAACCAGAACACCCAGCCGGCCAGTGACCAACCCCTGAAGGGTCTGGGGGTATGAGGAGGATGGAGGGTGAGGGGCAAACCACCTGCGTGGGGGAGGGGGCTTCTTGTCTCTTGTTTTTTCCTTTTTCTCATTCAAATCTCCCTCTTAGAGGGCAAGATCTCTGAACCAAGACCTCAGTCTCCAGGAAAGAAGAGGGCAGAATTTCTTCCCCTGCCCTGGAAGGTGAGGACTAGGGAACCCCACATAGCTTCCTCTGGAGGCTGCACACCTGGGAACAACCGCCCTCTGATCACACCAGGTGTGATGTCCGTGCGTGTCCTGCCCAGACCCTCACAGCCCCTGCTTTCTTGCGTGCCTTCCTCTCCTCCTCTCTCCCCTACCTCTCCTAATTTTCACCCCAACTTATTCCACTGATTCCCCAAAACCAGACTGAATGCCTTCCCTTCCGGAGCAGATGAAGGCAGTTACTTACTGAAGGTCACCGTTATGAGCAAGCACACCAGGGTTTAAGCCTTCTTCCTATTCTTAAGCCTGTGGCACTTTTCCTCTCTTGCTGGGATACCTGTGGCTATGAGAATAAAGAAAGAAAAAAGTCAGCTTGGGACACAGGTGGGCGGCACCTTTGAAAGGCTAAAATCATGTTTGTAAATTTGACAGTTTGCATTGGGCCTTAAGGCAAAGCCTGCTTGGGAAATTTAAAAGTTATGCATGTGAATTAATTGTACTTATTCATGGGTTCGGTGGGCTATTTTCACACAGGCATAGCACATGTGCTGATCAAAGCCAGCCTGCCCTCTCTACATGTCCCCTCTTCCTAACCTCTAGAAATCCCTACTCTGCATTTAGGTTGACATTTTTTGTTTCCACACAGGAGAGAGGACATATGATACTGTCTTTTGATGTCCAGCTTATTCGACTTAACACTGTCTCTTCTGGTTCCATCCATTCCACTGCAATGAGCAGATTCCACTCTTTGTGGCTGCATAGTACTCCACTAAATAGAAACCACATTTCCTGTAATGGGTCATCAGTTGCTTTCAGCATGTGTCGTTTTAGGATACTTCTCATGAACATTTTGAGCCTTGCTATCTTTCAGTTGGCTAAATAATGTATGTTTTAAAATTCATCATCTACCATCTACTGATCATCTAAATTCTTCTTATCATATCATCAGCCTATATTATATGCTGGGCTGATGAATTCCTTTTTTTACCATGTGTTTAAAGTCATCTGCTTCTCTTTTTTTCCAAGTGTCAAGGAGACCCTCAAGCATTTCCTCCTCTCCGTAGACGTGCAAATCTCAAACTTCAAGCATGGCAGCTGGTCCTGGACCTCTGTCTTACAGACCCAGTTCTCCTCTTCTTGTCTGGCCTGGCCGAGTCTCTGGGCTCATCGAAACAGCACTGCCTGAGTCCCCTTCAATGCGACCCTTTGTGCCAACAGTATCTCGGGCAGCCTCCCCACTGCGGCTTGCATGCCGGCCTCGGATTAATGGCATGCCCATGCCAGGTTTAGCGATTTGTTGAGGGCCAGCTTGGCAAGCAGTTTTAATAAAAGGTCTTGGCTTCTCCCATGTCCTTAGGGATAATGGAGAATCGAGAGCTGCA
>NW_004524677.1:5566637-5567503 GCF_000260255.1 Octodon degus
GCAATTAAATTTGTGCACAGCTGGGCATGGTGGCACACACTTGTAATCCCAGCATTTGGGAAGATGAGGCAGGAAGAGGCTAACCTGGGCTATACAGTTAGTTCAAGGCCAGCCTAAACTACATGTAAGACGGTGTCTTAAAAACAAACAAACAGACAGATAGACACAAAATTTGTGCATGATAATTTTCCATTTGCCTTTAGGACACTTATTTCCCATTGGACATCAGAGATGGGTAATATTCATAGGAATAAGCTCTAGGAAACACTATCCTAGGCTCTGCTGGCCCATCTGCTAGAGAACATGCTATTTCCAAATGGCTTGGGGCCAGGTGTGGTGGGAGGAGGCTATAATCCCAGGTTATGAGAGGCTGAGGCAGGAGGATTACAAGTTTAGACCTAGCCTGGGCAATTTAGTGACTTTGAAAGAGCCTGTTTCAAAATAGCAAGATCTGAGGCAAAGAGCAAAGGCCCTGTCTTCGTTGTCCAGCACTGAAAGCAAACAAACAAGAAAAACAGCCTGGAATTACGATAGCACTGCCTTGCCTCTGTTGATATTTTTGACCTGGATTGGATCAATCTGTATAACAATTTTGGGAATATGGCCATTTTCACTATATTGGTTCTTTCTATTTTTTATTATCCTCTTTGATCTCCATTTTTAGAGTACTGTAGTTTTGCAATGCAGAGATCTTTTACTTCCTTTGTTAGACTGATTCCTAGGCATTTCAGTTTTTTTCATGCTGTGTGTTGTTTCCCTAATTTGTCTCTCAGTGAGTTGGTTATTTGTGTACAGAATGCTATTGATTTTTGAGTGTTGACTTTATATCTGGCTATGCTAATGAATTTGGTTATTAAATTTAGAAA
>NW_004524677.1:5568463-5569374 GCF_000260255.1 Octodon degus
TTCCACATGCCAAAGACTAAAACCAGACTCATGTCTGCCACCATGCACTAAACTAAAATTGAAATGCATCAAAGATCTAAATATTAAAACAGAAACACTAAATCTGCTGGGAGAGAGTTAGGTAGCACTTTTAAAGTCTCGGGTGTAGGCAAAGGCTTTACGAACAAATCCCTGTCACCTAGGAGATACCGCAAGAATCAACAGCTGGGATCTCATCTTACTAAAAAGCTTTGCACAGTAAGCGAAACACCAACAAAGTGAAGAGACAACCCCTAGAGTGGGAAAATATTTTTGCCAGCTGTTCCTCAGATGAAGGCCTACGATCTATAATATATGAAGAAGTAAAACACATCAGACCCAGATTGAAAGGCCCAATCCAAAAATGGGCATCTGAAATGAAGACACACTTCTCAGAGGAAGAAGTACAAACTGCAAATAAACGTTAAAACATGTCATTCAGAAAGTGCAAATTAAAACAACAGTCAGATTCCATCTCACCCTGGAAACAATTAACAATAAATCAACCAGCTGGCCAGCCTGGGCTACGGAGTAAGACCCTGTCTCAAAAAGATGACAAAAAAACAAAACAGAACACAAAAAAACTGTGGGAAAAAATAACCCTTCTCCACTGATGGTGGGAGTGTAAGCTGGTGCAACTGGTATTGAAAACAGTGTGGAGATTCCTCCAAAAAACTACAACTAGAGGCTCCAGTCAGCCTGCTATTCCTCTTCTTGGTATCTTCTTCAAAGAACTAAAAGTCTCATACCATGGTGACACATGCACACTTACCTCATAGGAGCACAGTTTGTAATAGTGAAATCTCGGAAACAGTCTGTGGTGGGTTAACTAATTGTCAAATTGTTACACCCAGCTAGACTGAATCAGCATGGTGCTGTGTGTGGGAGGCCCA
>NW_004524677.1:5575856-5585553 GCF_000260255.1 Octodon degus
AGGGGGTGGGAGAGGGTCCGGCCCACTCTGCGCCTGGGCTGGGACTGGTCCCACCGGCGCAGGGTAGCAGGAAGCTCTCCACACACTCACCGGACCTGGGCTAGGACTTTCTGATTGTTGTCAGCAGCATAAAAGGAGAACTGGAGGGGAAGACGGTGCTGTTGGTTCTCCTGGAGAAACTTGTCGTGCTGATTTTCCTGATACGAACTCAGCTGTTCTCATCACTGGAGGAGCCCAGGCCCTCACCATCACTGAGGACAGCTGTGGTTCTCTTTGGGAGTGCTCTGGCCCTCACCTTGAGCATCTCTTCAGGCTCCAGTGCAGCCCCCTCAGCATGCTGGCACGGATCCTTTGTCCTGCTAGTGCAAACTTTCTAGCTTCCACCACTGACCTTTGGGCTTTTCTGGTGCAGATTCTTGATACAGACTTGCACGAGACATTGTGGTGGGCTCCAAGCCTCTAGCTGGACTCGTGCAGGACGTTGCCCTCAGCTGGATTCTTTGGATCTCTAGTGCATGGACAGATCACCTGTGCTCTTTTGCATTGAACTCTTTGGGTGAATATTAAGAACAATCCTATAGGTTATGTGTCCTGTACTAAACCTCTTCTCTCGTAAGCCTTGGCCACAACTCAGCCTAAATGGCCATCTAGCCTTGAGTGGATAAAGAAGATGATTTTTTTTGTACAGTTGAGTACTATCCCACTATAAAGGGGGATGGGCTTGAGACATTCCTAGCTAAGTGGACACACTCTGAGACCATACTCTTACATAAAATAAATCAGACACACATTTAAGTATCAAATTGTCTCTCCTGGTGTGTGAACCTGAAAGTGTAAATGAGCAAAATGTATCACTGGTATTGGGAAATGGGAAGAAATTGTTCAAAAAGAAAGGAGGAAATGAACAGTGGAAAGGGGAACTAGGGAAGGGCAGGAAGGAAGGGAAAAGCAAAAAAAAAAAAAAGAGAAAACAAATGATAAAATGGCAACAAGTCTTTGTGAATAAGGAGGAGAAGAGGGGTTGAAGAGAGGGGAATAGGAACAAAGAGGAATCAAGACATTATGTCCAGATGCAAATCCCTGTGGTGAATGTAGTCATTATGTGTTTCTAAATTTGTACCAATAAACTTATTTTTAAAAACTACACCAAATGGGCTGGGGAGATGGCTCAGTGGAATAAGCGCTTCCCTGGCAAGTGCAAGGGCCTGCGTTCAATCCCCGGTTCCACACACACACACACACACACACACACACACACACACACACAAAACCTACACCAAAACCCAGCCTGGGCCAAGGTCAGGGCTCGGTGGTCATCATCTGCCCAGGGGGCACCAGATGACATGGAAGTGTCTGAGGCTTAAGCTGTGTTCTTGGCACCCAAACCACCCAAGTACCCTGTGCTCTGGTTTCCACATGTGCAGGAAGGGCCCTGCTAATGGTGCATGGCCCAGATGGGACAAGCAGACCTGGCCTGGGCTCAAGTCCAGTCCTGGGTGTGAGCAGCCCCTGGCCCTGGCTCTGGGGCCAATAGTCCTGGCTTCCAGACCGCACTGTGACTGCTAGGCAGCAGCCAAGGCTGGCGGAGTGCAGGACACTGCCTGGAGCTGACAAGCAACCAGGAGCAGAGCCGGGGAAGCACTTTCTGATTCCCACCTCAGGGTGGAAGCAACAGATGAGAGGATGTTAGGGTATGGGGGCCAGGGTCACATAAGGGACACTGAAAGCCCTG
The DNA here is from genome assembly GCF_000260255.1 of Octodon degus. Lineage (NCBI taxonomy): Eukaryota > Metazoa > Chordata > Mammalia > Rodentia > Octodontidae > Octodon > Octodon degus. The sequence goes on from NW_004524677.1 coordinate 5,577,589, forward strand.
CTCCCTGGGACCCCCTCACAATGACAGCACAGGCTGGTGGGGGGGCCAGGTGGGAGGCAGGCAGGGCATCTGCTATGGTGGGCAGAGAGACCTCAGGTGAGTGCCCCTAGCCCTCTGCAGAGACTCTGGCTGCCAGAAAAATATGGCCAGGGCCACACCACAGGCCCCACAGCCCACACACACCAGGTAAGAAGTAGTGTTCGTAATATGCAGGGAGCCATCGTTGGTCTCTCTTACGGGTCTGGCCTGGGTGTACTGAGCCCCTGTGGCTGGAGAGGAGCCTACTGAGCTCTGGAAGGTGCTCTGGTGCCCCGCTCCTGCATCTCCCTGGGCCTCAGTTTCCACGGCTATACAGCACGAGGAGCCCATTCACCCAGGGCATGGCACAGGGCAGGAGGTCTGCAGAATTTTTCTCCATGAAGAAAAGTTGGATAATGAATGAAGAGTAGTTGTGGTTCTTCAGAGCTGCTGGCCTCAGCACTGGGAAAGCCACTGGAGGACAGCGTGTCGTTTGCAGGCAAACAGGTAACCGAGACCTCCAAGACCCCGCCAGGGCCTGCGGGTCCTGCAGACAGGTGGTGGACAAGGTGGGCCCGGGCTGCAGGGCTCAGTGTCTTAGCACTACTTATTTAAAATGGAGGCCTGGAAGTTGCCTCGACCTGTGGGAAACCCTGACTTTGAGAAATGCGGGGCTGGGGGTGCATGACAGGGCCCAGCCTACCCCAGGCCTGCATGTGGAACTGCTGGTGGGTGAGGGCTCAGGAACGACCGAGACACAGGCCAGAGCCTGTTAATTACCCTGGCTCTCTGCACTTACTCAGGAAGGGGCCAGAAGGAGCTAGCATTTAGAGTCCTTCTGAATATCATGATGTTATTTAACACAAGAGAACAACTGTGCACACTTCTGGGTCCGAACTTCTTATCCTGTGGATGACCTTGGATGAGCTCACAGCCTCTCCACTGCACCTGTGTCTCCTGGGAGGATGGGTCCAGGAGGCAGAGTGCAGATGGCAGAGGACTTCTCCACACTCCACACCCTGCAGCTCCCGTCACTCCAGTGCTACGTCACTGTCACTGCTGCCATCCCACCCTGCCAGGGTAGACACTCAGCAGGCCCTGTACTGTGCAGGGGTGCAAGGCCAGAGGAGACTCAGTCCAGCCTGAGGGTCCTGCATCCTGCAAGATCAGAGCTGGTTTGTTCCCTATTGCTATGTTATAAGAACCTCTCCACGTAGTGATTTAAGCAGCAGCATTTAGTCACTGTAGTGGACAGCTCCTCTCAGTTCCACATGGTCTCAGCTGGGGCAGCTCTTTGTGCGGTTCAGCTGGGCACACAGTGTAGCTGGGGTGGCTAAGTTGCTCTCTCTCTCTCTCTCTCTCTCTCTCTCTCTCTCTCTCTCTCTCTCTCTCTCTCTCTTTCTCATTTTCATGGCATTTGGCTTCCATGGGGCAAAAACTAGAGCCAGGCCCAGAAGTCGCAGTGCCCCATGCTAGTGCCAAAGCACATCACAGGGCCAGCCCGAATGAAGGGGAGTCAGTGCAGTCTCCTCTCCATGGGAGGGAGTGACAGGAACAGAAGTGCTTGTGGGCAGTCGTCCCTGCAGACACCCCCCTAGGGAACGGAGGGGATAGGTGGTGGCCAGGTGTCACACCCAGTTGCTCTGCTCATTACCACCATCAGGACTAAAGAATGCTTATTTTTCTCCTGATTCTCTTAATTTTGAAAAGTAATATATTTTCAAAACAGTTTATTAAAAAATTACAATGATCCTAATTAAAAATTTAAGTTTCAATCATGTATCTTACCAAGACTTAAACAATTTTACACATCAATTTTTATTTGTCTGTATTCCTTGTGTGTGTGTGTGTGTGTGTGTGTGTGTGTGTGTGTGTGTATTTTTGGGTATTGTACACCAGCCCTTTTCACTGAGCTACATCCCCAAATCCTTTTGCTATCTTTTTTTTTTTGAGACAAAGTCTCACTAAGTTGCCAAAGCTGGACTGGGACTTTCAATCTTCCCACCTCAGCCTCCCAGAATGCCAGGATTATCTATCTACACCACCTGGCCCAGCTACACATGATAAACATATAAATCTTCATTTTACAAGGTTTGAGAACTACAGAGACCTTTTACAGTCAGCTCACATATGACCTGTATTCAGCTATTTTTACTGATGGAAATATGCAATATTTTTCCCATGCCGCTGCGTTGCTTTCCTACGGGGCCTTTTTCGGATGGTGACTGTAACATTCCATTGTGTTGCTCCGCCACAATCCATGAGATCTTCCTCCTCGAGGTCATCTAGGCATTTCTGCTGTAAAACATTTTTTCCATGTTTCAACATAGCTTTCCTGATTATCTTTCTAAAATAGCCAGGTGCTATTTCATCGCGCTTATCTAGCGTCCCTATTTAAACACGCTCCCCTCGCCTCAGACATCTTCCTGTATGCGCTGACTGGGCCAGAGTCCAGACTGGCCATAGAGATACCTGCTGGGACTGGGACAGGCTCGATCTGCGAGCTGGCCAGAGGGAGTGGCCATCCAGGGCACTGAGGCTTCAGGGCACTCTGGTCAGGACAGCTTGGCCAGCTCTTCTGGACGTTTACCCTCCGTGGTCCTTATCAGCTGGCCACACACACCATGCATGAGCTTTGTCCCAGGATGTATGCGACTGTCCATTGTTCTTTTTAAAAATGTTCCAGGGCTGAGGCTGTAGCTCACGGGCATAGTACTTACCTTGCTTGTGGTTCAATGACTTTGGTTATTTGTCTTTATTAATTGTAGTCCAAGATGTGCCCCTGTCTTCGCTTTGCCGGTCCACGTCATGGTAAAGTGTGGGGCAGCTGCATCAATGCACCCCAGCTCAGAGGCTTGAACAACAGCGTGTATTCTCTCCACAGAAGCGGAAGTCAGCGAGGCATGACAGGACAGGTGGGCTGGTGCTCCCTGTGACTGGTGCGCCAGGTGTTCCTTGGCTTGTGGCCGTGTCACTCCCATCTCTGTCTCTCTGCTCAGGTTACACCCTTTTCTTGGTGTCCCTCAAAAGCTCTCTGTGCCTCTCTTACAAGGACACTTGTGTTGGCCATGAGGGCCTGTTGGGTGGCCCAGGTAACCCCACTTCTAAACCTTTCATCCAGTCACAAAGGCAAAGACCTTTTTGCTCAGTAAGGATAATATTTACAAGTTATAGGGATACGGTCTTCACGTCCTTGGGCATCCGCTATTAAACCTATCAGAAATGCTTAAAAAAACAAACTCAGCCCTTGTTGTTTGGGGATGAAAAACCCTAAAAATGAAGCATAAAAAGTAAAGCCATATTAATATGCTAAGCTGTAAAAGGCTCAAGTCAACAACTTCTGACATTGCCAGTCCTATGGATAACCCACTACTATTATGGACTACTGGACTATATTGGATTATTTTGCTGAATTTGCGCATCTACAATATTTAAATGGCAATAGAATACCCATCTCTGACAAAACTAAACAAAAAAAAGAGGATACAAATGAAGGACTATTTTGTATTTGTATATACAAAATACTTAGGATAGGTGTACAGCTGCATTCTCTTAATTCAATGAATAGAAAGATTTGTTCTAATAGTGTTTGTGGACTATCATGTCTGCATCTTGTACGATGTACAATCTTATACAATGAATAACCACTAAGACAACAATATGCAATATATTAATTATTGAAACTGCTAGTAATTGGTTTTGAAACTGTCTTATTGCTATTTGTTTCTCAATAAAATTATTTTTAAAAAAGCATGTGTGTAGATTTTATCCATTCAAAGAACTAAAGTCAGGAGAGGTGAGGCGGGGGGTGACAGGCCCCCAGTGTGACTTAGACCCTCCGCACCATTAAAGATGCTGCCCTACTAACCCTGTTAGCAGAAACCAAAGTGTGTGTTTGGGGGTCTGCGAAAAGTGCAAGCATCTTTTGCTCTCCCCCCAATTTCCAAGCCTTCAGGGCCATTGCCCACCTCACTGTCTGCCTCAGCGAGAAATGGCCTGGTCTGCAGTGGGCACAAAGTGGCACAGATGACCATAGGGCCATGAGAGGGCCCAGGAGCAGCGCTGCTGCTGGGAAGTTTCACTGGGGACACCCAAGACGCCTGAGCAGAAGCCTGTCCATGCAGGTGGCTGGGAGTCCATGGTTCTGAGTGGGAGGGGACATTGACCTTCCCTAGTCCTTCTCCTACATGTGAACCCCCCAGCTGGCCCCTGCTGGCTGAGCAGAATGTGCTTTCAAATGCTTGCCTTACCCACAGCTGTAGGCCTCACCCTTTGGTGGAAATAAGCTGGGCCCTCCAGGATAAGGGCTTTCACAGCCTGAACCCCTCCCTGAGCAGTATGGCCTTCCATTTTATTTATTTGAGGGACAGTGTTGAGACACAGTCTTGCTATGTAGTCCCAGCTGACCTTGAACTCACTATATAGCCAGGCTCGACTCACATTTGTAGCAATCTTCCTGCCTCAGCCTCCTGAGTGCTGGTACTATAGGCATGCACTGCCTTGGCCCTGTACACCTCTCATTTTCATGTCACTTATTGACATGAAATATGCATTCAACTGAAAACTACTCAGGCCGTGCTACGTGCTGTACAGTGTGAGGTATGACGGGAACACACGAATGTTCAAATTTAAAAGCATGATTTCAGTAAAGACACACTGCCAATCATCACCCTCAAAAAACTTACCCTGCTTCAGACACACTTGTCCCACTGTTCCTGCCTCTTGCTGAAGGCCTCCTGGAGGTCGTTTCATGAGTGGCCTTCTGTGCACTGTGTTGCTGCCTCTGTGCAGAATCGAGTCAAGGCGTTCACCATCATGGTCGTTCTGATGCAGGGGAAGGGCCGGGAGCCGCTCCTGCCAGATCCAGTCACAGGGTGGGTGAGGACGCTCGGCAGTGTTTGTACGAGCTGCCTTTCGGTTGGGTGGCTCTTGGGAGCAGCATTCCCCGTGCTTTTTAAATTACACCTTGGGAAGACATTCACAAAAGGGGACTTCTGGAGTCACTCAATAAAGTGACAAGAACAATGAGATAAGCACATCAGAAGCAAGAAAGGGTAGTCTGAGGGGAAGTCATGGCAATGTGGCAATGTGGCAATATTCGTACTGGGATCCAACTGCAGGCCCTCATGCGGCTGAGCTATATCCCCAGCCCCACTAATAACTTTTTAACAGGTAAGCATTCACTACATTCTGGTCACCCCTCAAGTGTGGCCCGCTGCCCTGTGATGACCAAGGAAGCCCCAGCCCCTGCGGTCAGCTCTGATTAGCACACAGGTGTGAGTATTCGGCTGGCAGTGCTTTGGTGGCAGTAGTCCCATAAACAGAAAGTTCCGGGCAAGGGCCTGGATGTCCCGTCTGAAGCACGCTGGGGCAGCAGTGAAGGGAAGGCTTCCCAAGGGGCACAGTCTGAGGGCCGCTGGTTGGTAGGAGACAGCCAGGCATGGCGGTATGGCCTCCCGGGACTCCAGCAGGCTCCGGCACCCTTGCTTTCTGGGGACAACGGCTCAGCCCCAGGCGGGGAGACCACATTCACCCAGATGCGGGACTGGGACACCGCGACTCAGAGGCAGGGGACCTCTGGAATCTTTCAGCGAGGAGCTCCTGAGCTCACGGGTGGCACTGTTCAAGGGTCAGCGCGGTGTGGTGGGCAGCACAGCTTCAGACCGCTCCTGACACGAGGGGCTGAGCACACAGCCCGAGCTCGCAGCCCCAGCCCGGTGCAAGCAGGTCTCCCCTGGGACACTGCTCCTCATCCACATGTTCCTGTTGACAGCGTGAGGAGGAGGCAGCTCGCTCCTCTGCGTGGAGTCACAGGGCAGCAGGACAGAGCAGCCCCCATTGCTCCCCGGTGACTTCGGCTTAAGTGGCAGCCGGGCCCGTGTCCTGGGGTTGTGGACACTTTCTGCTGTCAGCACCTCCTCCGGGCGTTGCCCTCCCTGCGGCGGTGCTAATGGACACTGGGTCAGCAGCTCCCCCAGCACTAGGCTAATTACAGCCCGCAGCAGGCTGTTTCCTGATGAACCGACTGTTTCTGCGCCCTGCCCGCCTTCGCCCTGCCCCCCAGGGTTCCCCGGGCCGCTCTCACCCTGTGTGGTCTGATGCGGAGATGGTGGTGAACCTGGTTAGGAGGCAAGTATCTTTGGGGAACCCAGCTGTCAGCAGGGCTGCAGTCCAGCTGTGACCCGTGGCCTTAGCCACTGGCACCCCAGAGGGGACCTTGACAGCTCCTGGCTTGGGGTGCAGGGCATGCTGCTCCATGACAAACTTCACTGTCGTGCCCAGCCACGGGGGCTCAGGGACCAGAGGGTCTAGGTCCACGTTCTGTGGCTCACTGCTGCGAACATCTACAGCCCCTACTTCAGGGCAGCCTCATGGTTCTGGATGGGGCTGCCTTGTTTCCTCGGGCTCGGCAAGATGGTGCTGGAGCCTGTGGCGTCAGACATACAGGACTGACGAAGCACCGGGCCCAGCCTGCAGAAGACTGGGGAGCTCCTGTGTTCTCTGAGCACCCAGAGAAGAGGCAGGAACACATTCCTACCCACAGAGCCCAGAAGAGCAGCCCCTGGGTCTCTGACCCCAAGGGCCCATCAGCCACTTCTCCCACTGCTGCTGTGGTTCAACTTTGTGTGGGCCAGAGCAGTATTTCATTGTATGAAAGAACTCATCTTCTTTAGCCATTCCTCAGTTGATGGACCTTCGGGCTGTTTCCAGAATTTAGCTATTACAAACTGTGCTGCTATAAACTTGGGTATGCATATACCACTGTGCTATGATGCTTTCAACTCTTTTGGAAGATATCAGGAAGAGGAATTGCTGGGCTTAATGAAACATCTAATCCTGGTTTTGACTAACGCAGTTCAGACTAGTGATCCCTCCTATCTCAGCCTCCCTAGCTCTGGGATTATAGGCGTGAGCCACCAGGACAGGTTCCAGGGCTGGCAAGGCACGCCCAGGGTTCTGGGGCCGGCAGGGTATGAGGTACACTGGATTGAACTTAGGACTTTGTGTTTGCCAGGTAGGGACTTATGCTGCTGAGCTATCTCCCCAGCCCTAGTCCTAGTTTTTGAGGACTCTCCACACTGATTTCTACAGTGCTTGTATTGGTCTACACTCCCACCTACAGTGGAGAAGGTTTCCCCCCACACACAGCCCCTCCAGCATTTGTTATTAGTAGATTTCTTTAAGATAGCCATTTTTGGGCCACGGAGATAGCTCAGTAGAATAAATGTCTGCCTGGCAAGTGCATGGTCCTGAGTTCAATCCCCAGGACTAAAAAAAAAAAGAATTAAGATAGCCATTTTTTCTAGGGTGAGATGGAATCTTGGTGTTGTTTTAATTTGCACTTCTTGAATAACAAGAGATGTTGAACACGATGTTTATTTGCAGCTTGTACTTCTTCCTCTGAGAAGTGTGTACTCATTTCAGATGCCCATTTTTGGATTGGGTCTTTCAATATAGAGGTCTGATTTTTTTACTTCTTTATATATTCTAGATGGTAGGCTTTCATCTTAGGAACAGTTGGTAAAAATATTTTCCCATTCTGAGGACGGTCTATTCACTCTGTTGCTGATTTCTCTGACTATGCAAAAACTTTTTAGTAAGACGAAATCTCAGCTGTTGATTTTTAGACTGCCTCCTATGCTACGGGGGTTTGTTCACAAGGTCTTTGCCTACACCTGTACCTTCAAAACCTCTACCTATTGTCTCTTCCAGAGATTTAATGTTTCTGTTTTAATATTCAGATCTTTGATCCACTTCAATTTTAGTTTAGTGCATGGTGATAGACATGGGTCTAGTTGTAATCTGTGGCATGTGGAAGGGCAGTTTTTCCAGCATCATTTATTAAAGAGGCTACCATTTTTCTTCTAGTGAAAGTGTTTAGCAGCCCCTACTCATACATTTTAAAATGTAAACATTCACTGTTTTTTTTTTTTTTTTTTTTTTTAG
>NW_004524677.1:5585653-5588823 GCF_000260255.1 Octodon degus
TTTTTTTGTACTGAAGATTGAACTCAAGATCTCAGGCTCGCCAGGCAGGCATTTTTGCCACTGACCTGTCTCCCTGGATCACCATGTATTTTTATCATACCTGCCTGGAGTTTATTTTATTTTTTGGTGGAATCGGGGATTGAACTCAGGCCCTTGCACTTGCCAGGGGAGCACTTACTCCACTGACTGGAGTTTATTGTGATCCTTCTGCCTCTGCTTCGAGTGACAGGATTATAAGGACTATTCCCCCCTTTAGGGGGGGAGGGGGGAGTGAATTCACAACTTTGCACTGAGCTGTCTCCTAAGCCCCTTTATTTTTTATTTTTCCAGACAGGACCTCACTAAGTTGCTTAAAGTGCCCAGGCTGGGCTTGAACTTGTCACCCTCCTGCCTCAGCCTCAGGAGCGCTAGTGTTTCTGGGGTGCTCTCAGCTGCAGGCCCATTTCCCAGGGGGTCCTCGTGCTGGAGTACCCCAGCTGGGACCTGCCTGAAACCGAGGCTGGACTCCTTCCTCTGCAAACATGGTCCTGCTCCCCGGAGCAGCCTGGCACCCTGGCATGCCTCCTCTCCCATGTCGCAATGCCACACCTGCCTGCCCTGAAAGGGCGCATTGTGCTTCTCCGAGCCACCCACACTGGGGCCTGGTGCTAGAGTTACAAACAGCTTGGGTGTGGGTCCCTGGGTGGGAGGGGGGACAGGGGTCTCTGGACACACCAATGGGGGTGGGGCGCTGGGCCCTGAGTGTGGCCGGGACAGCAAGCCGCTCTAGGTCATTGCCTACGCAAGCACAGCGCAGCAGTTTTCTTAAAGATATAATTATCTCTGGGGAAAACGGTTTTCTAAGCTCATCAACCCTTGTGGGGCAAAATGTTTACAGGAGGAAAAAATGAGAGAGATGTCATACTGTTTGTTTTTCCTGAGACATTTGAGCCACCCACAGTGACAGTTATGGAAAAGAACAAGAGGGAGAAGCCCGGCGAGTGGGTGGGCCTGGGAAACCGCGGAGGGTGGACGGCGGGGCCTCAGCACCTGGTGCTAGGAGCAGCCGGCAGCAGGCAGTCCGGGTACCAGCCCCACCCTGCCCCGCCCTGCCCTCATGGACTCAGGGTCTCACTAGGATGGCACTCACAATCTTTCTGCCTCAGCCTCGCAGACGCCTAGGATCACAGCCTGGTGCTAGAGAGAGGACCTCCGAGGGCAGCTTGTATGTGAGCCAGGGGGAAGCAGAGAGCAGCCCAGGCTGCAGGTGTGGCGAGTGGGAGGTGGATCCCGGGACCAGGACCCGCAGCCCTTCAGAGCCGCCAGCTGTCTGCCTTGCCGGGGCCTGGAGGCCCAGGCTGCGCAGTGCATGCCTCTTCCTCAACAACCTGGGCGTTCTCCATTCAGCACCAAAGGTACAACTAGTTTCATGCCTCGGGCTGTTTGCGTGCCTGGAAGTCAAGCAAATGCGCAGGCGCAGGGCTCCTGGGGCTGGCCGCTTGCTTCCCATCGCCGCCTCCTCTTCCTCTGTCTGCTCCCTCGCATTTCCCTTGCGTTTCCAATTTTCTTATCTTCCTCTCTGCCTTCCCATGGTGTCTTTCTCTAGAGAGAAGCAAATGACGGTACCCTTTCACTGGGCTTCACTCCTAACCCTTTGTTTTGTTTTGCTTTTATTGGGTTTTGGTAAAACCCTAAGTAGTCGGCAGTGTGCTCAAACTTGCCAGCCACCTGCCTCAGCCTCCCAGAGCGCTGGGATTTCAGGCCTTGGCTAAACGCAGGAATCGTTGCTCTTATCTAATTGTTGAGTGGTTTTTCCTGCAGCTGAAGATGGATGCAGACAAACTCTGCTTGCCAGTACAGCTATCATCTCCTATGATCGTTACATAGAAATCAAAGGAAAGCCCCCAAAGGTGGAGAGAAGGCAGCAGACTGGCTAGGGGAATGGGGCCGCAAGAATGATGCGCGGGATTTCTGAGCTTCTTTTTTTGCCTCATATTTCCAGTGTCTGAGCTGAAGAAAGGAGCAGGCCAGACATAGCAATCCACCGAGCAGAAGGCTCAGGCAAAGCCTCCTCTGTCTGGCGAGAGCCCAGGCGATGGAAAAGCTGAAGACAGCTCTTTCAACAATAACCACTCTGCCACACCCCCGACCTGGCCTGAGCCACTCAGGGCAGCGCAGGCGGAGCCAGATACCTTGCCCTTACCACGTGGTGCTAGGCGCTGGGCACCCTCTCCGGGTGCCATCAAAGAAGCCAAGTAGGCAGCCAGAAATATCCTCCCAGCCATCCCGGGATGAGTCACACACTTGGTGTCACGGGGGCCATGAGGGACACCTGGACACGCACCCAGCTGGCAGTGTGGAGGCAGGGGCTCCTCCTCCCAGTGGGTGGTCTCTGAGAAAGCATTCTGGAGCAGTAGCATCCACTGCTACCCACTGGGAAGCGCCACTTGCACTGCTGTGGTAGTGGGAGCTAGGGCTCCTCAGCCCCCACTGCAAAGGGGTGTTGCGGGGCTCCCTGGCTCCCTAGCAGAGCTATCTCCAGAAATGCAGCTAGGAGAAGTGGTTTGGATAAAATCTGCAGTCTTGTAATGTCCTGCAACACTATCTAGGCTCAAGCTGTAGAGTCAGTTTGCTATGAGGACAACTGTATTGGTCACTGGGACCCTGGTGCACAACCCAAACCCTCCAGGACCCTGTGAGCTCAGCATTTTGTGTTGACCTCTGACACTGGACCACTTCTTAATGATGTTGGACATGGTCATGGTTGTTAAGAAAGCCCAGGTATGCAGTAGCTTGCTACACCTGGTTTTGTATGAATAGCAAGGAAACCCTTTCATCCCTAGAAAGCAGGGATCACCGGGCTTGCTGTAGGGGTCGGTCTACCAGGGAGATACAGCAATGCTAGCTGTGTGTGACCCAGAGAGCTGAGCTACATGACATAGCAAACAAGAGCTGATAGGCCTGAGAAGAGAAATGAGCATACCAGTATCCAACAAGCATCCATATCATTCAACAGTTGATTGATGGGACAATTAGACAGAAGACCAACAAGAATGTGGAAGAACACAGTGGCACCACATATCCACACACACTGGCCACAGCAGTGTATACCTGCTTTGAAAATCCCCTAAAGATAGAGTATAGTCCAGACTCTTTTTTTTCTTTTCTTTTCTTTCTTTCTTTCTTTCTTT
>NW_004524677.1:5588923-5603180 GCF_000260255.1 Octodon degus
TTTTTTTTTTTTTTTTTTTTTTTTTTTTTTTTTTTTTTTGTGCCAGGGATCGAACTCGGGACCTTGCACTTGCCAGGCAGGTGCTTATGCTGCTGAGTTATATCCTTAGCCCCTGGACTCTTTCTTAAACTTCAAAAAATTTTCACTGATTTTTTTTTTTTTTATGACACAGAGGGTGTTTGTGGACCTCAGAGAATCAAAATAGAAATCAGGAACAGAACCTCTAGACACTTAAAGACTAACCAGCGCACTTCTAAATAGTCCATGGGCTGGAGAGAAAAGACCATTTAAAAATATAGAAATAAATGAAAATATAACATGCCAAAGTTTATAAGACACAGAGCAGTGTTGAAAAGGACATTTATAACACTAAATGTGTGCATTAGAGAAGAGGAACATTTTCAAAGCAATAATTAACATTCCTTCTTTAAGCACTTAGGAAAAGGTCAGAATAAGCCCCAAATTACACACTGAAAAAAAGATACCAAGAGAAAAAATGATGACTAGAAAATAAAAAGATATCTATGGTTAAATAAAGAAAGTCAAATAAGGAAAAATAATGAAACATGATTGTTTGAAAAGATCACATAAGTGGCAAATCTCTGGCAAGACAAAGATAAAGTGTAAATTACCAGTATGAAGAAGGAAACAGAGTCACAGTGGTACAAGCCTGTAATCCCAACACACAGAGACTGAGGCAGGAGCATTGCTGTGGGTTTGGGGCCAGCCTGGGCTACACAGTGAGGTCAAACCAGCCAGAACTGCATAGTGAGACCCTATCTCAAAAAAAAAAAAGAAAGAAAAGAACAACCCCTATGACCTGCCCCCCAAAGAAGGAAACAACAGATGACACTAAAGGTCCTGTAGACATCAAAAGGATATTAAGGAAAATTTTTTTAAAAATTAAAATAAAAAAGGAAAGAAAGAAAATCTGGAGAGGTAGCTCAGTGGTGGAGCACTTGGGTGGGTTGATCCTCAGCACCAAGACAAAAGGGAATGCTTCAATTGTATACAAATTTGGAAACTTTGATAAAGTAGATCACTTCCTCAAAACTATTTTACTCAAAACGTTAAACTACTGTAGCACACTTAGCCTGAAGTGCTTTGAATAATCTATAACTATTAAGGAACTCAAATTTGCAATTTTTTTTCTTATGTATTTGGTACTGAGTCTCATTACATAGCTCTGACTAGTAGTGATCCTCCTGTCTTCAGCAACTCCAGCGCTGGGATTACAGGTGTGTGACACCACACGCAGTCTTGGTGGCTGGCTCAGCACACCCAGGGGCTGGGCCAGTGTGGCATGTGGTGTCAGGGTTGAATCTCTAACTAAATAATTCATAGAAAGGGATTCTCCAAGTCCAGATAAATAATCACCTAGAGATTTCCACTATCATTCTTAAAGGACTTAATATCAGTTATTCACAATCTGTTCCAGAAGATGAGAGACAGGAAACACTTCTCAAATTGCTTTACAAAAATTAGCACTACCCTGATCCTAAAACTAGACTGAGAGTATAAGAAAACTACAGACCAGTGTCCCTCATTAATATAAATGCACACATTCTTTTCAAACCATTATTTGATATTATCAAGTGGAATACAGCAACATATAAAAGGAATTATTCACCATGGCCAGCTAAGGTTTATTCCAGGGATGCAGGGCTGGTTCACATTTGAAAATCCATCAGTATGGTCCATCGTATTAATAAGATAGAGGAGAAATGTCACATATCACAGCCAGTGCAGCAGAAGCATTTTACAAAATTAACATTTATCATAATAAAACTCCTAGAGAAACGAGGACAGACGAGGACATCCTCAGCTTGGTGCAGACCCTGTCCAACGGAACGCTGTCCGAAGATCGGAATGAGGTAGAACACACTTTGGTTAACACTGCTGGAATTTCCAGGCAAAGTAGCCAGGTAAAGAAAATAAATTAGCAGCATGCAGACTGGGAAGAAAGATATAAATCTGTCCCTCTGTGCATATCACATCATTGTCTACACAGAATTTTCCAAGGATTTGCCAAAAAAAAAAAAAAAAAAAAACCCAAAATGAATCCTGCAATGCCGCAGAACACAGCATCAACATTTAAAAGTTAACAGTATAAGCTGAGCCTCCCTAATGGAAAAACCTAAAACTTTTTGTGCACTCACATGTCACAAGGGTGAAATTCTACACCATGAAATTGTGTTTTATGCACAATATTATAATACATAAAAGATTTTTTTTAAATTGCATGTTATTGGTGGATGAAGAAGCATAGGTCATTAGAATGAAACACAGGAAACATACACTAACCTACGTCAACATATCAAACCAATTTTTGACAAAAATGCAAGAGAAATTCAATAGCAGACAAACCTTCACTTAAGCTTCACACCTTATATAAAAATTAACTTGCTGGGGAGATAGCTCAGCGTCATAAGCACCTGCCTGACAATCACAAGGTCCTGAATTTGATCCCCAGTAAAAAACAAACAAACAAACAAACAAAAAAAAAAACCACCAAAGTTTAAATGATCATGCACACAAATGTAAACCTTAAAGTTGTAAGACTTTAAGAAAAAAAATTTTAAGGGACAAGTTCTCGATAATTGGTTTCCAAAATAAACATACATACAACAATAACAGCAAAAAGCTGTTAGGCTTTGCTTTATGGACGGAAAACTTGATCAATTGGACTTCAAACTAAAACCTTTTTCTCTGAGAAAGATTTTATTGAAAGGATGAAAGACAAGGTAGAGAACAGGAGAAAATATTTGTAAACCACACACCCAACAAAGTGCTATTACTCAGAACATACTGTAGAAAGATCAAGAAACTCAACAGTAAAAGGGCAAATAGTCCAATTAGAACCCAGGTAAGAGACATGAAGAAACAGTTCACCAAAGATCAAATGATTTTCCACACCACTAGCCACCACAGAAATGCAAGCTAAAGCCAGGATGAGCCACAGCCACAAACAGCCGAGAATAGCTGAGCAAGCACCGCGGGCCACAAATGCAGGTGGAGAAACTTTGCCAGCAGGAGTGTGAGCAGGGCAGGGCGCTTCGAAACAGCGGACAGTTTCTTTAAAAACAAAACACAGCTACCACTTGATCCAGTGAGCAGATTCCTGGATAGTGAACCCAGAGACACGGAGGCTGGGGCCCAAAGTATGTATGGCGTCTCTGGCTGAGTTGGCCCCTGGGAACCCCAGGCCCTCCTCCCACGAAGACTAGCTGTGCTGAGCCACGGGGTCTCCCCAGCACCCACCCTGCAGCTACTCTGCTCTGGAGGAAGAAAGGAGGTGTGCTCTGCCACCTCTAAGTGCATGTGCTCAAGCCCTAAGCCCTAGGGTGGCAGGGATAATTGACTTTAGAGAGATCATGAGGATGGGGTCCACAGGGTAGGATTAGTGCTCATTCTGAAAGACTCCAAGGAGGCTTTCTCCTTCTCCTCACCATGTGAGGATGCAGTGAGAAAGTGGTCATCTAAAAGCCAGGAAGCAGACCCTCCCTAGAGCTCACCCCATCAACACCTTGATCTTGAACTTCTGCCTCCAGAACTGCGAAAAAATAATTTCTGTTGTTTAAGGAACCAGGCCATGGAAATTGTGTCCAGTGAGCAGATTCCTGGATAGTGAACCCAGAGACACGGAGGCTGGGGCCCAAAGTATGTATGGCGTCTCTGGCTGAGTTGGCCCCTGGGAACCCCAGGCCCTCCTCCCACGAAGACTAGCTGTGCTGAGCCACGGGGTCCCCCAGCACCCACCCTGCAGCTACTTTGCTCTGGAGAAAGAGCAGCAGCCCGGGCTAAGGTGACTTGTTGTATTTGCGGTGACAAATGTAGAAGCAGCTTTAGAACTGGGCAACGAGTAAACCCAGGAAGAGTTCTTGGCGGAAATATGGGCAATAAAGGCCATTCTGTTGAGGTCTTCAGTGGCAGTGAGGAACGTGTTACTGGACAGTGGAGAAAAGCAGACTTTGTTATAAGATGACAAGGAATTTGGCTGAGTACAGCCTACTGTTTCTGCAGAGAGTGAAACTTATGAGGGATACAACTGAATATCTACCTGACAGAGGAAGTATTGAAGGTAGAGCGGGGCTCAAACTGACTGAACACAGTAAACTACTAAAGGGGAGGGAGGGAGGCTAAAGGACGGGTTGTTAAACAAAAAAGAATCAACACTTGAAGATTGGAAAATTCTCCACATATCCATACTGAAAGAATAAAAGGGATTGCTCTGGAGAAGTGCCGAGGGTATGGCTGGACAGCATGTGAAGCGGGGTAAGTGGGGCTGTGGGAGCCAGATGCAGCCACTTTGAACTGAAAGGGGTGGAGACAGGGAAGAAATGAAGGAAGGCTGGCAGAGGATTTAGATTTGACAGGACAGGACCACTGAGCTATTTGGCTATGAACATATGCTGTTGGTCAAGAAGAAGGAAAAATGATCCTGAGCATAATTCAGAGGCCCTCAGGACCACTGTCAGGGTTTCAGTAGGCTACATGACCTCCACCTATGGCCTTCTGGGTAAAACAAGTGCCTGAGAGTCATGAGATTCCTGCCTTGGGGGGCAGGTTGTGCCCTGAAGGACAGGACACTGGGGCCACACTGTACAGCCACTGTCCGAAAGGTGGGGCACCAAGCCTGAAGGTTATTCTTGAGCCTAAAGAGCAGATAGAGTTTGCTTTGCTAAATTTTGGACTTTTACTAAAGTTTACCTGATAGAGGAAGTATTGAAGGTAGAGCTGGGTTCAAACTGACTGAATACAGTAAAATACTAAAGGGGAGGGAGGTTAAAGGAGGAGTTGTTAAACAAGAATCAGCACTTGAAGATTGGAAAATTCTCCCTTCACCCCTTTCTCCCTTCTGCTTCCCCCTTTGGAATGGGAATGTCTAGCTTACGTTCGTTCTACTGATCTATTTCAGAAGCGCATAACTTGCCTGCTCACAGGCTCACAGCTGTACCTTGTGTCTCACTCACAAGCTCCAGCGCTGGCGCTGCTGGAATGAGGTAAGCCTCTCAGAGCTATCTGGCCTGCAGGAGGAGTGAGAATTTGTGGCGGGGGTGGGGAGAGGGTAGGAGTGGAAAGCTATGGACTTAACTGCATCTGCCCAAAGTCCGATATTGAAACCCTAAGAGCTTGGGGTCTTGTGATGGGATTGATGTCTCTACAAGAAGAGACAGAGCGAGCCTGCCTTCTTTCTCTCCTTGTCATATGAGGATGTGAGAGAGGCTGATAGGCTACAAGGTGGGAGGGAGGCTTCACTGGAGCAGGCGTCTTCATCTCAGACCTCCAGCTTGTAGGGCTGTGAGACAATTAATTGATGTTGAGGCAGGTATGTATGGCAACATAGCCAAAACCCGTGAACAGTTCAGACACTCCTCAGTGAATGACCACGCAAACTACGGTCCAGCCAGACTGTGGGGCACTGCCCAGCAATTTTAGTAAGAATGAACTATCAGCACCTGCAAAACCCAGAATGCATCTCCAGGTGGCTTTGCTCAGTGACAAAAAGCCAATTCCATAAGGTTACACGCTGCAGAATTCTATTTATGTAACAATAGTTTTTGTCTTTTTGAGACAGGGTCTTGTCATGCAGCTCAGGCTGTCCTTGAGCTCACTCATAGCCCAGGCTGGTCTTGAACTCACAATGATTCTCCTACCTCAGCCTCCCGGCTCTTTATATAACAATCTTGAGGTGAGAAAATTATAGAAATGGGGAACAGACGAAGGGGTGGAGGAAAGAAGGAAAGCAGTTGCGGTAATAAAAGGGCAACATGAGGGATTCTTGTAATGAACTGCCCTTCACTGGATCCAGCCTTTCTCCTCTTTGGCTTGGTCGGAAATCCGGAAGCTTGCACATGCGAGGCAAGCAGCCAACACCAGGCTACACCGCCAGGCCAGGGGTTATGGTTGTCACTCAGGAAACTGGGTAACAGCTGCCAGTTCATCTTACTCTTTCTACATCTGCATATGAATCTTTAACTTCAAAATAAAAAATTCATTTAAAAAGTTTTGAAGACAAGAAAGAGCTTGTTTATATGGGCTGTATCTCTGGATATATAGTATATTAAAAACAAAAAAAAACATATTTAAGAATATTTCCTGAACTCTTTTGAGAATAACATACCTCTTTCTATCTTTTGCAGTATGTTGTTTTTGCTGAAGTATATATAAAGGCCATCCATCTACATTCAGGTGTGGAGTTTGAAAAATAGAAGTCTATTGCATCTACTTTATCAAATTCTTGTAGGCATAGTTTTTGAAAATACGCAGAAACTTGAAAAATGATAGTTTTTAAAATATTACTTGCAAGTGGAAGTTAGTTCTTAAAAAAAAATCAGTTGCAAGTTGTAATGTAAAACTATATCAATGAACCTTTCATATCATTACATTAAAATAGCTCATCCATCAACTTTGGCCTTGGAAGAGTGTGGAACTCCCAGTGGTGTCTGCACCGTTTTTTGAGAACCATTGCTCAATCTAAGACGGATCTGATGAAGGAGATCAAGGTCCTTTGTCCCACAGCCTACCCAGTGACTGGGAAAATACAATGACTGGAGAGAGGGGAAAGGCTTCCTTAGGAGAAGACCCCAAAGGTGCAAGATAGAACACAGGCCTTGCCCCACTGGCACCTGAGCCGCGGCAGGCCGGGCCCATCTGTATGCTGTGATACCGTGGCGCATGCGCAAAAATGAGGGAACTGTTCTGCCAACATACAGGCCTAGTAGTTGAGGGTTCAGCACTTTGAAAAAAACTTTTATTTTCTTTTCATAGATGAAGGTGTTGAGTGATTGCGACAGATTTCCAAGGAAGTGGGATGAGGACCTGGAGCCCAAACTCCTCACTCTCCTCTCGATCCACATCCCCAGCAGAGCAGTGAATGGCCCTGCTAGCTCCTGTGAACCTGCTTCTGCTGAGCTTTTTCTTAGCAGGGGCTTAATCATTCCTGGGGAGTGCAAGCCAGTGAGACAAAGAGTTCTTTCCCTTTCACAGTGAATAGTAACACAGGAGAGCCTACTGCCACAAGTTATTACTGTAGCCAGTAACTGAGCTAGGCTAGAAGGAAGAGCAGATGCCATCAGAATGGGGAAAACCAGGGCAAGCACTGCAGTCCCTTCGCTCTGATGCAGTCAGTGGTCGCTAACTCAGATCTGGGGTGACATCTCAGCAGAGAGGGCTAGGTGTTGGTGTTGCTTTCTGCTGTTCTTTATTTTTTGTATGTAGTACAGGGTGTACAGGGTCTTACTACGTAGATCAGACTCGTAGTGATCCACCTGTTTTAAGGCTCCCAAGACCTGGGATTATAAACACATGCCACCACACCCAGTCTCAATCAGTGTCTCAGTGCACCCCAGGGGCAAGGCGGGCACTGCTTGTGGTGATGGGGATCGAACCCTGGGCCCCGCGCTCTGCCTAAGCAGATGCTTTAGTCTGCTGAGCTATCTGGCTGGCCCTCTGCTGTTCTTTACAAGGGAAAGGTTTGTGTCTTATTGTGAAATGCTTGGCAAATCTGGGTAAGGATTTATGCAAAACTTCTATGCAGGCCCTGGTAGGTTTTTGCATGACGATTTCACTCAGTGATTCCCCGGGCAGGCTGGGCACAGTGTGTCATCCTGCTCTGCTCACCTGTGGACCTCTCCCTCTAAGGATGGGGTACACGCCGAGGGCTCGGCCTGCGTCTCTGCGTGCTGACAGCTGCACAGAGCTGGTCTTGGGTATCGGCTGAGATAACTGAGCACACGTAGCTACCGTAGTTAGACCTCGAGGCACTGCTAAGTGGTTAGATAAACGCTTGTCTCTCCCAGCCTCTGTGCCTTCCCTGGAAAGCATCAGCGGGGTTCCACATAGGAGGAGATTCAGCTCACATATGCAGTTCACGTACTTGTCAGCCGAAGGATTCTGAAGTCAAATGCATTGTATTTGTTTGTCTGCGCCGCTGGAATGGAGCCCAGCGCCTCATGCCCACTGGACAATCACTCTACCACTGGGGCACGCTCGCAGCCCAAATGCAGGCTTGGTTCTTCTTCCCTTGGAATTTTACTTCCGGTATAGGCAGCAGGCTTTGGAGCAGAGTCAGGAATAACTTGGAAGGAGAGTTCTAGAACTCAGGGATGCTCTTTATAGCACCACACCAGGCCGGAAGCCTCTGATTGCCTCGGAAACTGCTCCTCGGCATGTGGCTTCCATCAGCAGGAAGTATGGACAGGAGACTGCTGTTCCGCACTCCTGCTTTTCCTTCCCGTGGGCTTTGGGAGTGCGTGCATGCTGTAGATGCGTTCCCAGTGAAATCCAGTCAGCACCCAAAAAATGCTGCACAGTAAAACATGTCCAAGCCCTAGCTGGCATCTGCTTTTTTTTTTTTAAGAGAGAGAGAAAAAAAACCTAATAAAAATGATACAGAATGTCAAAATAACGATAGGAAATTAACAATGGTTGTTATGTTATATATTGTTATCATCAAAGCAGCTGCTCAGAGTGCCAAGTATAGGCACGCGAAATTATCAGACAATATAAGCACTAATCATTCCTTTCAATGAACTAATAGAAATTAGTGGTACAATTATCTTAGCTATCACGTGTGTGTGTGTGTGTGTGTGTGTATGTGTGTGTGTATCCCCTGCTTCCTTCTTTTCTCCCATTCTAGTTGTTCTTTCCTTCCAAGCACTTTCTTTCCTTTTACAATACCTACTTATCTTTTGGATCTTATTTGCCTTTCGTTTCTTACACTAGGGAGATAATGTGATGTTTACGCACGTGAGTGTGATGTCTTTCACTTATGAGTGTGGTCTCTAGTTACATGCATGAACCTATAAAAGCCTTGAGTTTATCTTCCTTCATAGCGGAGTGGTACTCCATTGTATGAAAACACCACATCTCTTTTTATCCATTCTTTGGTTGGTGGACATTTGGGTTATTTCCAAATAGCATCTACGACAAATTGTGCTGCTGTAAACACCGGTGCGCATATCTGGTGTCTACCTTAGAACAGCGATTCCCATGGCTTGGGTTTGTCATTGTGCCGTCGGATGTGTGCTGCAGACTCTCTGAAGAGCACACAAATAGAGGATCTGCCACGACACGGCTTGCGGCTGTTGGCAGGACACACTTAGATCACAGCAACTAGACTCCAGTTCAAGTTGACACCACTCCGTCTTCTTCACTCAGTTCATCACTACCACTGCTGTTCAGGTACTGTGCTAGGCTACAGAGCCAATTATTTATTTTGCAGCACTGGGGAAAATAATGTTTAAAACGTGCATGTATATGTAGTGCTGGGCATCTGCCAAGCATACTTCTGCTTTGCAAACTTTCTCACGTATCATGTCATCTAACTTCTTAGCAACCTCATACGCTAGATATTGTGTTAGACTGTCCCAAGAGTTGGCAGTCTTTTGAAGGAAAAAACACTCAAATAGATAAATAGTGGAGAGTGTGGCAGCCGTGGCGGCAGAGAAGTTCTGTGGGAATTCTGCGGGCAAGAGAGACCGAGGAGCAACTCAACTTACCTGGGCCAGAGTTGAGAGAACAGCCAGGAGAATTTAAACAAGTAATCACTTCCTCTTTCATGTACAATTAAGGTTTCATGGTTTCAATAATACATTAAGGTTTAAAATACGTCTATTTTCTTCCAAAAGCATGAAGGGAATCTGGCTTGTGCTGTTTGAGCAGTACATTGGCTAAGTATGTGTTACAGAGTCATAAACTTTGCTCTCTGAGAAATACAAAAATGCGATAATTAGTTCAATTATTCAAAAGTAAATCTGGGCAACTTAAGGAGGACACTTTTACCAAAACTTGCAAGCTGGCAGCTCACAGTCTGAATTCAGACTCCGGGAGTGTTCTGCTGACGTCAGGCCATATTGAAAAGCTGAGAAGTTTCACATAAAAAAAAAAAAAAAAGAATTCTCATTACAGCAAAATTTCTGATTTCTCTTAAGACAAGTGGAATGCCTGATAATGACGGCCAGTATTGGGGCGGGGCCATAGTCCCCTGGGGCTCCTTGAATATGCTGAGCTGGTTTTGAAAGCTGTGCACCTCACGCCCAGTGTGGGAGAGAGGGCAGGGTCAGTGGAGAGGAGAATCCGTGTATTTGATGAACTCCAAGCGGTTCCAAAGGGGAGGGCCCGGACCTGAGTGTGGTATTGAGCGGCCATTCCTACTGCAAGCGCATGAGAAGCGTGGCTTTGATTTTGCTTCTGGCCCAAGCATCCCAGTGGTGCGGAGGGAGAAGCTGAGGATGCCTCCCCGGCGCGACCCCTGCTGAGAACTGCAAGATACTCCAAGCGGGACAGAGTGGCTTGGACCTTGCTGTGATCCTGGAGACGGGAACAGAAAGACGTGCAGGGCAGACTTGGGAGGTCCGGAGGAGCTCTGGCGGTGCTCTCGTGACTCTGATCACCCGGTAGGTGACGGGCCTGCGGTGGCTGGGAGCAGGGCAGGCAGGAGGAGGTGGAAGGGAAGGAAGAACTCACGGCCCGCCTGTTGAGCCGGGCGCCTGTGACTGGCTAGCAGGGACGTCCACTGAGTGGCAAAGGGAGGAGCCCGAGCATCAGTGCAGATGACAAATGACGAGGCAGAACCCTGGTCAGAACAGCAGGTGAGCAGGTGCCAAGCCCCGGATGCTTACGCTTAGCTCTCTGAGAGGCGCATGGGTAGGCGGGCATTGAGCCCGCCAGAGTCCAGAGAACCCCAGCTCCTGCCGCGTCCCACAGGCTGTGCTGGCGACTGCAAACGGCGCAGCAGCTCAGGCCCAACGCTGATTCTTCTCCGCGAGAGAATGGCTGCTTTTCCTCTTTCCTTCCTTTTCCCCATTAGTTCTCCTTCTAGTCTTTCCTTGTTGTCTGTGTTCCTTCACCATCTTTCCCTCTTAGGTTGTGAGTTCAGGGGCTGCATCAGAACTCCTGGACTCGGATGTGCAGGAGAGGGCAGGATGCCGCCGGCCTAGGGAATCCCGCCTTGCGCTCCCTGTGGAATGGCCTCCAGGCGGTGTTCGCTTTTGCTTTGAGATCCGTGCCCTCTGTGTTAGTGCCCTGTGGTACCAGCGGATACCAAGCCTGCTGCACTTCCTGTTTCTTTCTTTCTTTTTCTTTTTTTTTTTGGGGGGGGGGCGTTACCAGGAATCAAACTCAGGACCTTGTGCTTGCCAGACAAGCACTTATTCCACTGAGCTATCTCCCCAGCCCTGTTTCCTATTAGAAGGTATGGAGCGCAGGGACCTACCCAGTATCTTCCTGGGGTATTTAGAGGATGTGACATGGTGACTTTTAAAAGAGACCAGGCCCAGGGGTCGTCCCCAGAGAAGGGGACAGAGGTGCTTGCCAGCATTGAAGCAGGCAGCCAGGCCTTCACAGCAGGAGCAAACCCAAGCTCCCCAGATCTGGGTGGACAGGCAGGACAAAGGTGTCTGCAGAGAGGGTCAGAAGGAACACGTGGCCTACTTGGCCCAGGACTGGCCCATGGGTGGGGCCCCCTTGGAGGCCTCACTAGGCCGGGTGGAGCCTCCCGGCTGTTGGGCAACTCAGGCTGCACGGCGCCGGCCCCTGGGCTGATCTCAGAACTGCTACAGAGCAGGCTGTCCCACCAGCCAGGAAGCAAGGCTCAGCCAGGTTGTGAGGCTCAGGCAGGCTGACACGGCAGTTCCCATGGGAAGGGTGACGCCCCGCCTGTGCGCTGACCCCCTTGCCTTGCTGCCTTTCATTTGTGGCTTGGAGACCCTCAGGTAGCACAATTGAAAACACAAGGGAAAAGATTCAGGGAGCAAAGAAGGGGGAGGGCGATGCCCACTTTGGATCTGAGACCGAAATTCCTTTTACAATCAAGTCTTTATGGAGATCAGAGAAGCTACCACTGGCTGCTACATTCCAGCCCATCTTACTGTAAAAAGAGGCAGGCCCTTGCAGGAGTGAGACTCTGGCTTGGTGACAGGAGAGTGGCTCGGAGTCCCCCAGACCCTGCCAGCTCTCCGGGCCTCTAAGGCCCCGGTGCAGTCCTGCAGAGTACCATCAGGCTGGCCAGGAAACAAGTAAGACCAGAAGACAGAGGAGCTGGGCTGTGGTTTCATTCTTTTTTAAATCCATTTTCTCATATATTAGCTTTTGCAAAGCTGGGGGTAGAACCCAGGGCCTTTACTCTTGCTATTTTGCAAACTCCGACTGGCTTACTCAGGAGGACCTCAAGTTCAAGGCCAATCAGGGCAACTCAGGGAGACCCTGGTTCCAAATTATAAAATGAAGAGAACTGAGGGTGTAGCTCAGGGGCAGAATGCTAGTGCACCATGCATGAGCCCCTGGGTTTGATCCCCAGTACTGAAAAGGCAAACTGGCACCCAAAACCCAAAGCCACAGAGTAGCGGATGCAGCTTTGTGGTATAGCCAGTCCCCAGCTCCGCAGTAGAATAAAGCCAGACAAGAAATCCATAGGGCCTAGGGTCATGTATTTACCTGTGATTCATTTGGTCCCCTAAATTTACACTCAGATTTTGAATATAATGTGGGGCATATGAAAGTGGGGGCCTCAGGTTCTCTGCTCCTTTTCTCATTCCTAGATGGACACTGCTCTTCTTTCCATTGCCACACCAAGGCTTAAAATACTGATGGAAATATCACCAGCAGCATGCTTTCCCTCCAGAGCGTGCAGAGGAACCGAGCTGCCCCCCACTCTGCCCTTTCCTTCTCTGACTCTTCCAAGCCTGCTCTCTTTGGGCTTGAGCCAAAGGTGTCCACCTCCTGAGAAATTCCTGTGTGCTCTTTTCTAAGCTGACCCAGCATGTGGAGGGGCAGACTTGGCTCCTCTCCCCCTACCAGGAGGTGAATTCCTGTCCTGGTCTCAACTGTTGGCCCTGAGATTGTGGCCCCACACCCCAGGGTTGGAGGTAGCATTCTATACTGACCCTCTGGGTGTTTATGGGTGAGAACCAGGAAATTCATGGGAGTTGATTTGCTGTTTTGCCTTAGTGATGTTTTGTTTAGAACAGGTTCTCTTTGTGTAGTTCAGGTTGGCCTTGAACTTACTATGTATGCCAGGCTGGCCTGGAACCCATGGTGATCCACCTACTTCATCCTCATGAGTGCTGGGATTACAGGTGTGTACCACCACACTTGGTTTTGCAATGTGTATTGTATCCGCAGGCAGACAGAAGAGTGATGGTGGGCGCACTGGCAGATGGGACTCCAGGAGCTCGGCTTGGAGGGCAGATAGAGTCAAAGCTTCACCTGGATGTAGAAACCCTGTGTGCACAGTGGGAGAAATGCTTTCTACTTTGGTTGCTTTTTCCCCCTAAAAGAAGAATAAAATTGTTTAAAAATGCAGTACGAGGAAGGAGATAAAGTGACCGTGTGTGTGTTGCTGCTAAGTGTAGATAGTCCACCCTGGTCTCATTTGGTCCAGAGGAATTTATATTCGTAATCTCAGGGAAAAGTTACTGGAATTCTAGTGAGTGAATTCCTGTCTCTCATTTCCAGTGCAATGCAAGGCAAGAATAGACATTAAGGGGTATCTGTAGTTGTGGGACACTAAGTCCAGCTAGAACCATGGTTAACCCGAACAAAGGCCTCCACCCAGGGCCAATCCAAGGCTTTATTAATTCATGAAGAGGGGAGTGGCTCGAAAGTAGCAGGAAGTGGGTGCTGTGAGCTGGGCTAGGAAGGAGGAACAAAACCACCCCTGCACTATGCAGAGAGGCATGAGGAAAGTAATGGGTTCTGGTAGCAGGCAGCCTCTAAGCTTGGAGGAATCTGCATACCACAGTTTGAGGAAGTGTCTTGTGCTTTTGGTCAAGTGCCTCAGCTCTGATGTCTGACCTTCCTGCCCTGGACGCTCACAGCCTTGCTCAAGGCTCAGTCCCAGTGCATAGTGCAGTGTCTCTGGGCCTGGCTCACGCTTGGTAGTAGGGAGCTATAGACTGGGCACCACTGACCTGATGCAGCGCTCCAAAGGCTACACACCTGCTCCTCCGCTAGACCCATCTGCATTGTTTAAAGCCAATTGAGGGGTGGAGTATTTATCCTAGCCAGCTCTGTACATATCGATACATGGAAGTAGGGCAAGGTCTAGCCAACATGGACACACATGGTCTTTCGGGGGAGCAGTCCCAGGATTAGGTGAGCATACGGTGACTTCCATTACCAGGAGTAGGACTCTCAGGCTTCAAGATGACAAAAATGATCCCTATCAGACCCACCCAGAAAAGTGGCCTTGGCCTGTTTTTACTTTGCTTCCTGTGTGAAATTGGGTGGAAGTGTTTCCATTCTAAAAAATGAA
>NW_004524677.1:5603280-5606760 GCF_000260255.1 Octodon degus
AAAGTGAGAAGAAGAAGAAGAAGAAGAAGAAGAAGAAGAAGAAGAAGAAGAAGAAGAAGAAGAAGAAGAAGAAGAAGAAGAAGAAGAAGAAGAGACAAAGAAGGGGTCCAGGAAATGGAGGTATCACTATGATGACACTTGACCTCACCAAGAAGCCAAACAGAGCAGGGTCACGGGGAATCCAGAGACAGACATTGTACTGCAGGCTCTGGGACACCAGTCACCTGTCTTCTCACTGGATGTAATAGCACCTGAAATCTATGTCATTCTACTGTCATCTCTAATCCTAGTGGTATTTTTCAAATGTGATCCAAGATAGTGGCTTCCAAATCTTAGACCACAAACCCCTAGAAGTCTAGAAATACAGTTTTCAGGGAGATTCTCAGAGTTGAAGATGATCTGAGGGCCAATTGGATTTGGAATGGTATGGAGGGCACTAGGGAGATAGCTCAGCAATCTAAGCACCTGCCTGGCAAGCACAAGGACCCAAGTTCAATCCCCAGGACTACATGCCATTCAAGCTCTGGAGCCAGGCCTGGTAGCACACACCTATAATCCCAGCACTGGGGAGGCTGAGACAGGAGGATCACTAAAAATCTGAACTGCTTAGCAAGACCCTGTAACAAAAGAAAAAAAGAACAGAACAAAGAAATGCTATGGAATTGTCATTGCTTATGTGTTTATGATCCCAAGGCCATGGGGTCATCAGTTAAAGTAACAGTGATTCACGGTGTAGGTGCCTTTGTTTTGACTTCAGCGTCTAAACAATACAATACACATTTTGCCACATCTACTTTCTGTTCAGCTTCTCTCCTCTGTTCATTTCTGGGCCTGTAGGGGTGGACAAGAAGGGAGCAGGTGAGGCAGGTGTGGCCACCTGCAGAGGCTCCCTGAACCCTGCTGCTACCTTAGTCAATAGGCTGCATAGAATTTTTAAAAATAAATGGTTTATCAGTTAGCAATCATACCTTCTCTTGCTCCCACCTTTGCACAAAGCTAGAGATGCATTTTGCTGCAGCACATGCATGTTGGCAAACTTCAAGAGACTGAAAGTACACACCACTGGCTACGAGAAAGCATTTGCAAGAGACATATCTGATCAGTGTTCAAAACACACAAACAACTCCTAAAGCCCAACAAGGAGAAAACAAACAATCTAATTAAAATCAGGCCAAAGACCTGAACATGTACCTCCCCAAAGAAGAAAGAAGATACCAAGTAAACATATGCAAATATGCTTCTCATTGTATGTCATCAGGGAAATAAAAAATCAAAACAACAACAAGATACATGCTTATTAAAATGACTGAAATCTAGGTGTTAGGGTTTGTGTCTAGGTTTCCCCCCAAAGCTGCATGGGGTCAACTTCCAGAGGTCGTGATTAATTCTTAATCCAATGCTGGGATTAAGGGTGTGAGTGCTATGATGCCCTGGGACAGATAATCTGCATTACAATGTAAAGAAGGGAGCTAGCTGCCTCAGCTGTGGCTCCATCCATTTGCTCTTTGCTGTTTTCTCCTGCCACGAATAGTTGTTGTCTGTCGTGTGTTGCTCTGTCTTAGAGCCAGTTGAGTGTGGACTGAAACCCCCACTAACTGCGAACTAAATAAACCTTTCCTTCCTTAATTCTGGGTGTCAGGTATTTGTCTCAGCAGTGAGAAAAAAGTAACTAAGACACCAGGTTACTGACAACACCAAAGATGATAAGGACACTGAGGAACAGAAACGTCCATTCATGCTGGTGGGAGTGCGCTGTGGGTCAGGCACTTTGGAAGATGGTTTAGCAGTTTCTTAAAAGACTAAACATGCTCTTATCACACAACCTAGCAATCATACTCCTTAGTATTGACGCACCCAAAGGAGTTGAATGTTATTTCCACCCAGAAACCTGCATGTGTTTGTTTATAGCAGCTTTACCCATAATCTTCAAAACTTGAGAGCAACTGAGACATCCTTTAGTATGTGAATGGATAAACAGTGGTGCATCCAGACTATGGAATAATATTCACTGCTGAAAAGAAAGGAGCTGTCTTACCATGCAAAGATGTGGAGGAACCTTAAATGCATGGTATCAAGTGAAAGAGGCCAGTTTGAGAAGGCTATCAACTGTGTCATTCCAACTGTATGACATTCAGGAAAAGGCAAAACTATGGAGACAGTGGAGTCGGTGGTTTCTAGCAGTTAGGAAGGAGGTAGGGGTGGATAGGTAGGATGGAGAATGTTTAGGGCAGTGACATTTTTCTCTCTGATACTGCAATTCTAGATGCATGTTACCAAATCCATGTACTGTTCAACACAAAAAGTGAAGCCTAATGTACACTATGAGCCCTGAGTGACTGATGTGTCACTGTAGCTTTGTAAATTATAATGAATGTATGATTCTGGAGGGCTGTGTTCTATGCTTGTAGAGCAGGGTATACGGGACATCTGTATCTACGCTGGAGCTTGGCTTTCCACTCCTAATGTGGAAAACAAAAGTAGCTCTGCTTCAGAGTCATCTGGGAGCTGAATGACTGATAGCAGGAAGCTGGGATCTACTTAGGAAGACAGTGTTGTCTTGGTGTCCACTGTGAATCCATTTTTGATGTCACTTCCCTAGGATGAGGTACACACTAGCCATGTCAAGTTTGGAGACTACTCCAGACAGCCACACAGCAGGGGCTCTACGGTCCTGGGGGACAAGCTGTGATTTGGGAAAGTCAAGAATGCATAACTCGGGGCTGGCCAAATAGCTCAGCAGATTAAAGTGACTGCAAGCAGGTGCAGGGGCTGGAGGTTCAATCCCCAGGTCTGCTGTGCTGGCCCTGTGCCAGGGATGTGCTCCAATGGCTATTGAGACTGGGTGTAGTGGCACCCGCCTGTAATCCCAGCTCTTGGGAAGCTGTAAACAGGTGGATCACTACAAGTCTGATCTAGTAGTGAAACCCTGAACACCCTGAAGACCCTGCCCTAAAACAAATAAATAAGAATGCATAACTGACCCAGTTCCTGTTCCAAAGCTGGCCTGTCCTCCTCCCAGCCTAGCCTAACTCTCACATGCCAACCAATGCATTTTCTTCTAGAACTTCAGTACTAGTATTGGCTCCATCTCTTCTTTTCCTCAGAGTGTGAAGCCATCTCATCAGGTTGGACTGATGTTTTCAGTGTAATCAGCTGACTTGAGGTAGCCTCTGTTGGCAAGTTCCTCTCCTGGTAGAGTCCCCTCCCTACCCTTGACACCTCTCTCAACAAGGGCCTTCCGTGGGAACTCATCCAAGGGCAGTCAACTTGAAATCCACCTTTGTAACGCCACACTGCTGTTTGTGTCATTCTTTTGTGAAAGCCTAGGACCCATCGATAGAGTGTGCTCTCCAGCTCTGCCACTAACCTGAGACGTTGTTGGCCTCTCATCTATGACCCATGGACTTGCCTTTCCCCTCAGCCCCTGTCACTTCCTGCCTTGGTCCCAGGATCTGACCTGGCAACAGCCCCAGCATCCTC
>NW_004524677.1:5607800-5609164 GCF_000260255.1 Octodon degus
ATTTTATTTTTAGGTGGAACCGGGGATTGAACTCAGGCTCTTGTGCTTGCCAGAAATTAAGCTATTATGGTCACTCTTGTACAAGTCTTTTGTGGTGCAAGCTCACTTCTCTTGGCTGTATACCCTGCAGTAGGATCGCTAAGTCCCACAGTAGGCCCACGCAGCAGTAATAGATATTGCCAAACAGTCCTCCAAATTGTTTGCATTAATTGATATTCCTACCAGTGAGTAGGCATGGGCTACTCACCAAGCAGCTCTGTCAATGCCAGGCCGTACTATCTTCAATGTTACTCATTGCAGTGGCTGCATGACAGGAGCTCCTCATGATTTTAATTTGTATCTCTCTTTCTTAAATCTGTGTCTCTTGAGAGCATACTGATATCACGTGACTTGTATGTGGTACTGGCTACTTAGAGATCTTCAGCAAAGTGCTGCTTCAGGTCTTTTGCTCATTGAAAAAAATGGTTTTTTGCTGTACCATGGATCAAACTTGGGACCTTCCATGTGCCAGGCAGGTGCTTATGCTGCTGCGCTATCTCCCCGGCCCAAAAATATTGTCTATGTCTTTGTTGTTTGTAGACACTAATCCTCTGCTGGATGTGTGTACTGTGAGTATTTCAGCCTGTGGTTTGGCTCTTCCTCTCTTATGGTATCTTATGGTGATGAGGAGATTCTTAGTAGTAAAGTGACCTCACTGATCACCTTTGTTCTTCATGACAGTGCATATTAGTACCTTCTTAAGAAATCTTTGATTACCTCTGTGGTCACAAAATTATTCTCCTACATTTTTTCCCTAGAAGCTTTATTGTTTTACTGTGATAATATTCACATGAAGGGCTGGGGAGTTAACTCAATAATCTACACATCTGCCTGGTAAGTGCAAGAACTGGGGTTCAATCCCTAGTATTGCATGCTATGCCAGACCCACGCTGAGCCAGCCACCAAGTCCAGGCGTGGCGGAGTACACCTGTAATTCCAGCACTGGGGAGGCTGCGACAGGAGGATCACTAGGAGGCAGAGCTGCAGAGTGAGACCCTGTACCAAATACATAAATTTTTTAAAATGCACATGAAGATCTAGAATCCATTTAGAATATTTTTTGTGTGTACTGTTAAGTAAACATCACAGGTAATTTTTCCCATAGAGATATAACAATAATATAGGACTATTAGCAAAAAGGGCAGCTTTAACTGATTTGCAGGAGTGCTTCTCTCTGAAATGAGTTATGTGTGCATAGATTTGTTTCTCAGCTTGCAATTCTGTCCTAAGGTTCTATAGGAATATTCTTGTGCCAAAACCATGCTCTCGGTAGTGATGCTGTACAACAAATAGTGGCATCTGCTAGTGTAAATCTTTCAGTGTTG
>NW_004524677.1:5609509-5627339 GCF_000260255.1 Octodon degus
TGTTAGGTGGGTGAAGCTGGATATTAAATCTATTGAAAGTCAAATTTCATTTCCATTCTACTGAATACAGACTTTCGGGCAGGCCGGAGGTCTCACGGCAGTGTAGTGTGGCACTGAAAGCCCTCACGGGTCCCCTGGGCTCCCTCAGCCTCCCTCTCCTAATTGTCACACATGGACTGTTTGTGCCACTTTCCTGTCCCCAGGGCTGATTTCCATTTTGTCACATACTGCACAAGTGTTTTAAACTGGGTGTTTGCTCACGAGCTAGCTGAAATACAGTGACCCCTTATCTGACATCTATAGAAGGCGTCAGAGAATCAGTGGGAGGCTGGAGCTTAAGTATAGAAATGGGCAGAAGCCAGGGACCTCAGAAAGCCCAGCCATGGTACCCCATGAGTCCACAACCTGGTCTTGCTACAGAGAATAGATAACCAGCAATGGTGTCTCTTTCCTTGTGCTACTTGCTCAAGGATGAAAGTTCTGGAACAAAACATGCCCCGGACCAAGCCTCAGTTATACAAGATCTTCAGGGCTGTCTTCAGTGAGACATAGGAGGAGACAAGAACGATCGAGCTACAGAGGAGAACTCACCAAAAGGCCAAAGGGGGGGCATGAATGGGGGAGGCCGAGACAGTTGGATGAGGAAGTCTACAAGCACACTGTACTAGTCTGACTCCCTGATAGGGTGCTGGAGGGCAGTGGCTGGGTGCTATTTTCTATGACTTTGTCACAGTTTGTTTAATAAAAATGATGATAGAAAACACCTGTGATGGGGCCGGAGAGATAGCGCAGCTGAGTAAGAGCCTGCTTAGGCAAGCACCAGGGTTCCATCCCAGGCACCACAGGCCGCTGGCCCTGCCCCGCTGAGCTGGCCACCTAGACTGGGCACGGTGGTGCACGCCCCTGTAATCCCAGTGCTGGGGAGGCTGAAAACAGCAGGATCACTACGAGTCTGAGCTGCGTGGTGAGACCCTATATCAAATACATTTAAAAAAACAAACAAACCTGTGATGATGACAATAAACATAGGTCAAAATGTGCTCAAAGGATTAATCCTCTGGTGAAAAGTATTTCATCTTCATTAAACAGTGGGAAAGAACACGTCTTTGTTTTTGCTGAGTAATTTCAGTCTATAGCAGCCATCAGTAATTTAAAAGAGGAAGATGGAGATAACAATAGTCAAAAAATGACCTCAGCCATGTTAAAATATACATGATTTAAACAAGAAATATATGCCTGCAATGTTCAGTGGAAGCATCTAGGTCGCGAGAGGTCAGCAATCTTCATTTTCTCTTTTTAGTTTCATACATTTTGAAGGTTTTCCACAATGAGCACAAATTTAGTTGCATATTTATTCTACAGAACTTGGTAAGAAAATATTTTCTGGTCAAATCTAGAAAGTGTGCCGTGAATGACGGCAAAAATAGCCTCTTTCTTGAATACAAATCATTTTCACATCTATTTTTTTTTCCAGAAAAAGAAAACATTCATTACGCTTCAGATCTAAAATGCTCCTGAAGGGGCCGGGGAGACAGCTCAGTCGAATCAGCGCAAGCGCAAGGGCCTGAGTTCCATCCCCGGTTCCACCAAAAAAATAAAAATAAAAAGCCCCTGAAACTCCTCTGGATCTGAGTTCAAGGCTAGGCTGGATATACACTGAGACACTGATTCGAAAGTGAAAAAATGACAGTAAGTGTACATCTCAGGTGAAATGTCCCCAAATAAATGCCAAATATTTAATATCCAAATTATTGTTAACCCCTTTCTGACACCTCCCCGTCACTGTCCCTCTCAAGGGATTCTCTTTCCTGACTTCGGATACATTGACCAGACTTGCCAGGCTCTGAACTTCCTATAGATAAAGCATGAAATATTTGTTCTTTTATTTCAGTACTAGGAATCGAACTTGGGACCTTGCATTTGCCGGGCAGGCACTTATGCTGCTCAGCTATCTCCCCAGCTGTTTTACTTACTTACTTACTTACTTACTTACTTACTTACTTATTAATGTATTTAGTACAGGTCTACAGGGTCTCACTCTGAGGATCAGACTCACAGAGATTCTCCTGTTTTTTAGCTTCCCAAGCGCTGGGGTTACAGGCACAGGCCACCACGCCCAGTCTCAATCTTTGTCTCAGGGCACCTGGGGGACACGGCCGCACTGCATGCCCGGGATGAACTCCGGCCGCAGCTCTGCTCTGCCTGAACTGGCACTGTGGTCCTCTGAGCTATCTGGCTGGTCCCTGAGCTGTTCTTTCATTTCTAGCATCTTTTATTTGACATCATATTTGTAAGTTTTATCTGCATCGTATTATGTATCTGTATCTTCTTTTTTATTAATCGTTTTGAAAATCAATAATTACATATCATATTAAAATTGTAGACAAGTATTGAAATGTGAAATATATAAGATGTAGAACAGTGATTTTTAGAGAAATACTTCTGAAATGAGTACACTGCATGAGATTAATAGATTGCACACTGTAAATAAATTATTTACAAACTTAAATGAATATAACAATAAAACTTGTCCAAGGGGGCCAGGGAGATGGCTCAGTGGAATAAACCCTTCCCTGGCAAGCACAATGGCCTGAGTTCAAACCCTGGTTCCACCCCCCCAAAAAAAAAACTGTCCAAAATAAAAATGAAGAAGAGGGGCTGGTGAGATGGCTCAGTGGTCTAAAAGCACCTACTTGGAACAAGCTTGGCAAAGCACAGGGACCGAGGTTCGATCCCCCAGCACCACATGCCAGCCAGCCCCGCCCCCAGGTGGGTTGAGCTGGCCACACACACACACACACACACACACACATAAATGTTAAAAAAAATGAAGAGAGAAATCACAGATCAGTCATATCATAGTTTACTCTGTGTCAAAATCAAGGAACTTATATTCATATAATTAGAATTCTCAAAGTAGAAAGGGGTAGGCAATAAATATTTAAATATTTACAATATCTGAGTTTAGTTAAACTTATAACACCACATTTCTAAGAAAAATGAACCCTTTGCACATGAAATTTGAATAAAATCATACCAAGATACACAAAATTAAATTGCCTAAAACTTATTGTAAAGAAAAAATCATTGAAGCATATTATCTATATATGTATCTTCTTTTTACATAGTTTCCTATTGTATGAATTTATTATGCTTGTATCTGCTCCACCGATGGACATTTTGTGGGGGTTTGGTTTTGTCTGTTTTGCGTTTGGTGCGGGGTCTACAGGGTCTACAGGGACTACAGGGACTCAGTACATAGATCAGGCTTGTAGCGATCCTCCTGTTTTCAGCCTCCCAAGCGCTGGGATTACAGGTGCGTGCCACCACCATTTTGTGTTTTTGTTTTCTGAGTTTTGGGCTATTGTGAAAAGTGCTCCTATCGCATTATATATACATGTTTTCAGGAGTGTGTGTACGTTTTTCTGTTAGGAATATACCTAGGAGTAGAACTGCTGCCTGGAGGGGTACACTAGAAGTGCCTCTACCAGCTGCCCTGGACCAGGCAGCACGTGTCCCAGTCCCAGGGAGTCCGAGCCCTCTATCGTCTGCCTGCCCCCTTCACAATTTCTCTTTTAGCTCCTCTGGCGAGTGTACTGTGCTCTCACAGGGCTCCTGTTCTGGCTTTATCGGATAACTAACCAAGTAGAGGATCCTTTTGTACATTTATTAGCCATCTCATGTAATGGTTTTATTTACCTGTTTTGTTTTGTTTTTTTTTTTTCTTTCCTCTCTGCTTTTGGATTGATTTGGCTTAATTTTTTTCCTCTTTCTTCAAAATCTCTCCAAAAGGGAGATTTTTTTCCTTATTTAAATTTTCGAACAAATTTGTTAGTAATTTATGTTTTCAGCATTACTCTCTGACCCCACTCTTGGCTTTAACTTGTTGCTAATGTATGTCAGTTGGTGCTTCCTTAAGTGATCATACCTAGGAAGCTCTCTGCAGCTTCAACTGTCTGGGAAAAATGCCTTTTTTTTAAACCTTGAAAGATACTTTAAGAATTCTAGTTGGAAAATTCTTGAAAGAATTCTAGTTGGAAAAATGTTTTCTATTTTTTTAGGCTAAAATTTCATTACTGCCATAATCAAATAACACTGAGAGAAAGTGAACTCTCATCCAACTTTGCTTCAATTTTTTATTTTTATTATTGTTGCAGCGCTGGGACTCAAACACAGGTCTCGTACATGGTGGGCAGGCACCCAGCGCTAAGCTACAGTCTTAGCTTCATAATCATCCCTTTAAAAGTACTGTCTTAACTCATTGGGAACTTTTATAATTTTTCTTTGTGTTTGTTCAGAGGTTTCAATTTGTGCCCCAGGGAGGAATTTTTCAAAAACTGTATTCAGTTTATAAAAGAGGCGTTCTTTCAACTTGAACAGTCATCTTTTTTTTTACTCTAGAATAGTCTTGGCTTCTTGAATATTCACTCTCTTTTCTCTTTTGGAATATATCGCAGCTTTTTACTGGAGACTGCTAGGTTTAACTTTTCCTTGGCATTTTTGTGTCCTTCGTGCTACGTTCTGGGGGTCTACCGCAGCTTTATCTTCTAACTGACAATCTCTCATTGCATCCTACTGATGGCTCCATCTCTATATTGGTAGATGTGCATCAATGACTAAGGCTTTAAAAATGTAGCTCATTATTTTAAAAATGCTTTCCTTATGATTTTCCACTCATTTCAATATTTTAGACCTACTGAACAACTTTTCTAGATCTTCTTATTATTTTTAGTTTTTTATTCTCCCCATGTGGATTTGTTTTCTTGTTTGTTGGTTTTCTTGTTGTTTTTTGTTTGTTTGGAGTGTGTGTGTGTGTGTGTGTGTGTGTGTGTGTGTGTGTGCCAGGGATTGAACTCCGGACCTTGCACTTGCCAGGCAGGCGCTTATTCCGCTGAGCTATCTCCCCAGCCCTTCTTGTATGAATCATGACTACTGGATGTGGACTAATTTGGGGGGTCTTGTAGTGCTACATGGCCTGGCTGGTAGATGCATCATTTGAAGCCAGACTCCTCTTGCATCTGGGGGATCGTATGTGATAAAGGACTCCGGAGCAACTTGTAATGTTACATTTTTGTTGTGTGCTCCCTGTGTCACAGCCTGCATAGCAATAGACTCGGTTTTACATTTTCTGAGTAATGGCTTTTCTACCCACAGAACTAGATGCAAAGGAATTTTCCCAGACACCGACCTAATGCAGAATTTTTCTGTTTTCTTCCATGGATGAATTTTTGTTTAAACATTATTTATTTGCTATAGGGTCTCACTACACAGCTCTGCCTCATTGTGATCCTCCTGTCTCATCCTTCCCAGCACTGGGATTACAGCTGTGTACCGCCATGCCTGGTCTCAGTGACTGGCTGGGTGTGGGCATGCGGTACGGGGGATCGAACCCCCTGGTCCCTGTACTTGCCAGGCAGGTTCTTAGACCACCAAGCTATCTCCCCAGCCCTCATGGATGAATTTTTGATCTTGATTTTATCCAAGTCAGTTCCATTCTGCACACAGGGCTAAACTCTCCTCTCTGTAAGAGTAAAGCTTTAGCTTCCAGTGGGAAGCACACACCTTTAATTCTGAGCCACCCATGAGTCTTCATGTGTCCCTCTTGTTCTGGCTTTGTGATTGTGTGTGTGTGTGTGTGTGTGTGTGTGTGTGTGTGTTGAAACACCAGAGAAGTAATTAGGACAGAACCAGAGGACAACTTAGACACAGAAGACACCAGCAGGAACTACTTGGAGAAACCCTTGGTGAAGGGAGAAACCCTTGGTGATCATTGGCTACTATGGAAAACAACAGAAGCAGTCACCCTGTGTTTTCCTGAAAATAAGACCTATCTGGAAATTAATTAGCCTTGAAAACTAGAGATCAAAAACATCAGCTACAATGAGCCCATCCTTGCCTGGGCTGGAGTTGAGAGTGGTGGTGGAGACAGAGAAGCGTTGGAGTCTACCCCACCTGCTTGGAAAAATTTGATAGTGACATGAGGGAAAGAATGGACTATGATCACTTAAAGCCACACAGTGGCTTGTACAGATCTCACAATACAGGAGACCCAGACCTAGCACCAGGAATGCATCTCCCCAGCCGCCTGTCCTGTCCTTGGAGCGATCGCTTCTCTCCTTCCACTTGCCCACATTTTGCACACTTCCTCATTACAGAGTAACATTTATCCTTTCCTGGATGAGTTTTCCGATGTACAAGCAGCCTTGGAACCCTTCTTCTGTAGAATTTCCATGAGCCACTTGCTGTGAGTTTGTCTCTACCGGGCTGAGAGCTATAACACTGCGTCTGGGTCTTCTCTTCCAGGTAAGGATGGCATGGATTTGATGTGGCAAATTCAGTCATATGGAAAAGCAAATGAATGCACAGTCCTGTGAGACACATCAAGCATGGGGTTCCAGGAAGAGAGGAAGAGCTGTGGAAGATGATAAGAGAAAAAGAAAGAGGGTGAAAGAAAAGACAGAGAGTCAAAAGATGGGTGTGGCTATGTTGAAGAGAAGACAGGAGTGGAAACAATCCTGCTGCAGCCCCCGAGGCTGCAGGCGCTGTGACTTCCAAGCACGTCTGCTCAGTCTAAAGAAGCCCTCTGCCCATTCCAAGCTCCTGTCACCCCCTGACCTTAATCTTGGACATATCTACCCTTTTACCTCAAAGCTCTTCATGTTGTCTGTATCTGTGTGCCTCTGGGCAGCGTAAGGACAGCAGGTGCTCTCATCCGAAAGGTCTCTGTTATGGCTTGTGCCTCGCTGTTCCTCCAGAGCTTCATGCATTGTAGAGATTTTTCAGAGGGGACTGGATCCAGAGTGTGTGGTGCTTGGATTGATGGCACAATGAGTCAATCACTTGATCCTAGTGCAGTGCCAAGATCAAGGGTGCTAGGATTGAGGGGGTCAGTGCCACCCGCCCTAAGTGGCCTGGATAAGATAAAAAGGATAGAAAGAGATGTGGTCACCTTGTTACTTTGCTACCTTCTGCCCACCATGAACTGTTTCTCCTCTGTGAGGCCCATCTGCCATCCACCCTGCCTTGGAGCCGGCTGATTGTGGACTGAAACCTCCACAAACTGAGCTGGATAAACCTTTCCTCCTTTCACATTGGGCATCTGGTAGTTTCTGTCAGCAACAAGAAAAGTAACTGAGACAATCCCAGGTGTGGCAGTTGCCATTAATTTTCTGTTCTTGGGACTGAGGGGCCTGGGTTCATATTTCCTCCCTGACATAGTCCTTGGTGGCTTCCGGCATTAAGAACATGCAGTAAACAGTGTCTCCTCCCACAGAGAACTTGCAATGGACAGTGTTTCCAATGGTGCAGTTGGGCTGTGATGCCTGCTGAGGTGAACTGAGTTGGTGAGCAGAAGGGATGTCGCCATAGTTGATGGGGAAAGCAACCATGCCAGCAAACCTAGGACGAGGTCTTTCGGAGCCAACAGCCTTTGTGACAAGGCTGTTGAGCAGAAGATGCCCTGAGAGCCCAGCCAGTGGCCAGAACTCTCAGTCACAGCTGAGCTGTGGAAACAGACACACAGGCCTCCTAAGCGCTGGCCCCAGAGACAGCCTGTTCAGTGTCAAGATGCGCAAGAATGAAACTGAACGCTCCGGAGAGCAGGCTCAAGGAGCTTTGCACTAACTGAAGTTTGGGTGGAAGTGCTAGAATCCCTCTGAGCATCCCCCACATTAATTAACTGCTTGGCTGAAATGAATAAATACAACATTTGAGGGGGGATTTCTACCTCTCTGTCTTTTCCTCCCGCTGGACTTTGAAAGGTACTTAATACAAATGGCGGGGCCAGCATGGTGGGGCGGATAGCACCAATCCGGGATCCCTACTCCCCCCTGTTCGGCCTTCATAGGACTGGGCTTCTATTGTAAAGCCCTCTGTGCCCAAAAGGGGCGCCTTTCCTCAGCTGCCATTGGTTCTTTCAGACCCTACCGGGAGCCGAGCCTCCTTAGTCCCTGGGCACCAGCCCCACTCTGTGCGCTTGGGTTACAGTCGCCCTCTGTATTCCTGAACTCCCCTTGCCTTCCCCTTCAGGGCAGAAACCATTCAAGGCTGGGATTGGGGGTTCTGGGCCAGTCTTTGCTAGTTACCCAAAAGTACCCGCGAGAGGGCGTGTCTTAATTTTCCTACACGCGTTTCCATCACAGCGTCCAGCATACGATACGGTAGTGCTCAGCGTGTTTTGAATGAGAATCGACATGAGAAACCTACTGAGTATTTAGATGGTTTATTCGGGCGCTGCTGTAATTGGTTGCCAGAAGCGTTCCTGCAGGAATTGGTCCTGCCTAAGTGAGCCATTCCTTGGAATTTTACTGGGCCCAACACCTTGTCCGTGCCCACATGGATGAGCAGCTGAATGCGTAGCTACCTACCCACGAGCTAGGGAGAGATTTCCAAAGCTGACCAGGACGCCGCCTGGTGCAGTGAGGAGGAGAGAGTTTTGCAAAGAGTTAGACAGGAGCTCTTTGCTCTCTAATGTGTCTCACATGGATTTCTGTTTTTGTTTCAGAGTACCTCCATTTCGAGAGTCCAAGCACTGCAAAAGCAGAACATCAACAGGGATTGGAATTTGCCACTCCACATGGCATGTCTTGCGCATATTGTCTTCCTCTTAGATCAGCAAGGGACGTGTGAGGTGAAAAGTCGAGGGCATGGTGCATGGGGTCCTCTGCCCCAGTGCTGGGCAGGCGCACCTTACGCAAGTGTCAGCTGCCACACTATCTGGTCACCGCCCTCACGCTTATCAGTGTAGTGCACGGGACGAAATGTAATTACGCACGTTGAGCCTATCAGCAGCTAACACTTTATACTTAGTGGGTAATGAGTGGGCGTGAGTTAATGACCCAGAGGGAGCTGCGCCGCGAGATAGCGAAGGCCAGAGATGCCCTGTCGCCGCTTCACGATTTCGCTTAGGGTCCTGCCTGCTAAGAATCCCTTCCACACTTCTAGTATCCGTGCCCAGGTGACCAAGCTGTCCTAGGTGACGAGCAGGATAGCCTCAGAGCCAAGGGTTCCTTCCCTCTGCAGGCCACACAGATTATAAACAAATGAAGACAATAGACAAATGAAGTAAGCCAGGGCAAGTGAAGGAGGGTTGCTACGTAAAAAAGTAGGACATCCCATTAAATTGGAATGTCATATAAATGATTTTTTTTTTTACTATGTACTGACTAGAAGGTACTTCTATTATTTTTCCCAAGTTTTACCCTGAGACACAAATGGCCCCAATTTTCTCTTTTTTAAAAAATTAATTTTTATTAGCACATTTGCTGTACACAATGATTACTTATATTAAAGACTATTTGTTATTATTGGAGTATAGATAATCCTATTGAGCTATACCCTTAAAATAATTAAGATGGGTCTGGCCAGATAGCTCAGTGGACTAAAGCACCTGCTTAGGCAGAGCACAGCAGCCAGGGTTCGGATCCCGGGCATGCTGTGCCAGCCCCACCCATGGGCATGATGAGAAAGCGATTGAGACTGGGCACGGTGGCGCTCCTGCAATCTCAATGTTTGGGAGGCTGAAAACAGAAGAATCACTATGAGTCTAATCTATGTAGTGAAACTCTGTAGACCCTGTACCAAATCCATTTTTAAAAATAGTTAAGATGGTTTAAAAAAAATTGTGTTTTGTTACCAAGCCAGTAATTTAAGTTGGATACTCTGTTTCTGTTTGGTTGGAATTTTTTTATTGGTGTCTATGGTAATTTTTAAGGGTTTGTTCATTTTTCTTTGTATTCACAGCGCTGCAGATCCAATCTAGGGCCTCATGCATGCTAGGCAAGCGCTCTACCACCTACTTATCCTGCCAGCCTGGCCCTGGAATTGCATTTGCTAAATTTGGCAACTGTAAAGGAAGCAAGAACTTCCCTTCTTGTTCTGACTTCACTGCCAGCCAGGGTCATAGATAAAGTCAGGGATCTCAGGGCTTGAAGGTTAATCCTGGCTTCACCTGAAGTGGGCTGAGGCACAGCCGGTCTGAGATGAAGGGTGGGGCTCCGGATGCAGCCTGAGAATCCATGCGCTCTTGGACTGTCCACATGGGAATCTCGACTCATGGGCTCCCAGTGCAGCCCTCCAGGAGGGAAGGGACTGAAGCTTGGTACTTAAAGATCCTGCAGGACAGGCCCTGACAGCAGTCAGCAGTAGGTGGCCTGGATGTGCCTGTCATCGCTGCTGGTAGCCACACCCAGGTCTCTAAGCAGCAAAGCCGCCTGAGGTGCACTCCCACTTTAAGCAAACTCCGTCCCACACAGAGAAATCTTTACTTACCAAAACAGCACAGGGAAAAATTGCTTCATCCTGTTGACACTAAGACAGACCATAGGCCTTCTTTCATTAGTAAAATCCCCTCATGCATGAGGATAGGATTCTATTTGGAAAGGGAAAATAAAAGCAAGATTGGCACACCATGCTGTGCCAGGCCAAGGCCTACAAAAGCGAGTTCTTCCTGTCTGAGGGACAGGCCACTGGGAGGTCACCTGCAGGTAGCCAGGACAACAGATGTGTGTGCAGCAGTTTGGCAGATGTGAAGAGCAGTACGTGACAATGACACGCTTTCCCAGGAGCCTCACAGAGCTGGCATGGTTGTTTCATTGGCACACGGCGAGGCTGTGAGGTTGGGCTGCTGCTCGCTGGGGCCAGGGCTGGATGTGGCTTGGTCCCCAGTGGAAGGGACTGAAGCAGCAGAACTGCCAAGAAGTTGTGCCTCAAAGAAGGAAATCAGGTCACAGAAGCTCCATCTTCTTGAACAGATTAGCTGGTCTGAGACGAGGCTGGGTCTCATAGGAGCAAATAATTTCTCTCAAGAGTAGGCTGCCTGGCCCCTTCTGCCCATGGCCGCCTCACTTTCCATTTGGTGCCCACTTTGTGATACACCTAATGGGTCCCTTGCTGGGATTTGGATGCCATGTTGTCTGGACCTTCAAGCCAGTGGAATCATCAGCAAAATAACCCTCTTCTCTTTATAAAGTACCCAACCGGAGATACTTTGTTATAGTAGCATGAAGCAGACTAATTCAGCTTGTATTTGTGCCTGTCACTGTACCCTGAGAGATGGTAGACAGCAATGAGGGTGAGAGGAGCTTTCTGTGGTGGGAGCGATGGTGGAAGGCCGTGACTGGCTCTGGTGAGGAGCGGATGAGGCTGGGGTAGGAGCAGTCAACAGGGGCCGGTGGAGGTGCTGTTTCATGGAGTGGGCTTGGGCAGGGAAGTGAAGCCATTAGGGGTCAGCCCTGAAGGAGACACCAGAACCCAACCCTTCGCTCTTCCTGCCCTCTGCTTCCCAGGTGGCTGGAGGCAGGCAGCTGCCTTCACTGTGTCCTGTCACCACAATGTGCTGCCCACCGTGGGCCCACAACAACCAGTCACACACAGAAACCTCTGAAACCAGGAGCCAAAATAATTGTGCCCTCCTTTAAGATAATTTATCAGGTGTTCGGGTACAGTCACAGAAGGATGGCTGACACCGTGGCCCCGGGACCATTACTGCGTGCGAGGCACAGTGCTCAGTGCTTTGTGCATATGGTGGCGCTCATCTGTCACAGTCCTGTGAGAAATGGACTGTTATTATCTCCACATCAAGTTGAGGGCTGGACTCAGCTCCAGAGGAGTCTATGGTGACACCCTGGACCCCAACCCCTGCCACGTGACCCCGGAGCCAGCCACTACAGGGTGAGTGAACGGAGTTCACCAGAGGCACCAGCAAGGTCACCAAGAAGGCACTAATGCCTCAGGAAGTGTCTACACTTTTGAAAGAGGCCCGAAGGGGGAAAGTAGTAAAAAATCAAAACCCCAAAATCTCCAATCACTTTAGGTAGAAACATAAATAACAAAGAGAAAGATTCCTTACACTTGAGAAAATTTCCAGCTATACTTCAGAAACAATAA
The DNA here is from genome assembly GCF_000260255.1 of Octodon degus. Lineage (NCBI taxonomy): Eukaryota > Metazoa > Chordata > Mammalia > Rodentia > Octodontidae > Octodon > Octodon degus. The sequence goes on from NW_004524677.1 coordinate 5,621,396, forward strand.
CCTACTTCAAGGATCAAGTCAGCCCTGCTCAGCCCAGCTGAGGGAAACAGGTTCAAGCTAGCGCTATGCTTTGGATTTTAAGCCTCATGTGCCAAAGGCTTGGTCTCCTGCTTGGTGCTACTGGGAGCTGGCAGAGCCTTTAAGAGGTGGAGCCAAGGGGGAGGTATTCAGGTCGCTGGGGGCGTGGCCTGAAGGGGTGGTGAACTCCACCCCTTTCCACTTCTCTGTGCTTCCTGGCCTGGAGAAGAGCGGCTCTGCAGGGCCTTCGCCCCTGCACCAAGCACTGCGCCTCGCAGGAACGGGGCCAATTGATCACAGACCGAAAGCTCCCAAACTGAGCCAAAATAAACCACTCTAAAGCGATTATCTCAGTATTTGCTATAGTGACCAAATGCTGACTACCGCCCGAGGAAGTCACCGTATGAGTCAGGAGGGCTGGGTTAAGTCCCAGCGGCAAGTGAGGCCTGAAATCTAATGACAAATCTAGATGGTAACTAAAAGAAAGCGCAACAGCACAGCTCTGACCACCCCAACTGCTTTGTGACCTGTGAATATGACCGGGAAAAAAACAGTTGTACGCGCTAGGAGGAAAAAACCAGTTGCGTGTGATAGACAAGAGAAAACTTCTGAATGGTATAATGCTAGCGACTGAGCCACAGCCAAGTTTATCACAGATTAGCTGTGCTGAGGGTGAATACGCAGCGTGACTGAGAGAAGTGGCTTAGGAGGTGATCAAAAATGTGGTGAATGCTGCCATCCAAGAGAAAGGCAGACCCATAAAGATATTGTAATCCCCATCTACCTTATTCACCAGATCCGGACCAAGCACCTTGTAGCTCTTCCCCAAGGTCAAAATGACTATGAAAGGCAGACATTCTGAATTTATTCAGGAGATTGAGGCCATCAAGACAGCACAATGACCTCTTAGTGAATATATATATATATATATATATATATATATATATATATATATCTGTATATACAAAATAGTTGGCATAGATATACTGCTACTTTCTCTTAGTTCACTGAGAACAAAGATTTGTACTAATAGTGTTTGGACAGGATATCATGTCTGCAGCTTATACTATGAATAACTACTAAGAAGACAATATGCAATGTATTACTGTAACTGTCCTACTAACCTGTTTTGGCACTGTCTCATTGCTATTTCTTTCTCAATAAAATTAATATTTAAAAAAGACAGCACAGCTAAAGACACTCGTGAAATAGGACTTTCAGAACTGCTTCAGAAAATGGCAAGAAGAATGAGATAAGTATACTTGAAGTAAGGGGGAACATTTTGAGGGAGACTAATGACAATGTCTTTTAGCATAACAAACATTCACTGTATCTTTATCACATTGCATATGAAATCTATTCACTGTTTTTATGTCATTCATTTCTGAAATACTCAAAATCATTTATCCCCTATAAGTGAACATTACATCTTGAAAAATCCTTAACCAACACACAGTAGATACTTCCTTAAGAATCTATTGAATGACTAAATGAAATAAATGTTAAGAGTTCATAGTATGAAATAAGATACAGGTAGACTAATCATAGAAGAAACATTCCGGAGGATGCCTTCTTTGGTGGGCATGCTACGAATCCAACCTAGGGTCTTGTGTGTATGGGGTGAGAACTCTACCACTAAGCTAAACCCCAGTTCCCTTGGGATACTTTCCTTCTCTCGAGTTCGAGTTTTCGTGAGCCAATAAAACTGAAGGGGCAAACATGGGTACGTGGGCTGGTAAGGACATTTAAAAAAAAGGTGACAATTATAACTTACTCTCCATAGAACCAGTCAAGACGTTAAGCCACCTGGGTTAAAACAGGAGTCATCTGCGGACTGAAGACAGCAGCCCCACCTCACCCACAGCTTCACTGTCTGTGGTTTCAGTTACCTGCAGTTAATTGTGGCATAAAAATGTTAAATGGAAAATTCTAGAAGTGTACAAGTTTTAAATTGTGCACTGCTGTGAATAGCACTAGGAGCTCTCATTCTGTCCTTCTCAGTCCCACTTTGGAGGTGAACAATCCCTCCATCCAGAGTGTCCTCACTGTATCTTAGACGTGCCACGCAGCCCCTCAGTAATCATTTCAGCTACCAGCTGAACTGTTACAGTGTCTCACTACCTGTGTTCAACCAATGCTTATTTTCTTTTTTCTTTTCTTTGTGGTACTGGGATCAAACTGGGGACCTTGCGCTTGCCAGGCGGGTGCTTATGCTGCTGAGCTATCTCACTGGCAATGCTTATTTTCTTAATAATGGCCCCAAAGCACAGGAGTAGTGGTGCCGGCAGGGTGGAGATGCCGAAGAGAAGCAGTAAAGCACTTGCTCTAAGTCAACAGGTTAAAGTCCTGTAAGACATTTTGAAAGAAAAGGAGATGAGGGGCGGACCATATTCGCTTGACTTTTATAATGATTATTGCCATAATTGTTCTATTTTATTGTTTTATTTATTGCTGTTCACCTCTTACTGTGCTTAATGTACAAATTGAGCCTATCACAAGTATGGGAATACTGGGGAATACACAGCATAGAAATGATTCATTCCTACCCACCATTCAGGCATCCACTCCGCGACTTAGGCTCTGCTCCTGAGGATAACGCAAGCTAATGCACATGTAGCCTTTGGAAAGTCTTACCACTTTAACTTTATTTTTCTCATTCAGTCAAGCAAAATGCACTGATCAGCATATTCCACCAGCCTCTCCCCAAGTCTGATAAACAGAACCGCAGGGCCCCAAGGACCGAAGGACGACGTACAAGAGGGCAGAGTGCTCACAGGAGAGCACCCCCATCCCGGTCCGCAGCTGTCTCCCGACCCACCCATGACCTTTTCCCACTGGGAAGGCAGTGGCATTAGCTCTTCTGGGGGCAGCGTGAGCCCTGGCTCCTGGACTCCTGCCCTGGCTCTCCCGACCGAGCGGTTCTCACAGGGATTAGCCTGAGGCGCGGCCTTCCTTCTTCCCTCCTGGCAGCTGCCTTCCTGCTTCTCCTGGCTCTCCTGCCCCATAGGCATCCATTGAACTTTCTGAAACGTAGACCCAGAAGACGGACACTGCTCTGAGGCTGAGCCCTGTGGCCAGAACCTTGGTCCTTCCTCTGCTGTCAGTAAGGGCGCAGCTGCCTTCAGGCCTCATCAGTGTTTCTGATGCCCAGCTAGTGACCAGGGCCTGTGACCCTATAGACACCGCAGCCATCTCCTCTCCGGCTAGGCTCCATGTCCACAGGAGGACAAAGAGCAGAGAGGAGCGCTACAGAATTGATAACAATTCTCACCTCTGCTTCCACCAGAGGAGGAAGTTGGGAAGGTAGGGAGACAGCAGTCAGTTGGACTGCGAGGCCATTTGGACAGCCAGGAAGACAGGTAGATGTAATGATTAATACATTTGATGGCTTTACGGGCAACAAAATAAGGACCCGGGGTACAGTGCTGTGGTTTTCTCCTTTGAATGGAGCTCTTGCTGGCATGCGTGCTTGTGTTTTCCCAAGTTTAAACTTTCAGAGTTATATAACCGTTCCCCTTGGCTTATAATCAAATTTCCAGATTAGCCAGAGGTGCCCTGCCAAGTGGGCGCTGGTATGGGGGGCTCACGTGACCCGGCCGCTTCCTGGTCCTGCTGCTCTCTAAATGAGGGCCGGGAAGTGAGGTGTCTGGAGGGAGCCTGGTAGCCAGGATTGAGGCCCTAAGTCCGCTGCTCTGAGCGTGTCCACATCTCAAAACTGTAACCATTTAAAGCTAAGAACCTTGTCACACTTTGTTCAGTGAACTGAGATGTCCATGTTGGCTGGAAACAGTTGAGCGGAAGTCAGGATTTCCAGTTCTTCAGGTTCTCACATAAGTGGTGCATTCAACCCTCCCTGGATTGGAAGGAGCAATGTGATTCTTGGAAGCAGTATCCAGTGGGGCTCAGACCCTAAATGTGTCTTTTCCTCTCTTGTTTATCGTCTTCTTTTAACTGAGTTAGCGTCCCCTAGCTGCCGATGAACGTGCAACTAGTGGCTGTGTGCCGGCTTGGCAATGCCATGGCAGAGGTTATGGGCAGGTCGGAACTCTACAGACTTCTTATGGTCCAGCACCGCGTATGTGTGATGACTAACTCTGTGCACCAACTGGCTGGGCCACAGTGCCCGTGTACTTGGTGAAAGCTTCGTCTTGGGGTCTCTGTGCTAGTGTTTGGGGGATAACACCAACATTTCAGTTGGCAGACTTGGAGTAAAGCAGGTTTGTCTCCCTAAGATGAAGTGTGTGTGTGTGTGTGTGTGAGTGTGCAAATACATGTATCTACATTCTACCCTGTGTGTATATATATGCATCACACACACACACACACACACACACACACACACACACACACACATGCATGCACCCTTCACTGCATAGCCAGAAAAGCCTGCCCAGCATACCTGTCCTCGGCACAACACCATCCCCCTGCAACCCACACACCCAGCCCCTCCCCTTCTCACCGGCCTCTGGAATTTGCACTGCCGGTTAGTGGCTCTAAGCCCCTGCATGCATGGCCTACAGAAATGCACAGCGCCGGCCAAGGCTCACGTTCTTCCAGACCCAGAAATCGCAGGGCCCTGTGCATTGCTGTTCACTCCTCTACACTGCAGGGGCCAGAGGGGAGAGACAAGCCCAGCAGCTAGGAGAAGGCAAATCATCACACTTGTGTTAGTATTGTTTATGGATAATTCAGCTTTTCTATCTCTCATTGTTAACTGCCTCCTTGACCACATATTAAATTCTCCTTTATTATTATATACATCTTTTTCTTCCAGTGATCTCATGTTTCTGTATCTGTGCGAATAACCACATTTTTAAATACTTTAATAACATAGTTTGATATTGGGTAAGTACCCACTCATTTCCAAAATAATCCCTTGCTATTCTTACATGTTCTACTTTGACCAGTTTTTAGGATAATTTTTGTTGTTGATTTGGTAGAAGCAGATAGAAGGGCATAGATGACAATGTAGATGGCTTGATCAATTCCTGAATGAAAATACTTGTTCCCACTTCCAGACTGAGAAATGCTGCTGCCCCGGAGCCTCCAGAACGCCGCCCACAGCCCTAGCCTCTATCCCTCACTGAAGGTCCTACACTGGTGTCGGCCCAGCACCCTGCTTGCCTTTGTTTATTTTCAAGAGTGCTAAAGTACACAGCATAACCGTTACCATCTTTCTGTTTTTAACTATACATCCCAGTAGTGGCAGATACATTCATATTTTGCCTTGACTATTCTCCGGGATTCTTCATTTTGCAAATGAAAACTAACTGCCTATTAACCAACTCCCCCTTGCCCCCTTCCCGATCCCCAGCGACCACTGTCTACATTCTGGCTCTGAATTTGACTCCTGTAGGTAGCTCTTGTTATCACTGTAATCATGCGGTGTTTGCCTCCTTTGTTGCTTTGCACCTGGGTCACTTCCCTGAGCACAATGCTCTCAGGTTTACCCATGTTCTAGCAGGTGTCAGAAGTTCCTCCTAGCTTCTTAAGGCCAAGTAATGTTCTGTTCTACATATGTGCCGCACTTCCTTCATGCATTTGTAGAGGACCACCTGGATGAGGCTCCTGGAAAGAAGAGCAGTTACCCCATGTTTGGCAGGACCTGGCCCTACTTCCATGAGCTGAAATGTACAGAGCCGGCTAGGACTTTTCCTTGCCCCCTCAGTCGGCTCCAGCAAAGGTGCTGATGTGTAGTCTTTGTAGCAAAGAAGACAGGGCAGCATCCCCCAACCCCCTGTAGCTTCCCCCCAAGACACCTGTGAACCATGGTGGGCTGAAGAGTGTGCTCTACACTGTCAGCTGAAGTCGAGCCTCGAGATAAGAGGCAATGACTTCTTAGGGCCTAAAAATTATACATCAGGGTAGAAGCACTGGCCCCAAAACATTAGATACTGCCCAGAACTGCCCAGAATTGTGTTATGTA
>NW_004524677.1:5627904-5632796 GCF_000260255.1 Octodon degus
TGGGTAGTTAAGTTGCTTCTGGCTTTTAACTGTTGTGCATATCGCTGCCATGAACATGGGCCTGCAGCATCTCAGGAGCCTGCCTTCAATTCCTTTGCATGTCAGTATACATCCAGAGGCAGAATTTCTGGATCAAATACAATTCTATTTTTAATTGTTTGAGTAATAGGAGGCACAGGAACCATTGCCATTTTCCATAGAGGATGTACCATTTTAAAAATTCTTTTTATTTACTGGATACAGAGTCTCACTATACACTCTCGTAGTGGTCATCCTGTCTCAGCCTCCCCAGCACTGGGAGCATAGGTGTGCACCACCATGCCTAGTCTTGGCGGCTGGGTCAGCACGCCCAAGGCAACATGTCATGGCTGGGGCAGGGCTGGCACAGCACACAGTACCAGGGATCAAACCCTGGTTCTTGTGCTTGCAGAGCAGGTGCTCAGACCACTGAGCTATCTCCCCAGCCCCAAGCATTTTTATCCTAATCATATTGCATAAAGGTCCCAAAGTGTCCATATCCTTGACAGCACTTATTAATTTCTAGGTGTTCGGAGGTTTTGTTTCTGTTTTTGTTATCTTAAATAGTAGCCACCTCACAAATGTGAGGTGATTCTCTCTGTTTTTGAACTTTGCATGAATGGAAATATTTAATACACATTACTTCTCTGACCTCTTTTGCTTAATATGATTTTTGTAAGTACCACCCATATTACTGTATACAGCAATATTTAATTTTGAATGCTTTGTAATATTTAAGTAGGCAGATTTATTTTGGAATTATAAATGTTGAGGGATATTTGGGTTATTTTAGCTTGGATTATTATGAATAATACATATATGAATGTGTTTAAAGTGCCCTTTTAGTATTGATGTACACCTTACTGTTGGATATGTAGTAGAACTGGTGAGTCACAGTTAGGTATCTATTTCAGCTTTAGTACACACAGGTGTTCCTCAGTTTGCAAAATTAATTCACTCCAGGATTCTGGTCATGAGTCAAATCAAATTTCTCCATAAACATCAATGTAAATGAGTTAATCTGTTGTGAACCATATATATTTTCTTACAAAAGCATGACACAAAGTACAGTGCAGTGCAGTGTGAAGAGAGACACCTTCCTGAGGTGAGCTCTGGTGTGGGGGACAGGAAGGCGGGTGGCGAGGAGGTTACTGTTCCGAGAGAGCCCCCTCCATAAGGACATCGGCAGAGCGCCTTCAGGGGTTTCCTCCTTCTTTGTCTCTAGCCACAAGGTCAATTGGGATGAAAAGTGCCTGCTGTCACTTGCTCTTTCCTGCCCTGCATGACCGTCTGGAAACGAGAGACCACGTTATCACTCATCAGATTCCACCCTGCGGGGTGCGGCCATGTGGGGTGGTGCTTCTCGAGGAGCCCTGGTGCTCGTTCCTCCCTGGGGGCTTCGTCACACCATTGCCACCCGCCCCATCCTCCTCTCCCTCAGTGGACACCCCTCTCCTCTGCTTGCTCTGGAGTCCAGAGAGCTCTTCCATTGTCAGCTCCCCCTGTGGCTCCTAGGCTCCTCTGTCTGCACCATCAACGTCCAGCCCCGTACTGTTGCCATGGACATGGTCTCCTCCACTCTGTGTGCATCCTTCGAAGTCAGGTTCAGTGACACTTTCTGGCCAGAGTTTCCTCCAGGCTGTCTAAGTCCCATATGTGACATCTTCCCAGACTCTGCCAGTGAGGTGGGTGCAGTGCAGGACGTTGTCATGTTTCTTCCAGAACCTTTTCAGGGTCAAGGGTGTCTCTTCAGGGCCATTAACACACCTGGTGAAGAGCACCTTTGTGCACAGCATCTTGAAGTGGCAGATCACCTGCTGGTCCCGGGGCTGCAGCGGAGGTGTCCTGTTGGGGGAGGAACTTGGCCTTCATGAAGGCACACTCAGTCCAGATCACCTACTGAGGCTGGGGTGTGGGTGGGGTACCAGGGCACCGCCCATCAGAAGAAGGCGCTTTTCAGGCAGTTGGTTGTGAGAAAGACAGTTCCTAAGTGTGGGTGCAAACCATCACACAGCCGTTCCGTGAACAATTGCCTTGTGATCCAGGCTTCCACTGGCTGGGGATGGTCACCCAAGCACCTTCATCTTCAGATCATCTTTCACTTGCATTCGCACAGAGCGAAAAGGTCAGTCCGTGCTTTGTGGCTGGGGCCCTGGCAGGACCTTCTTCTCCTGCATGATATAGGCTCTGTTTGGCATCTTCCTCTAGAAAAGCACTGTTTCATCGAAGCTGAGCACTTGCTGAGTGATGTACCCTTCTGCCTCTGTGAATTCTGCGAGTTCCTTGCTGTAGACTTCTGCAGTGGCCTGGTCAGAACTGGAAGCCTCACCGTTTCTTACCATGTTGTGGACGCCAACTGCAGCAGTTGTCAAGCCGCCTCCACGGGTTTTAATCTCATCACCAGCTGCACTCGAGAGGGGCTTTCTCACAGCAAGTCACGGCAACCTCCTGGCTGTTGCCTAGATCCTAGGCGCGCTAATGCCCCTGCCGCCTGTTTCTCATCCAACCACACTGCCAAGTCTTCCAGCCCTGCCTCCTCTGCTTGGCTAACATTGTTACTCCCTTTGCCACATCAGCTCCTTTGGTGGCTTCTTCATTCCTCGCAGCAATCGGGACTGTGGACAGCACTGTCTTGTACTGAGGCCAGATCAGTCACACTCACAGTCTTCTTCAATTTCCTCCTTCACTTCAGCGGTATTTTCTTCAAAACCTTCTTGCTGTTCCTGCCCTGCGCGTTCTCACCTTCATCACCGCTCTGCTCTTTCTCCTTGCTGCCGGGTTTGCTCTGCGCTTTCTTTGGAGCCAGATGGATTGAGTCACACTGTGCCGCACTGTACGTGCTCAGCAGCCCTCGAGCAAGCCTCTCAGCACGCATGCGCGGGTCTTTCTGTGACTTTGATCCCAAATAGAGGAACCGCGACCACGCGTCAGCGCGGGAAGATGGCTTCGTTCACGCTCATCTGCAGACAGCGTTCACGTCTGTATGAGCCAAACTGTTCGCAGACAAAAGCGTTCGTGATCCAAGGTATTTCGGCACCGTCGAGCCTTTCGAAGCTGCACCGATTTGTGTACCCAGCAGCCGTGTGGGACACTTTGAGTTGTGCATTGTCACCAATAATTGTTTTGCTGTTAGCCATTCTGATGTTTAAATAGCACTATTTAAATGCATTTGAAATTTGCTTTTTCCTTATGAATAATGGTATTGTGGACATTTGCATATTCTTTGGTGATGTGCGTCCTAAGAACTTTTCATAGTTGGCTTTTTTTTTTCTTCCTGGTTTCATTCCTTAGTAACCTAAAGGGCTTCTTTATTCATTCTCAATGAGCCCTTTGTTGGAAATATACATTGCGCATCTCCTCCTTCAGTCTGTGGCTCGCCTTTTCACTCTGCTAAAATAGTGTCTTTTCATGAACCAGAAATTCCTCAGTGCTAAAGTACTGTGCGTGCGTTGGAGCTGCCTTCTCTTACGCTGGCGAGTCCCACGGCCTCCTGAGTCCCTCGGCCTCCTGAGACTCCTTTCCATATATGCTCCAATGTTATCAGTTCACAGTGTACTTGTTTCAGTCTTCATTTTAGATCTAGAGTGAAGCGTTTTCTTCTTTAATGATTTTGAAGAACTGCAATGAGATTTTCTCCTTGTGGGTATCTGCAGGCCCACACCACTCAGTGAGCCGATATGCTGCCCCCTCGTGCTACAGACTTCCTTTTGCTGGCCGTCAAGCGTTGGCCTATTGTCTGCACTCTCTTCTGCTCCAGAGATCAGGTCATCCCACCATGACCAACCCCATACTGAGTGCCCAGTGTCATAATACCTTGCGATGTCTGCACAAGCTTTTCAGCACTTCTCCTCAAGATTTCCCCATCCACTCTGGCCCTTGGGACTTTCTTTCTTTCTTTCTTTCTTTCTTTCTTTCTTTCTTTCTTTCTTTCTTTCTTTCTTTCTTTCTTCTTCCTTCCTTCCTTCCTTCCTTCCTTCCTTCCTTCCTTTCTTTCTATGTATTTGGTACGGGCTCTGCAGGGTCTACAAGGTCCCATTACACAGATCGGACTTGTAGTGATTCTCCTGTTTGCAGCCTCCCCAGCACTGCGATTACAGGTGTGCACCACCATGCCCAGTTTTGGTGGCTGGCAGGACATGTCCAGGTTCCAGGGCCAGGCCAGCATGCAGTACCAGGGATTTAACTCAGGACCTTGCACTTACCGAGTAGGCATTTAGACCACTGAGCTATCTCCCCAACCCTGTTTTTTGTTTGTTTTTTGTTTTAGTATTTGGGGTTGAGTCCAGGGCTTTAAACATGCCAAGCATGTGCTCTGCCGCTGACCTACACCCCAGCCAGTTCTATTTGACTGCTGAAAATGGAAATGCCTGCTTTGCTTTTCCTCTTCTTCAATGCTTACCTGTCTTTGCCATGCCTCCTTACGGTGGCCAAGGCCTCTGCTATGACACTGAATAGATGTGGGGGGCGTGCGGGCCCATTCTCAGCCCTTGGGGAAGGACGGCAATCTTAGCTGAGTAAATTCTATGCTCACTGTGTGTTTTCTTAAAGTTTGATTAAGGAAATTCAAGTCTACTTTATCATCAATATGTAATAAATTTCATTAAGTGCCTTTTCTGTATCTAAAAATGATTATATTTCTCTTTTATTCATTAATATGGAGATTTACACTTACTGATGTTTTATTATTAAGCAAACCTTGAATTTCTGGGATAATAAATCAATTTAGCTATAACTTTACCTCTTACACATCACTGAATTAACCTGCTAAAATTTTGTTCAGGACTTTTGTATCTGCAGTCATTAGAGAAATTACCTTATCATATTACTTTATTTTACTATTTATTTTAATGTATTTGGTGCAGGGTCTCACTATG
>NW_004524677.1:5633282-5639612 GCF_000260255.1 Octodon degus
CTTTTCTTTTATTGATTTTAAGTCATGTTTTGTAGAAATTACTTTATTTTATCCACATCTTAAAATATATAATGACAAAAAGATGTTCATAATACAATATCTCCTTACTATGTCTACATAGTAATACCTACAATGTTACAAAATCTGTAATGAGGTCCTCATTTGGTTTCTTATATTGTTCTTCCTTTTCTTTTTCTTCCTCTCCTCCTTTTTCTCCTCATCCTCCTTTTTCTCTTTCTTCTCCCTCTCCTATTCCTCCTCTTCTTCTTGGTCAGTCCTGGTTTTGCTGATGCTTTTCTAATTTCTGGGTTTATAGACTTTGTTTTAGCAATTTTTTTCTGACTTTTCTCATTCAACATAGATTTTTAAAAACAGTGAATATGGGGGCTGGGGAGATAGCTCCGGGGAATAAGTGCTTGCCTAGCAAGCACAAGGTCCTGAGTTCAATCCCTGGTACCACCAAAAATAATAATAATAAAAATAAATACATAAAAACTTAGTGCATGTGCATTAGTGCACATGGTCACGTGCTTTCTGGGAGTTGGCACACGGACACAGCACGTGTCAGGACTTTTCCTTTCTCTGTCTTCTTGCATTTACTCCTCCCTCTTCCTTCCTCTATCAGTCCCCTCTCCCATGTGCAAATGATCTGTCTTGCTATTTTGTATTATCTATCTTTTTTGTTGCTCCTTATTTGTATTTGGGGGTCCTCACACATAAGAAACCGTGTGATACTGAGGCTCACGTGTCCGATTTATTTCACTTTCATTATGATCTCTGGGAACATCCATTTCCCCACGAGTAACTCAACTTGGCCTTCTTTACGGCAGAATATTACTCCACTGTGTATAAAAACTACATTTTCTTATCCATTTTAGTTTCTGAGGAATTTCCACATTGAATCCTAAATGGTTGTACTAGTTTACATTCCCTGGGAAAGTATAGGAGGGTTCCTTTTATCTGCACAGCCTTGTTATCTGACGTATTGATGGCAGACATTTCTTTTTTCTCCAGGGTAAGTGTTTGGCCCAGTTTTCAAAGAGCAGGTGGCTGAATGTGCCTAAAGTTGTTTCTGGATCCTCTGTTCTGGTCTGTTGATCCACATAGCTTTTCTCCTCCAATGCCATGCTGTTTTCTTCACTGTAGCTTTGTAGGATAACTTGAAGTCCAGAATTGTGATACCTCCATTGCCCAGGGTTGCTTTTGCTATTGTAGGCCTCTTCTGGTTCCATATGAATTTTGGAATTGTTTTCTTTAGTTCTGTGAAAAACACTATTGGAGTTTTGATTGGGCTGTGTTAACTCTGTATATCAGTTTTGGAATTATGGTATTTTGACTATATTGGTTCCGCCTATACAAGAAGAGAAGCTTTCCTGTTGGTGTTGTCCTCAACTTCCTTTTTCAAAGTACTGTAGTTTTTGTTATAAAAGTCTTAAATTTTACATCCTTAGCTATGTTAATTCCTAAACATTTAATGTTTGTTAATGTTATTGTGAAAGGTATCAGTTCTCTAATTTCTTTCTCAGTGAGTTTATTATTGTTGTATAGAAGTACTATAGATTTTTGAGTGTTGACTTTCTATCCTGCTACACTTCTGAATTTATTCACTAATTCTAGGAGTCCTTTGCTGGAATTTCTTGGGTCTGGTGAGTAGAAGATTATGTCATCTGTAAACAATGATATTCTGACTTTGTCATTTCCTACCCATGCCCACTTTTTTTTCTTTCTCCTACCTGTTTTCTCTAGCTAACATTTTGAGACCTATATTGAACAGTGAGGGTGATAGGAGACAACCTTGTTTTATTTTTGCTCTTGATTTTAGAGGGAAAGATTTCAGCTTTTCCTCATTTAAGATGGTGTTGTCCATTGATCACACAATGGCTTTTATCAGAATGAGATAAGGTCCTTCAATACCGATTTTCTTCACAGTCCTGTCATTAATGAGTGTTGAGTTTTGTAAAAGGCATTTTCTACATTAGTTGACATTAATATGTGACTTTTGTCCTGCTTCTGTTAATGTGATATACTACATTAATTGAATTGTATGTATCGAGCCTTCCCTGTATCCTGGGAATAAATCTTACTTTGTCGTGATGTATCATTTCCTTAATGATTTGTTACATTGTTTGCCAGTATCTTATTGAGGACTTTTGCATCCATGTTCATTAAAGAAATTGACCCGCAATTCTCTTTCTTCACTTGTTGTTTTTTTTTTTCTGATTTTGGAATCAGAGTAGTGCTAGCTTCCAGGAATGACTTTGAGAGTACTCCTTTTTTATTTCATTGAAGAGTTTGAAGACTGTTCGTGTTAGATCTGACCTTAACTCTTACAGAATTCTGCAGTGAATCCATTGCCACCTGGGCTTTTCTTAATTGGGAGTTATTTATTTATTTATTTATTTATTTATTTATTTTTACATCTGCAGTCTCATTGCCTAATATTGAACTATTTAGGTATTTTGCTTTAATCTTCTCGCTTCAGCTTTGCTAGTTTATATGTGTATAGGAACCTATCTATTTCTTGTGAATTCTACATTTTATTACAGAATGGATTCTCAGAGTAGTTGCTAAAAATCTGGGTTTCTGCAGGGTCCTTTGTGATTTTGTCTATTTCATTTTTAGTCACATAATTTTGTTTTTGGTTTTGGTTTTGGTTTTCCTTGTCTCGGTAAGATTGGCTAGGGGTTTGTCTATTCTTTCAAAGAACTAGTTTTTTAATTCATTGATTCTTTGGGCTTTGTTTATGTGTTTGTTTGCTTAATTTGGTTTAGTTTCAGTTTCATTACTTTCTGCTTTGATTTTTACAGTGTCTTTCCTTCCACTAGCTTTGGATTCAGATGGCTCTTTTTTTCTAGGATCTTGAGCGTGATTAGCTTATTTGGACTTGCTCTGCTTTTCTGAAGCTTTAAATTCAGAGCTATAAATTTCCCTCTCAGGACTCCTCTCATTGTGTCTCATATGTTCTGATATAAGGTATTGGTGTTATTGTTTGACTAAAGGAATAAATTTCTTCTTGGAATCATTGATTACACAAGAGCAGATTATTTTATTCTAATGCTTGCTTAATTCCTGTGATTTCTTTCTGAAAAACTTCTCTGTAGTTTTTTTGTTGTTGTTGTTTTTTTGTTGTTGTTGTTTTTTTGTTTTTGTTTTTTTTTTGTTCCTCGAATGCCTTCAGGGCACTTTTGGCCAGCGGGAGAGGTGGGAGGTTCGAACTCCAGCAACCTGAGGCTGACAGCTTTGCGGAGCAGCCACTTAAAGGCCTGAGCTAGGGCCAGGCCCCCTTCTCTGTAGTTTTGAATGAGTTTGCAGAACGGGGGATTGAACTCAGGTCCTTGAGCTTGCCAGGCAAGCACTTATTCTACTGAGCCGTCTCCCCAGTCCCTCAGAATTTGCATTTCTGAAGTCCAGCCTGACATGGTTTTCCTTGCTAATCTTATGACCCAGAAGTCAAGTGGTGCCCCACTGCTCCAGAAGCTTCCTCTCTCCCCTGGCTGTGGCAATGTCCTTGCTGCAATGTGTCCTTGCTCACACTGATGCTTAGGAAAGGCAATCAGACCTCAGTCTGATCTATAGGCAGCAAGTCATGGTTTCAAATATTTAATGGCAGCTCTTTAAACCCAGCCATTTCTAAGCACAACTTGGCTGTACCTGGTTTCTCACCGCAGGGTACAGGGACTGTGTCACTCCCGGCCTGAGCTTAAACTTCTCAAGGGACCTCTTTCTAGCTCACTCCCTGTCCAAAGCTATCTCCTGTGGCTGTCTCTCATCCAGTCACTGTGGGAAGGCTACACTAGGGACTCTGAAGCTGTTTTTTCATTTGTTCTATTTCTCAGACTTAAATAATCAACCCCCAAAATGGTGCCTGATTAAGCACTTTGGGGACAAAATGAGCACCAGCCCTGGAATTCCTCCCCAGCGATTGGCCGCTCTGTGGAAGCAGTCCCCTCAGATCAAAACCCAGTGCTACCTGTGCAGTTTACAGCAGCTATGAGGTTTTCCACTTTTCTCCCTGGAGCTCCCACTTCTGGATATGTATCTTGCTTCTGAAGAGCCAGGTTGTCTCTGTGTTGTAGATTGTCTCTGCAACTTCTAGTCGTCGTCTTCTTCTTCTTCTTCTTCTTCTTCTTCTTCTTCTTCTTCTTCTTCTTCTTCTTCGTCTTCGTCTTCGTCTTCGTCTTCGTCTTCGCCTTAGTCTTCGCCTTCATCTCCTCCTTCTCCTCCTCCTTCTATTTATGTATTTGGTACAGGGTCTTCACTATGCAGCTCAGATTTGTAGTGAGCCTCCTGTTTTCAGCCTCCCCAGCACTCAGATTACAGCCTCGTGCCATCACACGCAGGCTCGGTCACCAACTCAGTGCACCTGGGGGCAGCGGCGGCACAGCATGCAGTACCAGGGATCAAACCCCGGTGCCTGCCTAAGTAGGCACTTAGTCCACTGAGCTATCTCACTGGCCCACTTCTAGTTTTCCTCTTTGTCTTCATCAAGTTGTTATTTTCTACTGTTTGGATTCTGGATTTTGTACCCCTTTACTGCCAATTTTCCTCCCCTACTCTTTTTATAATTTCTTTTCCTATGTGTTTTGGGGTTGTTGGTTTTTTTGTATTTAGGACAGAGTATGCAAGGTGTACACGATTTCACTGTGTAGATTGGGCTCATAGTGATCCTCCTGTTCGCAGCCTCCCAAGCGCTGGGATTACAGGTGTGTACCACCACACCCAGTCTCAGTTGCCAGCTCAGCGCACCCAGGGGGGCGGGGCCAGCATGGCAGGCCTGGGAGTCAAACCCCCGGCCCCTGTGTCTGCCTAAGCAGGCACTTTAATCTGCTGAGCTATTTGGCCTGTCCTTCCTGTGCTTTCTTTGGGTTTAATCTTGGGTTTAATTTCTTTGGGTTTAATTTAATTTTCCCTAATTCTTGAGTTAAGTGGATCATTACCTTTCAGTCCTCTCAACTATTCATGTTAAAACATTGCATATGGCTTTAACTACATTCCGTGTGTTTTGTTATGCAATATTTTTATTATCATTCAGTTAAAGCATATTATCATTCCATTGAGACTGCATATTTCTCCCATGGATTAGCTAGCAGCATGCTGCTTAATATTCTAATATTGGGTGTGTTGGTTTTTCCATTGGTGAAATAGCTGAGAAAATCAACTCAAGGAGGAAAGATTTAGTTTGCCTCATGATTTCAGAGGCTTCAGTACATGGTTTCAAGGCTCCCTGGCTCCTGGGCATGTGGGGAGGCAAAGTACCCTGGTGGGAGCATTTGATGGTGCAAAGGAGCCCACCTTATGGTACCCAGAGGGCAGAGATTTGTCTTTCCAGGCACGGCCGTCAGTGGGCTGTTCCTCCAATGGGACTCCTCTCCTACAGTTTCTGCCTGACCTTCCAGTGTGCCGTCGGTGCTGACTCACCTGCCCCACTGATGGTATCAGACTCCTCATGTTCAGTCACTTGTCCAGAGCTCCACCGCCAAACATTGCTGCCTTGGGAAGCAAGCCTTCAGCACGCAAGCTTTTGGGAGACATTTGATATCCAAACCATAACACTGAGGAATTATCTGGTTTCTTGCTTATTTCTATTGTGCTTATTAGAAATAATATATATTGTTCATTGCTTTTTGAACTTCCAAAAATTGGTGTTATGACTCAGTATAAGGTCACTTTGTTTAAAGATTCATGTGTTAGGGCTGGCCAGATAGCTCAGTGGATTGAAGTGCCTGCTTAGGCAAACGCAAGGACCAGGGTTCGATCCCTGAGTGCCTGCTGCCCCTGCCCCCGGGGTGTACTCAGATAGCAACTGAGTCCGGTGGTGTGTGCCTGTAATCCCAGCACTTGGGAGGCTAAAAACAGGAAGGATTACTATGAGTCCAATCTTGTAGTGAGACCCTGTAGGACCTGTACTAAATGCATTTTTTTAAAAAAGAAAAAGTAATAAAGATTCGTGTGAACAGGAAAATATATTTTCTGCAGGACCTGAAAATTTGGGGGCTAGGAGTAGAGTACATGCTTAGCAGGTGCAAGGTTCTGGGCTCTTTCCTCAATATCCCCCAAGATACATTCAACTGGTTAAAGGTTGTGAATTTCGTGCTTCAAATCTTCCATATCCTTAATGGGTATTTTTGCTTTTTGTTTGCTTTTATCTACTTTTATCATCAGTTTCAGAGAAAGAAATGGGTTAAATTTCTCATCCTGATCACAGATTTGCTTTCATCTTCTTTTGGAGTGCCAATTTTTGCCGTGTACGTTTTCAGACTTAGATTCTTAAGAATATAAAAATGAAAATTGTTGTATTTGCATGGTGAATTGATCCAATTATCATTGTAA
>NW_004524677.1:5640757-5642172 GCF_000260255.1 Octodon degus
GTCTTGATTCCTGATAAAATTGTTAAACATACTGTTGAGACACACGCTGACACTCACCTCTGCCTACATCTGATGTAGCTTGGTGGTAAGCTCATAACCACAGGTGTGCTTTCGCTGATTGATCAAAGCTTCTTCAGAATCCATAAACATAGATAACCCATGAATTAAGCATTTTTCCAACTGTCTTGCACAAAGCTTTTGAAAACCACACTACCATCAATATATGTGAAAACAGCTATAAAGCCCATGGGTTTGTCTTCCTTGCTCTGCCAGCCCTTTTGCGGACCTATAGTAAATTGTCACCATTCTTAGCAAGCAGTTCGCGGAGGCTTTGCGAGCAGACTTGGGCTCTCTGTAACTTGCCACTGACATAAATGTCCCAACCCATGTACTCTTCAAGTGCTGATCGCCACTCAAAGCAGTGCTGACAAGCTGGGCCGTTCTGCTACAAGGGTGCTCAAAGCACAGATAGTGTGCTTTGTCCTTCCTGAGTAAGGTTACAGGTGGCCCTAAGGCCTTCATCATGGATGTGATTTTGTGGCTTCTGAATCAGCTGGCGCAGCATGGAGTAAGACACACATATCTGCAGTGTCATTTTTTCTCTTGTTGAATGATTTCTGACATTCTGTAGGTAAGAACTCTAAGTGGTGTGCTGTCACTCATCGCTGACATTCGTGAAGTGCTTCAGCTCATGAACTCTGGTGTATTTTGAACATTGAATTTCTTCATCTTTTCATCTACCTAGAACATTTTCCTATACAGTGAGCAACTTCATTCTTGTAATAAATTTGCAGCTTCTTGTTTGCCTTTCTCCCCTGTTTCAGTCAGAAGAGGAGACCCAAGGATCCCTGGATAAAAATGTAAAGGAAACTTTTTCTTGAACTGTTTAACATGAACAAAGGAAGTAATGGCCCCGCAGTTCTGGCTTGGGTCTTCTCCGCCATGGTCATTTTTGATCCCTCGGATAAGGATGGTGTGCAAGGGCTCAGCTATCAGTTTCTTCCCATGTCTGGTACTAGCGCTCCCATTTCCGTGAGAGGCTCAGGTCAGCGGCAGGCAGCTTACTCTTTCCAACGTATTGGGCATTGAGACGCCTGTCCCAGCAGTCCAGATAGTCTGCGCCTTGCTGTATTCTTCCCACCACCTGTGAGACAGAACAAGTTCTTATTCTTCAGACTCCAGAGCTCTCTTGTGCAAATGCCAAATGTGATTTTCTTTCTTTCTTGCGGTACTGGGGATTGAACTCAGGACCTTGTGCTTGCCAGGCAGGCACTTATGCTGCTAAGCCATATCCCCACCCCTCAAATGTGATTTTCAAAAACACTCTTAGTTTTTACATAAAGTCTTTCTCCAGGGAGCTCGGGATAGGCCACATTGAAGCGCAGGGGTTTTCTGAGAGTGGTTGTTCCTTGTTC
>NW_004524677.1:5643212-5648788 GCF_000260255.1 Octodon degus
CCTATTTTCTTGATCAGATTGATTATAGTCCCTGTCTGATAATGCTTAGATTCAGACCACCTATGTATCCATTTTATTGACTTTTTTCTCTCTCTCTCTCTCTCTCTCTCTCTCTCTCTCTCTCTCTCTCTCTCTCTCTTTCTCTCTCTCCCCGGTCTCTTGCTATGTAGTTTAGGCTGGTCTTGAACACACTATGTAGTCCAGGCTGACTTCAAGCTTGTGGCAATCCTCCTGCCTCAGCCTTCTGAATGCTGGGTTTACAGGTGTGCGCTACCACATCCAGTTTAGCTCACTCTTCTTGATATGCCTTTTAATGTTTGGCTGAATGTCAGACATTGTATATAAAAAAAAGGTACATTCTCTTGATGATTTTTTTTTTTTCCAGAGATGACCTCTTCAGCTTCCTTAGGCAGAGCCAAGATCACACGAACTCAATAAAGCACTGACGTACCTGAAGCAGGGTCTCATTACTACGAGGTCTGCTTTATTTCTGATGTGTCCTAACGCTCAGGGGCCTCCGCCTTGGCCACGCCTCCTCAGCAGACCCTGACTTCCGTCTCAGTGAGACTGCCCGTGGTTCCCTTGGTGCATTTTCAGTCTCTTACCTAGCACTTCCTGCTTAGTGTCTCCGACTTAAAGTCCATATTGCCTGAAAATCACGAATGCCTTCAAAGAAAAAGTTAGCCAGAACTTGGGGTTAAACTCTCTTCTTTTGTTTCTAGACGTGCCCTGAGTTCTAGCTTCCATGGAAGCCGGGGACTCCAGTCTCTGCCTGTGTTCCCAGCAGGCTGGTGACAGCTGTGCTCAGCTTTTCTGACACGCTGTCGATGGGCAGGCACGTGTCCTGAGGGAGGACACCGGGACGACGCTGAGTCCACCTCATCTTTCTTTGTTCCTCATATTCCATCTTTCTGATGCCATCAAATGGAAATCCATCTTCCACTTTCAGTCTGCTCCGGTCGATTAGGGCTCTTTCTTCTTACCTCAGTAGACTGCCATTTCGGCAGCGCCATTACTTTCCCGTATCTGTTTGCTACTTCCTCCCCTGAGTAATGCTAATCACTTTCTCCTCAAATCCACTTTCTTTTACTCTGAATATTCCTGAGGAAGGTCACATCCAACCCTCTTCTGTATATTTACAACCTCTATCTCCCTCAACCTCAAACCTTTACCTCCATACCTGTGCCCCTCACAGTTGACCTACATTTCTGAGTTCTTCAGGATCTGAATTTACTGAAGCCTCTACCTGTAGACTTCATTTTCTTATCTACCTTCTCCTCCTTTACTCCTGTCTCAGAAGGAGGCATGTCTCTTCTCTTTTGTCAAAGAAGCTCTCTTTGATCTTTCCTAACTTGACTTCACCCAAGCCTTGACCTATTAAACACTGCTCCTCTTTCTTGACTCTCTTATCTTTCATCAGTAAATATGCTCAAATTTCATCTCAAATCATATAAACAAACAATTTTTCCTTCTATCCTGTTGCTTTCTCTTGCCACTGTCTTCCAAGCAGTGCTGAGCATCTTTAAACAAACCAACAAACAAACCTGTATTTATTGTGTCAACTTCCCCCATCCACTCACTCTTTGCAGCTTAGCTTCTACCCCCATCGGAAGCCTCCTTTGTCCTAAGCCCTACATCCAGCAACTCCTTCCCACACTCATCTTCCTTGACCGCTCTGCAGCTTAGGACCTCATTCTGCTTGGCTTTCCCTCCCTCTTGGGTTCCACTGTGTGATTTCATGGCTGTCCTTCTGTAGCGGACTCCACTTCTGTAGTGTCCCTTCCCACATCTGCTTGCCCCTTCCCCTGCCTCCATGCAGATGTTGTCCAGGCCTTGTGCTGAGCTGCATCCTTTCCTTCCATGTGCTACATCCCCCTTTAGCATGTCCCATTCACAGCCAGTGATCACCCTAAACATAACACCCCCAGAGCTGTTGACAGTGCCACTTTCTCTCCTGACCCTGAGTCCAGCTACCCCTTGGATGTCCTACCAACATGTCCAACTCAACATGTTCGAGCTGATTGAATTTCTCCACAATCTCCTTTTTCCCTTGACTATTTTTTCTGTTAAATTTAAATACCAAGAAGCTCATAACTAGTCTAAAAATCTATAGCAAGTACTGACTGCTTTTCTTGTTCCACCCTTCCACAAATCAGACATGATAGTCTGTTAATCGCTGTAGTATTTTACACGTACACACCACTGCCCTCTTAAGTTATGCCTTTTGCAAGAACAACTTGTTCTGATTCCTGTTCTCACATCTTCTAATCAACTTGGCTTGCTGCCATTAGGCTAACATTGCTTAATGTGTGTTGAATGAATAACTGAAACATAGCTTTAATTATACTGCCCGATAGTCACCTCCCTGTTATTGATTACATGAAATTCAGACTTGTTAGTTTCAAGCCCTTGGAACCTGTTTCTAGAATCTCTCTGTGCTTTTCCATTAGTAAGCCCTTCACACACCCTTTCTTGTCACTGTCCTTGTCCACGCTGTGTTGTGCCACACAGTGTGACCCTCAGGAAGTGAAAAGTGTCTGTTGATTAAAAATAATTCTATGATAATTAACGCTTAACTGAAGTCAAAAGGCTCCTTTGTACGACCTCTCAGAGGCTTCGCCTTTCGACTGTGCACTGTGAACCTTCCATTGAGGGGGAAGCGGGCGGCATTTCTCGGTGCCGTTTGACTGTGGAGCCTGTTCAAGGGGCCATCAGTTATCTCACAAGATGCCAGTGTTCCAAGAAACACATTTTCAGACAGGCGGCACAGGCGCCTCTTTATTCCCAAACACATTCCCTTTTTCACATTGTCTGTCAGCTGGAAGCCGGCCTTCTCATCCCAGGCTGCCCTCCAGGGAGAAGTTCGCAACGTCTGGAGCCACTTTGCTGGTCACAGCTGTGATCACCCTGCAGCTAGCAGATGCCGGCAACGCAGCCGGGCCTTTTAGAATGACAGGACAGTGGCCCCAGCCAAGAATCACCCAGGCAAATGTGAGTAGTGGCAAGGCCGAGACACCTGCACCAGATATATATATAATATATTAATACATATACTTAACATATATATATTAAGTCTAAATCCAGTGTTTTCTCTTTAGTGAGTGCTTGATTTCACGACCAGGTTTTTCCACATTCCTAACCCTCTTGGCTCTCTGTGTGTGTTGTTTTCTATGGCATGTACCAAATCCTTTCCCATTTCACACATATGTGACATCTCAGGCTGGACTGGATTGTTACTCAATGTGAGAAGGCAACATGGTGGCCATTTTTTGGTCTCTCCACAGTAGTAACAATAGCATCTTGTTTGGAGACCAAGACGAAGCCTTACTTTCTTCTTCTTTTCCAGTCACCTCCCAAATTTACTTGTCCACCAGGTTTCTTCAGTGTATCCTCCAAGTTTTCCTCGCTTCTTTCTTTTGCTTTCTACGTCTGTGGCCTCTGCCCTAATTCAGACATACAGGTCATCTTCTAGTACAATGACAAGGGAGGGGAGAGCTGTCCTTCAGTGTCCTCTGCCTGACACTCTACAGGCCTCAATTTGACCCTGGCTTTGCCTCTCCTATCTGCCTGGCCCCAGGCAGATGACTTCCCTTCCAGGAACTGAAGTTCTTCCTGCCACTGTGGAGCTGCTTCTACCTGCCTCACAGGGCTCCCCCTGCCCTCACTGCAGCCTAAGAATTAGAGGACCTGACTCACAGTGCGGACCCAGTAATGGGCCATAGGACTTGGGAGTGTAGCTCTGTGGTAGAGCCTGGGCTTAGCCTACAAGGAGGCCCTGGATTCGATCCCCAGCACTGATGGAAGGCGCCCAATTGACAATAGCTGGTAACATCCCAAAGGGCTCCTTTGTCTCAGCTCCACTCCACAGTCTCTTCTCTGATCTTCCATCACACTCACAAAGCCCGAGCTACAGGTGTACAGAGCTCTGGACTGCTTGGTACCAACTTGCTCAAAGAAATTGACTTCTAATTCTTTTCTAAACCCTCAACTCTGACAAACTGGCCCGCTGACCATTCTTCAGGCCTGAGCACACCCACCTCCAACCTCTGGCTCATGACATTTTGTATTTTTTGAACACTTCTCTTACCTATAAATCTTACCTGTGTTAGTCAGCCATCCATTCTATGACAAAATTCCCAAAAGAATCACTTATACAAGAGGAAACATTAGCTCTGGCCCATGCATGGGTTTCTGAAGTTTTAGTCCACAAGCATTTGCGCATGTGGTAGCACAGCACCTCATGGTGGGTACACATAGTAGAGGAGGCCTGCATCTCATGACGGCTGGGAAGCAAAATGGCTGACAGGAAAGGGGAGGGTCCCAGCATCCCTTCAGGGGCACACCCCCAATGACCTACCTTTCTCCCACCAGCACCCACTACCTAAGGGTTCTACCCCTTCCCAAAACAGTGCCACAGGCTGGGGGCCGAACCTTCAACACATAAGCCTTTGGGGGCACTCAGATCAAAACCAAGGCCTCACGCCTCATGCTGCCCCCACCTTGCCTCTTCCTTCAATGAAGCCTTGTCCATCTGCTCTGCCCAAAAGGATCCTTTCTTTTCTGAACATTTAATCCTTGTAGTTCTACCAATGGGCCACCAGTTTCTGCTACCTGACAATACTGCTCAAGTGGAGGAATGAAGATACGGTTATCAAAACATTGTATCTGCTTTCTTGCCTCCTTGTTTTAGATGCTAAGCTGTTGGAGGTCAGTGAGTGCATCTTGCCCTTCTTCGCCAACGTTACCTTGCACATGCTAGAGCTTCGGAGACATTCAGTCCAAAACATCTGATCTCCTCTTAAATTGGGGTGTGTTTGAACAGTGCCTGTCTTCTCTACAGTACCATCTTCTTAAGCCTCCCTGCCCACCTTTGGAGGGATCCTGAAGCCGAGGCAAGAATGGAAGTGACATCAACTCCTTAGGATTTCACCGAGGCTACCAGGAGGGGTGAGAGGGACACACCGGGCCCTGGGAGAATTCTTACAAAGAGTGAATAATAGCAATCTGACCCAACATTTTAATGAACAATTTTAATGGCTTATCCAGTATAATCCTCCTGATTTGGAAGGATTAAATTCCACTTGACAAAACTACCAATCCATGTGGAAAGAAGTCTCATGTGCTGCCCTTAGAGGTACAGCAGGGCCTGGTGGGGCAGGATGGGTTGCCAGCAGAGTGCGCAGCTGGTGGGAACTTCAGGGCCAGGCCAGTGAAGACAGCCTGGCACCCGAGCCAGCCTCCTGACCCAAGAGCAAGCCACAGAGAAGACACGAGAATATGGGAATAAGAAGAGGGCAGAGCACACCACCCACATGCTTCGCCAGCCGACATGTTCCACCCCACTGTTCTTTCTTGTGTTTTACTCCTTGAGACAGGATCTCACTCTGCAGCAGCCTAGGCTGGCCTTGAATTTTGCAATACTCCTGCCTGTGCCTCTGACGTGCTGGGCCTACAGGCTTGCTCCCTGATGCCTGGGTCCTTTGTGCCCCATTTTATTATTTGTTCATTCTCTCTGTCTCTCTTTGTCTCTCTGTCTCTCTCTCTGTCTCTCTCTGTCTCTTTCTCTGTTTCTCTCT
>NW_004524677.1:5649328-5658372 GCF_000260255.1 Octodon degus
GTTCTTTCATCCAATCTACCATCTGTTCTCCAATGTTGTTAATTGTCTCAATAATGTTCTTCTTTGTAACACGTTCTCCCTCTTATGTAAGCTTCAGGCTAGACTAACATAGAGCCTTTAGAACTCCTTCATCCTGAAGTGCTTGCATATTTTTTCTTTATTTTTTTAATGCCAATAAAGAATAAGATTTCCTCCTGATACACACCTGTAATCCAAGCTACTCGGAATGTTGGGCTGCCTGGTTCCAAGGTTGAGGCTAGCCTGAGCAACTTAACAAAATCCTCTCTCAAAATTTAATGACTAAATAAATAAATAAATAGGGCTGGGGTTGTAGCTTAGTGGTAGAGTGGTTTGCCTAACATAGACAAGGTTCTAGGTTTAATTCTTAGTACTGAAATAAAATAATGAGTAAAGTTATTTTTTTTTAAAAAATGAAACACTCATAAAGATTCCATATGCACACTCAAAAACTGGTATGACTAAGAAGTAAATTGAGTGACAAAATCAGCATATAAAACTCAGTTGGATTTCTACACAGTAACAATAAACACTACAAAAAGAAAATTAAGAAAGCAATCGGTTTATAATAGAATCAAAAAGAATAATACACTTAGAGATAAACTTAACCAAGAAGATAAAATTCAAATAGACTAAAAACAATGAGTCGTTGCTGAAAGAAGTTGAACGAGATACAAATCAAGCTGAAGACATCCTTTGTTCATAGCTTAGAAGAAATTATATTGTGGAAATGTCCGTAGTACCTAAAATGACTTACAGGGTCAATGTAATTGTGGTCAAATCATTACCATGATGACTTTAAAATGAATTTTTAACATAAAAGAAACTTCTTTTAATACTAAGGGTAGAATCTAGAATCTTCACACTGGCTTATGTTCCCAGCCCTTTTTTAATTTTGAGACAAAGTGTTGCTAAGTCACTAGTTCATAAAGTTACTAAGTTATCCTGGTGGGGCTCAAACATGTGATCCTCTTGCCTCAGCTTCCCAGAATGTTAGGATTCTAGGTGCAAGCTTCCACACCCAGCTAAAAATTTCATTTTCAACAATGATCTCCACACATTTGTTTGGGTGCTCAAACTTCTGTTCTCAATAAAAGCCCTTTCTTCTCTAATTGCTTGTTGCTTTCTTGGTTCACTTGTCCATTTATCATTGGTAATAAATCTCTACTTTTATTTTACTATAATTCACCCCCTAAGAGATGCAAACTTTCCCAGAATTGGCCAGAGTGAGCCTTTCAGCTTGCTTGCTAACAAAACAAAATACAAATCATCTTTCAAAAGGTAAAATTGAGAGGGAGGAGAAAATAAGAGGAATAAAATAGAAATGGAGGAGGAGGAAAAGAGGTAGAGAGAAATGAAGAATGGCCCTGCAAAGACACTGTGCCCTCTGTGACAGGTGGCAGGCACTCTGTGTGTTCCCTGCCCTCAAAGTGCGGCACAGTGGTGCACAGGACAGGCCACAGTGGGTACTGCCTGCTGGGCCCCTGTGCCCCGTGGGCCTCATATACTGGTCACCTCTGTCATTTGCAAATGATGGAAGCACCCCCCAAAATGGGAGGAGTGACTGAATTTTATAAGGAATCAAAGCTGGATCTACATACTTGAATGGAAGCCAGAAATCACTCAATATTCTCCCTGTCTCTGTCTTTTCTCTCTCTCTCTCTCTCTCTCTCTCTCTCTCTCTCTCCCTCTCTCCCTCCCTCCCTCCCTCCCTCCCTTCCTCCCTCCATGTGTCCCTCTCTCTCCACCCCTCAGTTCTACTTCCCTTTATTTTATGCCTCTTGAGAGAAGAGGTCAGTCTCTTCTCTCAAGCTGGCAGAGGTGCCCACTGACCATTCTAGGTTAATCTTAGCTTAGCAACTCTGGCAGAAATAAAGCTATTCTTTCTCAAAGACTGACAAAAGTCCCGAGAGTGCCCCTAGTGGGCCCAGGGCCTACACAGTGGCTGTGCTGGGTGGGACAGCCTTCTGGTTGGCCAGACCTAGGCTAGGAGCACTCCTCTTGAGCCAGAAGTGTGAGTGACATCCCAAACCCATGGGCTGGGCCTGGAGGAAGGACTGGCTCCCCCAAGACTGCTTGGAAGTGCTCTTACCAAAGAGGGGAAAAAGGTATCAGGAAAGCTCACATAAAACTTTGCTCTGTGTGGACACAGGGCACCTGGCCGTGTCAGAGTTTGCGTCTGACATG
Organism: Octodon degus; assembly: GCF_000260255.1. Taxonomy (NCBI): domain Eukaryota; kingdom Metazoa; phylum Chordata; class Mammalia; order Rodentia; family Octodontidae; genus Octodon; species Octodon degus. The sequence goes on from NW_004524677.1 coordinate 5,651,534, forward strand.
CTCACACAAACCAAGGAGAACCATTTTGTCATGGCTTCCTTTCTCCCCCTGCACAAGGCCTCCTTCCTGACAAGAAAGAAAAGCCCGAACTTTTCCCCAGGGACGAAGGCCTCCATCCATCTCTTGTTGCTCCTAGCCCAGAGCAATGGTCAGTGCCTGGTGCCCCCACTGCAGGGAGCAGAGAGCTGGCCTGGGGACTCTCATGGAGCCTAATCCATGCAGACTAGTTCTCGTTTCCTCGTTTCTCCTGGCCTGGCAGGCCCGACAGGGACCTGTCAGTCAAGGAGGGCGGTTACGTCATGTCAGATGGCAATCGAATGCTGCTAACATAAGCTGACAAGAGGGCTCTGGCAATCTGCTTATCTGGATTCTACCTTGTTGAGTAAAGGCCATTATCAGAATTATTCACACGGAATTACCGCAGCTGGAAGTCTACAGATTATTCATTACATCACCCTCATCTTAGTCACTCAGCGCGGAGGGAGCCTCAGAGGAACCTGCCGCCTGCCCTCGGCCCTTCCTGCCCCCTCACTGGCCAGGAGAGGGCTTCTCTGGCTCAGCCACCGAGATGAAAAGTCGCATCAGGGCAGGCTCAGGTGTGGCCTTTTCTGCACACAGTGCTCTCTGAGGTCCTTGCTGTGGGGTAAGCAGAGGTGCACAACAGGGGACCCTGGAGGAACAGGGAGGCTTGGGCTGCCACCTACTCGGGCCGTCCTGGAATGGCCCTGCCAGCCTCTGAGCTCACATGGCAAAACAAGCTATTTAACTGAGCTGTGAGTTCTCCCACCTGACCACCACCGTCCCTGCCTGCCCCATACAGGACTTGCAAAGGAAACGATGCCGGTGCTCCAGAGTCCTGGGACCCTCTGAGATGTTCCCAGCTTGCTCCCACGAGCCAGCCTTGGCTCCACCCTTGACACACCCCTCCTGTGCCTCCTCATGCAACAAGCCCACACCTGCCATCCAAACACACTCAGGGTGCACCCGCACACGTACATTCCCAGGCAAAACCTAGTGAAATTGACGGCAGGCACTGTGGGAAAGAGGCGGGAAGAGAGAATGTGGTTAACGAGCTGGATTCAAAGGCGTGGGCTCCTTCATTACTGCCATCCAGTAATAACACACAAGAGCAACACGGCCTGAACTTGAAGGCAGACCGGGCCAGGGGAAGATCAAGCCTTGTGCAGAAGACAGATGTGCTCCTTCACCTAGTAACTGATTTATGTTCAAAATGTGATTCAAATTCTACAGTACCCAATTTTCCACAACATTTCAGGACCAGGCAGCAATTCCCTCCCTGCCTCTGGGCTCAGCTGCTCCAGAAGATAGAGTCCTTGGAATGTGGTGATCTGAGTCCTTGGCCCATCAATAGCTTAAGGTTCTGAGTAGCCAAGTCCCCCTCCTCATGATGGGACCATGTATCAGGCCAGAAGGTCAGAGACTGTCAGCTGGAAGGGACCCCAGGGTACGTCAGACACAGACCCTGCGTATTCATCTGCTAGAGCTTGTGTAACAAAATGACCACGGGCAGAGTAGCTGCCACAGTAGGAGCGACTGTCTCCCAGTTCTGAAGGCTAGATGTCCTGAATGAAAATGTCTACAGGACTAGCTCCTCCGGAGGGGCAGCTCTGTCTGGGCCTCTCTCCTTGGCTTATAGACGCCCACCTTCACATTTACCTGGTCGTCTGTGTCTCCTCTGGGCCCAAACTTCCCCCATTTACATCGACTAGGACACACCGAATGACCTCATTCTAACTTGATTACCTCTGTGATGATTCTCCACCCAAACCAAGCTGCATTCTGAGGCACTGAGCCAGTGGGAAGCCAACATATATTTTTTGGGTGACACAATTGTCCCATAATGCTCTGGCTCTCCTGGCTTCTCGTTGGTGTGTCTCTGCTCTCAAGGTAGTACTTACGTATCACGTCCGTATTATCCCCTAGTTATTATGGGCTGATCAGGCCTATAGTCTCCCAAACAAGTGGACAATGATGACTTAAATAATGAGACAAACTGATTTCAGGGCTCCAGGAGGATCCAAACCTGCTTACAGAATTCATGATTCTCTGGGTTAAGACAAAGAACTTCTCCAGGCAGCCTACGTGTATAAGCTTTTCAAAGGAGGGGAACACTGAAGAAAATGCAGAAATCTGGGCAGGGCTTGGGAATCCCTGTAAGGGCTTTATGATAATTTAGGAGAACAACGTTATCTCCAATGAGTGGCCTACAGCTATACTCTATCTAGCTAACTGAGGTTGAAGCCAGGTGTCCCTCGCTGTGGCCTTGTCTCATCTGTTGAGGCCTCGTGGCTTTGCCCACCATTACAGGCCTCAGTGGGACCAGTGACTCACAGAGAGGTTCACTTACTGTAAGTCTGTTGGCCTTGGCCAAACTCACAAGTAAACTGGAAAAGCCAACTGGTTGATACAAATCCTGCTCAGAGCTGCTTCATGGTGGTCTCCATCACCTTGGTACTAATATTTAGTAATTTTTCTGTCAAATCTTTTTAGAGGCTGAGAACATTTCGTAGACTCTCATAACTATCATGACGGAATGTTCTTGAAGCCAGGGAGATCAGGAGATCAAGAACCCGGGCCTTCTTACACCTGAGGTCTCCTGTGCCATCTCAGGTCAGGCTGTGCCTTGAGGATTTTCTTCTTCTATTCCCTTGAGCCCACCTTGGAGCAGTCTGTGGCTGGGGCCTCTGAATTCAGGGAGTAGCCAAGTCTCCTTCCTCATGATGGGACCACGTATCAGGCCAGAAGGTCAGAGACTGTCAGCTGGAAGGGACCCCAGGATACGTCAGACACAGACACTGCATATTGGTCCACTTTATGTCACTGTGACAAAGTGCCTAGGATCCTCATTGTCTAAGTAGGAAAATCTTAGTTCTGGCTCGTGATTATGTCAGTTCATGGTCACTTGGCCCTGTTGCCTTTGGGCCTGTGGTGGCCCAGTACGCCATGGCAGGACCACAAGGCAGAGGAAGCAGCTCGCCTCATGGTGGCCTGGAAGCAATGAGAGAAGGGGGAAGAGCTGCACACTCTGTGTCCTGGCTTCCTCCCCTAGGTCCCAGCTTCTGTGGCTCTGCCACCTCCCAGCATGCCATGCACTGGGCACCAAGCCTCCCACAATGGGCCTGTAGATCCCAACTCTAACAGGGGTCTGGAGCAGCAGGTGGCCATGAGCGGCCACCCGTTGGCCTCGGGGGTTAGTCCAGCTACAAAGAGCACAATGGCACTGTGTGATCCTGACTTTCATTATCCCTCCACCCACCCCGTTAACTCAGCTTCTCTGGCCTCTTGGAACAGTGAGTTGCCAGCTCGTCCCAGCCTTGGGGTTGCACTGGTGACCCCATTGGCTCTACCCACAGTGTCCAAGCCTGTGTGTGGAATAAGGAGTCACCTCCTTTCTGCCTCTCCTAGTCCCCAACAAGGAGAAGCAAGCCAGCCTGGGCTCTGAAGCCCTTTCTCTGCTCAGTGGCACCCCAGCCTCGCCCCTCCCCAACCTGCTACTCCAGACAAGGAGGTGAAGGCTCCGGCGCTGTACCTGCTTCATCTTCTTCCTGTTAATTAACGTGCAGTGCCCGCTTCTGAGAAGAGCCCAGCTATTTATTTCAGAATAGGCAAGTCAGAACACAGGTCTGTGGGAGCCAGGGTGGGAGAAAGAAGTAGCATGGGGGGCTCCACCTCCGGGAGAAAGGTGGGTGCTTGCGGTGGGTGCAAGCCCAGGGATTCGGTGACCCTTCCTGGTGTGCCAAGCAGGGGTCTCCACAGGTGGAGATGCTGCATGAAGCTCCCTTAGCCGCTTGTCCTAACTTGTCCCCCCTCTAAGAGACACTATTGGAAATTCTATCCTGTAGCTCATGCAGGCTTTATGGAGTCCCTGTCATAGTGACAGCATTTGATCTTAACAGGCAAGACTTTCTGAAATGGAGAGACAAAAGTTGTGCTTCGGTCAGTCGGGGCTGCTGCACAGCCAGGGAAGGAGGTGGGCTGCGGGGAGGAGCTGAGCTGGCTGGGGGCGAAGGACCGCATTTCCTGGGAAGCTTGCTCAGGGATAGCCTTGCTCTGTGACTACTCATCCAAAGTGTCAAGTCGAGGTCACTTTAGTTACTGCCATCTGCCACAGAGCACAAAGGCCTGTTTGTGGTCAGGGAGCCCAAAGCCAGAGGTGGACGTGTGGAAGGGCAAGTCTTGTAAAAGTGGCCCTGAGTCGACGAAGTGACCGGCTCTTTAAACCCTTTCTATTTTATCGCAGCATTCATGGAGAGAGAGAGAAAAAAAAAAAAACCAAACAGGATGTCTTGGATGTGTTCGCCTTTCAAGAACCTGCACAAACCAGAGGGTAAAACACGATAGCCCAAGGGCCTCTTTTTCTGTGAGAGGCCTCGGGGGACACTCCCTCCATGGGCTTTGTGGTCTGCGATGGGCTGAGTGGAGCGCACATTTAGCTGGCTTCAATGCCCAGCACTGAAAAGACAAAACCAACCTGGGGCGGAGAATTTGACACAGGGATAAAATGAAAAGGAACAGCGCATACTGTGGCAGATAAGGTATTCCCAGGCTTTCCCTTTGTGCCCAGGCTTTGCAGCCAAGGCAAGATTTCCAGTAAACGGCCACCAGGCGGGGCCTCGTTCTCCTTGAGCGAGTACCCTGGCCAGCTTTGTTCTCCCACTCAGGAGGGGGGACATTTCCTGGGAAGAACAGCCAGACCTAGGATGGATGGTGGGGTCCACAGCGCCACACGTACTATTTCATTTGCTCAGCCTGACAAGACTCCAACCTCATAAACGTCGAGAGCCGTAGCCATCTGCGGAGAGCTCATGGAAGCCGCGATTTCTTCATACGGTGGACCACAACTTTAAAGTGCTACCACCTCCCTGCACGGGTGCAAACCCGGCGGGGGCTAACCACTCCCTGCAGCGCGCTGGCCCTGGATTCAGAGCTGATTTTTAGCTCTCGGTTGTTTGGGAAACATGGGTGGCGAGAAATTTGGGTAACTTTTTGCTGTTGTAAACCATTTTTAAAATCAGTGGCCTTCTAAATAAATCATTTAATTTTCATTGTCTGCAAAAATAAAACTTTCAGAAACTGAAATGAGTTGGAAGTGAGCATGGTGGGCTGTATAATTTTCCTCTCGTTAGCAAACGTTTGTATGACTTTTCCCGAAGACTGAGTTAGCCTGGAAATAGGTCTAGCTTCTCTCTCCACCAATCAGCGTTTATTTCCAGGCCTGGGCGGGAGGCCCAAGCCCTTAGCACTTGTGCTCCGTTTCCATTCACCAGGGTTTGTCTCGGAGCCCCCGTGTGCCGCAGGCCTGGTTAGGGTGGACAGAGGGTCCCCTCCCTTGCCCCGCCAGCAGGGAGCGTGGACGGGCCATGCCCCTTCCCGGCTCCAAGCCTCCCCCAGGGTGCCTGCACCAACGGGCCTCCCGCCTTATGCTCCCTGAAGACCACGTCCAGCTTTCCACAAAGCCCTTGCAGAGTGCTGCCCCCCGTGGGGCCAGCCGCGGCTGTGCATCTTGCCAGGCCAAGCTCAGCTTATTCTGCTTGCGCAAGCACGGATGGGGGCTGTTCCTCGGGGCCCGCGGTGGGCTTGGGGTGCTCTGGTTTTCCTTGAGGAACGCCCACCTGTTGCGGCTCCGTCCTCCTGGCGTTCGCAGGAAACCGGCTGCGGGGTCTAACGAGGGGCACCCTCGTGGCACCTTGCTAGCAGTAGCAGAGACAGCAGGTAAGGGGGGGAGCGCGTCCAGGGGAGTCAGAACAACAGGCTACACGTTTGCCTCCGCCGCGTGGAAGCTGTAGGGCTTTGTACCAGCTGCACTAGGAACGCTCTCCCACTGTATTCCCACGCTCGCGCAGGGCTGAGGGGTCCTGCTGCCTGATTGCACAGCTGGCCGCGCGCCATCTGCTGGTGAGTGGAGGCAAAACAGCCTCCCGAGGCCAGTGCGCCGCTTGGAGCCGGGGGAATTTGGAAATATTTTGGTCTCATCTCTTGATTTTGAGCGGAGGAGGTTTGGGCCTGAAGAAGATGACAGGCCTGTCTGAGCTCTCACAGTGGGACAGTCTGGCGTCTTTGTGTCTGCACCATGCCTTGGCAATCAGGAGCGCGCATCACCTTGGGCGTATTTCGCAACTTCCCAGTAATCAGGTTTCTTATCTATCAAGTCAGGGACGTCCTGCTCACTACCTGAAGGATTTTTTTTTTTTTTTTCTAAAGAAAGAGTGCTAGGCAGAGTGTGGGGTGCTTGGGCCGAGTCTGACCCCTGTGTAGAGATTCACCTCGAGGGCTTTCTTCACCCAAAGCTATTGATCTGGATTGATAATTTTCCTACAATGGACGACATTCTCTTTCAGCTCCAAAAGCCGGGGAGAGTAGAGTCTTGATCATCAAAGAAGGCATCCACAGCCGTCTGGCCTTTGGCCTTGGCTACTGAGTAAAGGAGAGCGGAGATGGCCTTTGGGAGCCACCACGATGATTCAAGTCCCCAGGCCCATGCAACCACTTGGGAGCTATAAATAGCGTTAGGGGAAGGAAGGGAAAGGGCCTGAGGGCAGAGCTGTGGGCCGAGAAAGTTCCACTTGCACCGTCTAACTGTGGGGCCTCTGCGAGCCTGGCGAACTTGGCTTCCTCTGCCTCCTCCTCTGCCTCGGAATCTGTAGTGATGATTAGAGAAAGCTTCATTCACCTTACAGAAACTCTCTCTGCCTGTGTCTGTCTCTGTCTCTCTCTGCCTGTGTCACTGTCACTCCCCCTCTGCCTCTGTGTCCGTCTGTGTCTCCCTCTGTGTCTCTGTCTCTCTCTCTGTGTCTGTCTGTCTGTCTGTCTGTCTGTCT
>NW_004524677.1:5658551-5661629 GCF_000260255.1 Octodon degus
TGTCTCTCTCTCTCTCCCCGTCCCCGTTCCCTGCCATCTCCTTCTTCTTTTTTGAAACAGACTGGCTTTCAACCTACTGTGGAGCCCAGGCTGGCCTTCAACTGCTTGAGCTCCTCTTGCCTCAGCCTCCGAGGGCTAGGATTACAGCCGTGCACCACCACACCCAAACAAGACCATAGTCTTTTCAGTAAGTGCTGGCACCTTCCTCCTGTTTGTAACTGATCTGGCTATTCTGTTAACAACAGAGCCTGTGAACCTCTTCAGAACCCACAGAGGCAAGGGGAAAAAACAATGATTGAGGGCCCCATTTTCTCCTCCTCTCCTCAGATCTCTAGCGGTGCCTTCCAGGAGTCTGACTCGAACACACATAGACACAGAGCCAGTGATGAGACCATAGATGTCAGCCTCACAGGACACAGACAGGGCAGAATGGGTCTCAGGGAAAAAACCAGGGAGAAACATGCACGGCCATGGCCTGCACATGTGGAGAGGGAGTATCAAAATATTTGGATTATCTACGTGTTCAATTGACCTACCGCAACATGAGGAGATTCTCTGTGATCTCATGTGTGAGACTTGTATTTCCATTGGTACCATTAAAAATGCTCTTTTCCTCCCTCTTTATTCTTCTTCCCATCTTGTGGCTCTCATCCTATATTCGATACGATTGTGGCTATTAGAAGTTAACATGGACATGCGTAGGGAAACAGATAAGTGTGCCTTTCTAGACCGTTCCTCACTTTAGCCCATTCGCCAGCAGCAGTTTGCTCTTCAGTGAGCACCCCCAGAGCACCATGCTCTCATAGATGTGGCTTTGGGAGGTGGCTGGCTCATGGGTGTGTGACGCCAGATTGGGGCGTGTGACAGCGGCATTAAGAGCGCATGACAACTAAATTTCTTTAGCATAGATCTCGGTGTGCATAATGGAAACCACACTCCGGGGATGGGTAGCACCACCCAAAGGCTTGACTTCTAGATGGGATAAAAGAGGCAAGAAGGCTTGCAGCCTTTGCTTGCTACTTTCTGCCTACCCTGTCATGGACCGTTTTTTCTCTGCCATGTCACCCCAACCATGCCACCCTACCTTGGAGCCAGCCAACTGTGGACCGAGAGCTCTGAAAACTGAGCTAAAGTAAACCTTTCCTCTGTTTTTTTTTTGTTTTTTTGGTTTTTTTTTTTTCAGATCCGGGGATTGAACTCAGGTCCTTGCACTTGCCAGGGAAGCGCTTATTCTACTGAGCCGTCTCCCCAGCTCAAACTTTTCCTCCTCTAACTTATGAGTATTGGGTATTTTATCTCGGCAACAAGAAAGATAATAAGAGGGGGCTGATTCAGGGAATGTAGGCAATGAGTGTGCAGGTTGTCTGGAGAGGAGGTTTGGAGGAGTAGGCGGTCGAGCAAGGGAGATGTGCAAGTCACGAAAGGGTTTCTGTTGGGAGCTGCTAAAGCTGGAAATTGGCCAAATGTGTGAGAGCAGGACTAGGCCTCAGTGCCTAAAGCAGTCAAGCTACCTCAGTCTTAAGAAAAGCATCCTGCCTGCACAATATCAGCTATTAGTCACTAGGCAAACTTAGGTCTCGTGATACTAACTTTGCAAAGGTACACATAAATGTCCTTACTGTTGTTCTAGGAGTCATTTGCCAATCAGGCAATGGGCCACCACCTGACCTAGCTCTTGTCTTCTTGTTATCTTTTCCTCATTTCTGCTGCTATTTTTCCCCAGGTACACAGTGAGACCAGCAGATCCCTACATTTGGTGCCTGAGCAGGACACCCAGTATGAGATAAGTGGGCAGCAGGGGAGGGAAGCGAGTTGGTTAGAGCCAGTATTCAGCACAGGTGTGCATCGGTCCTGACACATCAGGTTTAAAGCATGGGGATTGAGACTCACTAGGACCAGAAACAGGTTCACAAGGGCCAGAAAGATAAAGGAGCTTACAGAGGGAAATAAGTTTGAGAGAACCCAAAAAGGACAAAGTTATATTGAGTTAAAAATAGGACAAACAGAATTTCAAGAACCACAGATGTTTATAGATGTATACAGATACATGTAAAAATGTTTGTTGTTTTCTTGGTTCCTATATTTATGTTGCTTTCCAAGACCAATCCAAAGGACTTAGTGTGGAGTACTGTTTTAAAATCAAGTCCCAAAGGGGACAAGGAGAGTGGAGCAAAGACCCAACAGATAGAGTTTAAACCCTCTAGCTTTGCTTAATAAAATGACAAAGGAAAAAGTTCTTTTAAATTGCAAACAGTTGGTTCCAAGTGGCTTGGCAGCACCCCTGGGGAGAGGGGCACGAACTGGGTTCAAGGAGGGTACATGCTCCCATTCGTTCTAGGCAGACCCAGCTTGGATTTCCCAGCCACTTGCATAGACATCCCTGTGCCTGGTCTATCCACAGAGGTTAGCATATGCCGCCAACTATAGTCTTATATGCATAGGGATGAGGGTCATGACTGTGGCATGCCATGGCCTTAGTGTTGGCTATGCATATTTTAGCCACCATAAATTTCTCTGCCTCAAAATACTATCTATATTTAATATCTGGGCAAAACCAAATATCTAGTGTTCAGAGCTAGAGAAACAGCCAGTACACACAATGACTGCACAGCGGCCACGGCTACAGGGCCATACCCCCATGTCATTTGGGGGTGAGGTAGCCCATTCTGAGTACTAGCAGCTTGCCAAGACCTGAGGTAATGGAGTAAAACTGGCAAACAGATGCAGAGCCCCAATACAAAGAGGTCTCAGGTTTTGCTTGGTGTCATCAATGCTGATTATACAAGGAAAATCAAGGTTATGGTTCAATCTACTCAAAACACTATTCAAATCACACCAGATTCTTGTATCATTCAATTGATCATTCTTTGTTTGACAAAAAAATTAAATTATTAAAAATTTATTAAAGAAAAACATTTTAAAGGCTTTTCAAATGTAAGTATGGATGGTCTCGAGGTTGGACAGTTAAAATGGTGCTGGATTGCTGACCTGGAAGGATATGAAGGGCCATTCCACCAGAAATAGAGCCTTGCAGAAAAGTAGAAAATAGAGTGGTTCTCTTTCTTCATTACAATTGAC
>NW_004524677.1:5662319-5663335 GCF_000260255.1 Octodon degus
AAATTAAAATAGGCATAAAACAATTTTACAAAGAAGTAAAAAGCTTTGGATTACAATCTAAAAGCAGTGGGTTTAAACAGTTGCTTGATTTTGACATTTCATTTAAATGGTGGCAGGACTAGTGTGGCCTCCAAAGGGGTACAAGCCATGATAACTTCTCCATATTCAGATCAACTCATCCAACAAAGACATCCTGTGCCCCAAACCATTCAAATAACCCAAAATGATTTTCAGAGTTTATTTGGTAATATTAATTGGCACTATCCAGATTTTGGGCTGATTTCTGTGGTGTTATTGTCATCCTTCAGATAAGTTAAATTAATTTGCTTGTTGTTACATATGGGTCATATGAAGTTAAGGGAGGCTATATATGGTTTCCTCTTCCAAAATATAGGATACAGGTTTCTCACTGTACAATCAAGCTTCAATTACAAAAACAAAAGAGGGAATCAATCCCTCCAAACTCACTTGTCAATATATACAGTTAAATTTTTAAAATTTTACAAAAGATGCAAGTACAGCAACAGAATGATAATTCAATTGGGTAAAGCAAAACAAACAAACAAAAACCCTAATCTGGGGTACAGGATACTAATGTTTTTCCAGAGAGTGTTGAGCAACTTATTTGGGTACCAGAGCAGGCTGTTAGGCTGTATCATGAAGCCAGATCTGGAGAAAAAGTGCACATCAATGAGGCTAGATTCAATCTGAAGCCTATTAAAGGAGCTGAAAAAATGGAAAATTAAGTTCTAAATAGGTGATAGAGTATATAGAGATAACTAAGTGAAAATATTCTTAAGACAAAAATATTCTTAAAACAAAATATAAAAATACAAAATATCCATATTATAGATAAGATATTCTATTCATTTCAGATTTTCCTGATAACAGATCTCTAATTGACAAATAACAAAATCTGAGGGCCAGCCAAATAGCTCAGTGGATTAAAGCAGGTGCAGGGGCCAGGGGTTCAATCCCCAGGCCTGCAACGCCGGCCCCACCCCCAGGGGACACTA
>NW_004524677.1:5663435-5672747 GCF_000260255.1 Octodon degus
CTACAACACAGAAAAAAGAACTCAAAAGAAGAAATCCAAATAGAAAGGTATAACACAATTAAAAGGAAAACGAGAACTTGATGGTTAGACAACAAAGAGAGGGCAAGGAGAAAAGCTAGGAAACATGACAGAGACAAAGCCATACATCTATATGCACAAGATGGGTAAGGCAATGATCCTGAGAAACATCCGCAGGTTTTTGAAACTAGCAGTTAATTGGTAGGATTCTCACCCTGACTAACTATATATGCTGATGCCTATGAACTAAGCAACTGCACTGAAGACAGCAATGTGTGATAGTAGTTTCATGTTTGGAATGCCTATCATTCTGGCCTTCTAAATATGTACTGTTTGTCATGACATACCAATTATTGCCATGCTGTCTCTCAAGTAAATATTTGTTTTTTTTAAAAAAAGGTAATAAATGAAAAATAAAAGCAAGAAAAAAAGTATCACAGGACTGCCCTGCTACAATGCTGTATATGGTTAGATTTCTAAATTTCTGTATAAAATATGTAACTGTTTATTCATATTTTTTAAATTTTTTTTCATATTCTGTAAGGACTTAAAGTTTAACATATCATTAGTTGGTGGAAAATACCTGTTCCATGTTATGCCTAAGATGTTTGATATTCAGACAGATAGTGAGGTTAAACCCAACTGCACATGTTCTATGGTAATTATAAGCTTCTCTTCTGGAGGGTCAACAACCTAAGTTTGCAGACCAAAAATTAGAGAAAAAGAAGGGCTGCAAGGTTATCCAACATTTTGGCCCTAGCCTTCCAAGGTCAGTAAGGCCTCAGGACATAGGAGAACCTATACCATAAAATCATGTAACTCAGTCGTGTCCCAAATTTTCTGATCAAGGAGATTATGGGGCCACAAAGGAATGTGATTGATGATGTAGAGTGTGCCTAAGGAGAGTCACATGGAGCGAAAACATTCTCTCAGGCTTTCACAGAGAGCAAATTGGTCAAGCAATGGCCATGACTCATCCACATGGCTGACACTGACAAAAGATCTACAAAGTGCAGTACAGGGTTTCAGGATCAATCCTGAAGGGACTTGACTGACCTTATTAGATATAAAAGTTACATTTCTTGTTATATAGGTCTTGCTTTATCTTGGTCTCAACCATCCAGCAGAAAGGTATAAAAAGGAGGTATAAGGGGTGAAGCCATGTTGGTATGCTGGGCTATAAAGGGCTGAGGTCAACGACTTCTGACACTGCCAATCCTGCGGATGACCCACTATTCATATGGACTACTGGACTATATTGGAATATTTTGCTGAATTCATGCACCTACAATATTTAAATGACAATGGAATATACTTCTCTGACAAAACTAAATTTAAAAAGGGGATGAATGACAATTTTGTATCTGTATATTCAAAATAGAATAGATATACATCTGTATTCTTTTAATTCAATGAATAAGAAGATTTGTTCTAATAGTGTTTGTGGACAGGATGTCATGTCTGCATCTTGTAAAATGAATAACCACTGAGAGAACAATGTGCAACGTATTCATTATTGAAACTGTCCTACTGATTGGTTTTGAAACTGTCTCATTGCTATTTCTTTCTTAATAAAATTATTTTAAAAAGTGTAATATCAAAATAAAAATTTAAGTATGTTACAAAATGTCATCAGGATTGTCATGCTCCAAAGTTATATATGATTTTGATTTCCAAATTTGTGTGTAAAAATATATAAGTATTGTCTGTTAACATTTCATTTCATAAGAATTTCAATATTAGAATATACATGAGTGTTAAAAATAACAGTTCCATTTTATATCTAAGTTATTTAATATTCACATAGTATTATTAAGTTTACCTCCTACATTACAGGGCATGTCATTAAGCTTCTCTTCTGGATGTTTAACAACTGAAGTTTAGATACCAAAAATTAGAGAGATAGATAGGCTAAGACAATAGCAAATATTTTGGACATAGCACTCCAAGGTCAATGAGGACTAAGTACATAAAAGAACCTCTACTGTGGCATCCTATAGCTCAGTTGAGTACCTAATTTTCTAATCAAGGAGATTATGGGACCACAGAAGAAAAAGATCAATGATGTATAGTGTGCCTAAAGAAGTCACCTGGAGAGAAAAAAAAAAATCTCTCAAGCTTGATCAAGTAATGGCTGAGACTCATCCAGATGGATGACACTGACAGGTCTAAGAGGTGCTATACATCGTTCCAAGGAAAATCCTGAGGAGATTTAACTGACCTTGTTAGACAGAAAAAGGTTACAGTTTTATTTATACAGGTCTCGCTTTAACTTAGCCTTAACCATCCAGCAGAAAAGTGTAGCCATGAGATGTGAAAAAGCAGTGATGTAGTAATACACTACCTGTTAAACGTTCAAGTCATTAAGAACTTTTAACAATTGCCAGGTGTACAGGTAACTCACTAATGGTATGGACTGTTGGACTTTATAGGGTTAAAATTCTGTATACAGGGGCTGGTGAGAAAGCTCAGTGGTCTAAAGTACCTACTTGGAACAAGCTTAGCAGAGCACAGGGACCGCGGTTCGATCCCCCAGCACCACGTGCCAGCCAGCCCCGCCCCCTGGTGGGCTGAGCTGGCCACACACACACACACACACACACACACATAAATAAAAAAAAAAAATAAAAAAAAAATTTTTTTTTAAATTCTGTATACAGGTACCAAAATCTTGGGACTGACATCAAGAATGAAAAGGTCTTCTAAAGAGTTTGCCAAGCCCAGCTTCCTCTCCAGCTGCAACAGAACACGCATCATTCACACAACACAACAGCAGAGGGAGATTCTGAATCTGGAAATTGGTCAAATGTGTGAGAGCAGGACTAGGCCTCAGTGCCTAAAGCAGTTAAACTATGTCCTGAGAAAAGCATTCTGCCTGGTTAATGTCAGCTCTTAGTCACTAGACAACCTTGTGTCATGTGATACTACCCTGCAAAGGTATAAATAAAGCCCCAACTGTCCTGCTGGGGGTCATTTGCCAATCAGGCAATGGGCTACCACCTGACCCAGAGCTTGTCTTCCTGTCTATCTTTTCCTCATTCCTGCTGCAGTTTCTCTCCCAGGTACACTGAGAGACAAAATGGATCCCTACAGGCTTCAGCTTTATTCTGAAAGGAGCAAGTCAGCGTCAAAGGATTTCCACTAGCAAGCAACCTGCCCATTGCCATTTGATAGCCAGTCATGGTGGCAGTAATACGTTGGCTAAATAGTGGCTGAGACCTGGGAGCAGACAATGACTGACAGTGAACTGCGTAATTGAATTGATGACAAAGACCTGACCATAGCTGGTGGCAATAAAAGATGAGGAATAGGGCTATCATATTCTATAAGGAGATGCTGTTATGGTTTAAACCTGGACTGTCCCCCAAAGCCCCATGTGCTCCAAGGCAGAACTTTTATAAGGTGATTGGATCCTGAGGACGTGGTACTCCTCTGTGCGCTGCTCCACCCATGAGCTTATACTTAGATGTGCTGTGAGGGGCGGGGCCTGGTTGGAAAACTTGGGCCCGCAGGGGTGCATCTGGGGGGCGTGTCTCCCTCCGGAGCCTCCCTTTACTCTCTGCTCCCTCAGCACCTTGAAGTGAGCAGCTTTCTTCTGCCATGGAACCAGCCTGAACTCCCTGAACACCAAGCCAAAGCTAACTGAAATCATGGGAGTCAGTGGTTCTGACCCAGTGACCGGAGAGCAGCTTCGACAGGTGTTATGGAGAAGTGGTGTCCAGGAGCATCAGCTTTAGTGTCTGCAGGAAGTGACTCGTCTTACTTATGTTTGTGTCATGTTAAATTCGTAGGTAAAAGGAAAAACTCTTCTTTAAAAATGAGTGTCTGTTGTTTTCATAACATGCTTGTACTTTGTTTACTCTGTGCACAAATTTCTGGTTGACATTAGAGCACTCTGACACCAAATTCTTTCCATGAGCACTTTCCACAAGCCATATCAGCAAGCCCACCTGGGTTATCATGCCTGGCTGTGTGTCAGTCTCTAAGGCTCCTCACCCAGGGCTGGTGACCTCCATGAGCAGAAAACTGTTTTGCTACCAGGGCTGTGGCTCGTGGCCATTGCCTGTGGGAATCTCTTCCCAAACAGGGTCAGGAAATGACCTGTGCTTCAGACTTTATCAGGGCTGATACATGAGACTTAAACAGTGTCACCTGTCTGAGAGGGGGGTCACTGCCCCTCCCCTTGCTTATCCAGCCTGACCCCTCCCATACCCCACAAGTGCACCCTGAATGCACAGTAAGGATCCCACAACTGGGTTTGCAGCTTGTTCTTCAAAAAGCACTAAACTTGAGATCAGCTCATACCACCTGGAGTCCCCTCTCTCCAGGTGACAGAGTCCCAGTTCTCATCGGACTCCTGGGGGCTGAGCAAAGTAACCCTGATACGCTATGCACCCCATCTGCTCTGCTTCTCGTCTGGGTCATGGGAGTGAGTGGAGTGCTGGTGACCTGGTCCGGAGAAATAAACACTGAGACTTCATCGGTGCTGAGATCCCCGTAAACCCCAAAAGAGGTGCTGAGGGCTCAGCCCTGGGGGTTCCATCCCCAGCACCAATGAATAAATAAATGATAAATTCCAGTGTGACCTTAAACTGTATGAATGACAGCAGGACTGTCCCCTAGGTGTCAGGGAGATATTTGGACATTTGTGTTGGAAACTGCTGGCTTTAGAGTGACAGATTGTGAGATCTGCAATTCGAAAAGGGGAAAATAGTTGAAACCAAAGGCAGTTTGTAAGGGGGCACAGGAATGAGTCTGCGGTGGGTGACAGGGGGCCTGTGGCCCCTGCCAGCCTCCTGTTTCCATTGCTGTGAAGCCTGTCAGACCCAGACTGCGGCTGTGTTCTGGTATCCTGGCCTTGGGGTCCTATCATTGTCCCTTTTTGTCACCAACACCCTCCACCCCTGCTCTTTTCTGTCTTTCTAATACCACCTCCTGATTTTGAGAATCTTGAAGTTCATTCGGCTCTTTAAAACTTTCTGTGTACATATATTTTGGGGAATGGTAGGGACAAAGTCTTAGTATGTTGCCCAGCCTTGAACCCTCTGGACTCACATAATCTTCCCGCCTCAGCCTCTCAAGCAGCTGGGACTACAGGTATATGCCACTAAACCTTGATTAAATTTTTTCTTGCCATTCCCACAAATCTGCATACAAGCCCCTTAGATTAGGGCTTTTTATTGGGAAAAACAGATAAGGATTAAGCATAGTGTTGTAGACAGCTGAATTAGATAGAAATATAGGCAGTCAGAGAGGGCCAGGCCCTCAAGGGCAATATGGAAGACAAGGAGTTTGCAACTTTAGAAGAGACAGACACTCCTGCTCTGAGACAGACCTCAAGACAAAAGTAAACAAATGCAACCACATACCTCCCTAGGGATGGGCATCAGGGCTTGATATTCTAAATAAGTATCAATCACTTCGAAAGAGCCCAAATGCGTCACTAATCCAACCCCCAAATGGCAGAGACCTTGTCCTGTATTCGTGCCTGCTTGATATGTGACTCGCTTCCTCACTTGGTCCTGGATTTAATCAATTTCACCTGAGCAGTGGTGCTTGTGATCTCATTGGTTGACCATCGTTTTATCCCACCGCATGCCCATCTAAGTGAGTTTCCATGTTCTCTACCACTTTAGACCTGCCTCACCGCATGGTTTTACTCTATAAAAGTCCCTGGAAGGGACAGCTTCCCGGGGACAACCCACTCGGCCCACTCCTTCTGTCCTCTTGAACAGAAGCTTTCTTCCCCCCAATAAATATATTCTACTCTTAACCTCTATTTGTTCTTAAAATTCATTCTTTGGTTTTTAGAGAACACGAACTCGTCCCAAGTACCTTTCAGATCAGGGGTTTCATTTTTCCCCTGCATCAATAGGGTGATAAAAAAAAAATATGGTGAACGTTCAAATTTTCAACATTTATTACAGTAAAAGTTACATCACGGTTATGCCCCTCAAAATGGTCCCTTCCCTTCTCACACACTTATCTCATCATTTTGCCATTTTCTGAAGCAGTTCTCAAGTCCTCTTCTAGGAATGGCTTCATGAGGTGTGCTCAAAAACACAGCGCCATTGACAGGAAAGGTTTGCAGACGCATCTCAGGGTGTCCTCGAGAGGGCAAGAGAAACAAATTTTATTTTTTTTTTTATAACTCCATTTTAAAAGGTCATTTAAATCCACTTAAACTGAAGATGAACTCACTCCTACCCACTACCCTTGTAGCAAATCATAAAACAATAAAAGTAGAAACAGACAGAACAAATTGAAAAGCATACTAAACATTAAACCACAATGGTCGCCTGATCGCCAGGTGGTCCACCGTTTCCGGGAAATGTAAACCTTGTGACCACTATGTGACATTCTTGTAAAATTCAAAAAAAAACGAGCTCCAGTGAGGATGTGGTGACCATGGAAACCTAAAGGACACTTAAGATGTATTCAAAGTTCACCCAGGGTGGACATTGCTCCTGGCTTCCGGCCAGGCAGGTCGGATGCAGGCTTTAATAAAGCAGCTTCGCTCCAGTGCGTTTGGTCTGCTGTGAGTGAGTTTCTCCTTGAATCTGCCGCAGCATCCTCCACCACTTTCCTTGCCCCACCCAGCACCACGCAGCTTCTGCTGCACAGTCAGAGTGACCAAACAAAGAAAGTGCTTTGGGCCATCCAGCACACCCAGGCAGCCCTGACAGTGCACCTAGCGGCCTGCAAGAGGACTTCTGGGAGTGCTTCAGAAAGCAGCGAGAGCGACGGGATGCGAGCCAGAAAGCTAGGGGGAGGGGCTCGAGAGGGCTTCCTGGCTGCCTGTCTTTCAACAGAATCAAGTTTTAAAATTTCAAACATTTACTGTAGTTTCCAATCACACCTAGCACACACACAGTTAGGAATGGGGTGCAGAGGCTCCACTCTCCTCAGGGGCAGCAAGCACCTCTCAGGGCTCCAGGCCGAGCACCTGTCTGGCCCCTCCCTGCCCCGCAGTGGGCAGCTCGCCTCAGGCTGTCCAGGTGCAGGAGGGAGTGTGCCAGCCTGCCCTGGTCACAGGTGGTCAGCTCCGTCTCAGGGGATTGTGGACGGATGATTTAACTTCAGCCAAATAGTTTCTCGGCCAAGAAGGCATTCTTTCAAGTGCATCCCCTCGAACTTTTTCCAGGGACGTGATTTAAAGATAGGAGGAGGAATCAGGACAGAGTAGTGCTGTAAAGAAGGGCATGGGGCTGCATCTCTCGCAAGAATGAAGACCATTCTTAGCAATCAGACCGTCAACATTCCAGAAAATGTTGACATCACTCTGAAAGGATGCACAGTTATGGTGACGCGCCCCAGAGGAACCCTGCCGAGGACTTCAACCACATCCCTGTGGAACTCAGTCTCCTTGGGAAGAAAAAGAAACGGCTCTGGGTTGACAAATGGTGGGGAAACAGAAAGGAGATGGCAAATGTCCACATGATCTGTAGCCACGTACAGAACATGATTGAGGGGCTCACGCTGGGCTTCCGTTACAAGATGACGTCTGTGTGTGCTCACTTCCCCGTCAATGTCGTTATTCAGGAGAATGGGTCTTTTGTCAAAATCTGGAATTTCTTGGGTGAAAAGTACATTCACCGCGTACGTATGAGGGCAGGTGTTGCTTGCTCAGGATCTCAAGCCCAGAAAGATGAGCTAATCCTTGAAGGAAATGACAGTGAGCTGGTTTCAAATTCAGTTGCTTTGTTTCAGCAGGCCACAGTAGTCAAAAACAAATATATCAGAACATTTTTGGATAGTGTCTATGTTTCTGAAAAGGGAACAGTTCAGCCACCACATGAGTAAGACCCAAGAGTTAATCCAGCCGCAGAAAGAAGCTTCTGGATTGGAAAGCCAATCTGTGATATTTTAATGAGACAAAAAGATCTTTATTGAAAATAAAATAAAACAAAGAAGGGCATGGGACCTCCAGCCCCAGGGACCTCCTGGCTCAGATGCCTTGAGCAAGCTGGGGACAGGGCAGGCTGCTTCAGTGCCTTATGTCATCTTCTGGTCACAGGGCCCAGGAAGCCTCCTTCCTGGGGGCTCCAGCCCCTGTACCCCTGGCTACCAGCAACCCCTGAGTGTGGCCCTCAGTCCCCCATGTGCGTGACTCTGGCACTGCAGATAGAAAGCAGTGGGGTCGGACTCCAGGCATGTCCCTGGGTCCTGGGGATGCGGACCTCACATTGCTAGAGTTGCCAAGTCTTTCTATTCCTCAAGAGAATCTGAGGAGCCTGGCTATCACGGGACCCCCACACACGGGACGCCCCCCCCGACACAGCTGGTAATTGCAATAGTACTGTTCCTTATGCAGCCTTCAGCAATGTCTGTCTTTTTAATCTTCTGTTTTTTAGATGAATCTACGCTGATACCTGTGGTACATGTTTATTCATTTGTGGTACAAGTTTTATTTTGTTTTGTTTTGTTTGCACAGGGTCTTACTATATTTCCCAGGTTGACCTGGACCCCCTGGATTCAAAGAATTCCACTGCCTCACCCTCCCAAGCGCCTGGGACAAGAGCATGCACCACCACGCCTCGCTTCTGAAGACTTAACCAAACTATACTATTCAGTCAATAAGAGTAACACATCTTCAGGGTGTTGCTTTATTCCGAGGAACCATCACTTAGTTTAAGGATCCTCAGAAATGTGCAGCACACTCTAGAACTTAGAGGCCCTCTGCATGCCTGCCATGGTCACTCGTGCTGGTTGGCACACAGCATGACATGGCATAAACACCTCGATCTGCTTCACCCCTTTACCAATCTAGAAGTGGTCTGTACCTTCTGTTGTAACAATACTGTCCTGAACACCGGGCTGGTCTTGCCTCCCCTGCACACCCATGGAGAGGCGGTGTTTGGTGTCTCTGGCCTGTCTGAGCCACCCTGGCTGCTCAGCAGGGTGTCCTGTCTCTGTCTCCAGCGGTTATGTACACCTGTCTCCCTGCACATCCTCACGGCCCCTGGAACTGCAACACATCTATGCTTCTTTTTTTTCATTTATGCATTTGGTACAGGGTCTCACTATGCAGCTCAGACTCATAGCGATCCTCCTGTTTTCAGCCTCCCCAGTGCTGGGATTACAGGTGTGCACTACCGTGCCTGGACTCATTCGCCAGCTCAGCATACCCCAGAGGCAGGGCCAGCAAGGCTTGTGGGATGGGAGTCGAACCCTGTTCCCTGCATTTGCCAAAGCAGGCGCTTAGTCCACTAAGCTGTCTTGCTGACCCTTCATTTATGCTTCTTAATCCAATCTGTGTAGACTGACTTTGTGCCACACTTGTGCTTTGCAATT
>NW_004524677.1:5673302-5674412 GCF_000260255.1 Octodon degus
CTGTGATCTGGGCCTTGTAGACACAGGAAAAGCATGGAATAGATAGGTTGCTTAACCATGTCCCCAATGGGCAGTCCACTGGGGCTTTCTGGAGCCTGGTATCCCGGCTCTGTCGGGACCGCTCAACAAGTTTGTCAGTGTCTTCTTAAAAGGCAGAGTGACATACATGTCATATTTGTAAATAGCTTGAAACTGTTTTAGGAATTTGAAAACAATACCAACTGATAGGCCAGCTTGAACCAAAGGCAGATCCCTGGAGGCAGACGCCATGCCTTCCACCCCGCACCCTCTGCCCCAGGGGTCCTGTGCGGATGCATGGGGTAGCAGGGGCCAGAGGCAGGGCTGCTGGCTGGGGGAGATGGGACCACAGGGATGGGACAGGCCCTGCCAGGAGGACACCCACCCCAGTAGGACAGGGGAGCACAGTTCCTTCTGCTGAGTGTCAGGGGGACAGTGAAGGACCTCGGCCATCTGAGAAGCAGCTGACCCAGAAGCAAGGCAGAATAGGGAGGGAAGGGCTCTCAGGGAAATTTCTGGAAAGATTCCTCCCAGAGAGGAGCGGGAGAGCATCCGAGAAACATGTCAGGACTAGTTCTCTTTCTTCCTTCAGATAGTAAAAGAGATTCTCATCTTTCATCTTTTCCAGAAAACATAGTAAAGCAGAAAGGAAAGGAAAAGGCCCCTTACTTCGCAGCATGCGCTTTTGTCTGTTTTGCCAGATCGGGCATACTGTGTGGTCCTGGAACTCGGCTGTCTGTTGTGATTGTGTGTCCTCCCTGCATCCAGGGGGCAGCCGAACCCCAAGGGGATGCTATGAGGAGAGGGGCCTTTGCTAGGTGTGGCAGTCTTGGGGTTGCACCCTCAGGATTGGGGCTGGTGGCCTAATTAAGGACACTGGAAGTGGCCTGCTCCCTTCCCCCTCTGCGGGGACACAGCAGGAGCCCAGCTGTCAGGGAGCCCAGCAGACATCAGCTCTGCTGCCATGGCGATCTCGGACTCCCATCCTCCAAGCTGCAGGAAACAAATTTCAATGTTTAGAAGCCACCTGGTCTGTGGGGCTTTATTACCACAGGGCAAGGGGCATGGCTGAGATTCTCCAGTGGCATAATG
>NW_004524677.1:5675159-5676595 GCF_000260255.1 Octodon degus
AGTGCTATAGTGCCACAGTGCTATAGTGCCACAGTGCCACAGTGCTATAGTGCCACAGTGCCACAGTGCTATAGTGCCACAGTGCCACAGTGCTATAGTGCCACAGTGCCACAGTGCTATAGTACCACAGTGCCACAGTGCTATAGTGCCACAGTGCTATAGTGCCACAGTGCCACAGTGCCATAGTGCGACTGCGCTGTGATTTGGGTAGCTGGCCCATGTTGCTCAACACACATTGCTATAAATCCTGAGATGGAATCTGGACCTTTATCTAGACAGATAAGCTCCAGCCCTTTAGCTCTGCCCTCAGGAAGTCCTTGTCAGGCTTGGACACAGAGAAGCCAGCTGCATGCTGGAGGGGTCCTGGGCAGCCGCGCACAGGTGTGCCAGGTGACAGGGAGAGCTGCCCCTGGGCAAGGGGCAATCAAGCTGTGCACTGAGGACCCAGCGGCCAGGTCCCAGGAGAGGACAAAGCCTGTGGCAGGTGCATCCACCTGATCTTCTCTGTCCTGCCCTCTCTACCCTCCTCATGCCAGCCCCGCTCTGCCCGATCTCCTGTGTCCCTGGCATCTTCTCCACGAATTCCCTCCACGCCGCCTGCCTTGTCAGAGCCCTCACACACTGTCACTTCCAAGCCACCAGGCAGTATCTTGCTGTTCTTTGGGTGCTGGCGATGGGCTCTCGGCCGGGCATGTGTTATGCGTGGGCTGCCACTGAGCTCCCCTGCCTGCCCCTCTTTCTTCTTCAAAGCCCACAGCGTGCTTGAAGCTGACCTTATTGCTTCTCCTCCCAGCCTCGCCTTTCCTCTGAAGCCCTGCCTGGCTTCATGGTCTTTCCCCTTCCTTAGGAGGAACCCTGCTGCAGGATTCCTCTTCTCAGGATTTTCAGTGTCTTTGCTGCTTGTGGGGAGGAGCCAGTGCCATAGTTTCTAAGTCCTTGTATTAGTTTCCCTGAGTGCCACAGTAAATGACCCTAAATGAGTGGTGTGAAATAACAGAAAGCTGTTCTCCCGTGGTCCCATGGGCTGGAAGTCCCACTCCAGGTGATCCTTTCTTGCCCCTCCAATGGTGGTGCCTCCAGGCGTGGCTCTGCTGGGGGCTGGAGAACTTTGGTCCCCTTGAGTGGCAGGTGGCCTTCTGTGAGTCCATACCTTCTGCTTTCCTAATCTCTAGGGATTAGAGTGGATGAGATGTTAGTTGGCTTTTTGGTCACAGTGACAAATAACTTGGGATAATCAACTTTAAAAAGAAGAGAGGTAGCCAGGTGTGACACTGCACAGCTGTGATTCCAACATTGAGGAAGAAGAGGTGGGGATGAGGATGTTTTCAGGGGTTGTCAGTTTAAGGCCAGGCAGGGCTTCAGAGGGGGGGAGGGAGAAAGGGAGGGAGGGGGAAGGGGGAAGAGAGTGAGAGGGGAGCAGGGAGGGAGAGAGAGGG
>NW_004524677.1:5677128-5680425 GCF_000260255.1 Octodon degus
CCCCCCCCCAGCTCCCTGCAGAATGTGGCTCACAAGGGTGGGACCCAGCTCAGGCCTCTGTCTGTAACGAGGTTCACACTATGTGTCCTGGCCACAAGGGGAGCACCCGGTGCCTGCTGAAGGATTTCCCTCTTTGATTACCTTTCCCTTCCCTGCACCATCAGTCCTTCCCCTGGTGGATCATCGATGCTCCTCATGTAAGGAAAAGTCTCGGGGATTCCCCGCCCCTGGGCTTTCCTTCCCTTTTCCTGTCCTCCTTTGTTGACAGTGTTTCCCACCAAGCAGTCTAGAGCATGCTGCTGCCTCAACTTCTCCACCAAGGCTTAGGTCCTCGAAGTCTCTGCCTTCTTCCCAATCCCACCCACTCCCTACCCCGGCTTCTGGCTCCCTGCTCTCCTGCAGTGAATTTTCTCAGGGCTGGCAGTGACCTTGTTTCCAACAGCACCTCCTCCTGGAGGGTGGGACACATCTGTGTGCCCCTTTCGCTCTCTCTCATGCATAATGCAACAAACGTGATTTCTGTCCTATCTTGCCAAACACTTCTGATTTCTTTTTCCTGGGAATTTGTCCTCAGGGCTTTATACACCAGCCACTTGTTGATGACGTCCAGATCTCTGGGCTCCAGAGGCCTAAGCCACCCAAATATTGACTTGGTGCCTCCCCTGAGTACCCAGAGGTATCTCAAGCTCACCATTTCTTGATTATCTCCCCATCTACCTCCTGGGTAACCTCCATCACACATGATGCCGTCGCCCCTCATGTAGCTCGAGCCCAACAATTAGCCTCAACCTTTTGTGTTTAGTACTAAGAATCAAACACACAGCATCACACTTTCCGGGCAGGCGCTGTACTGCTGAGCTGTACTCCTGCCCCACACCTCAAACATTCAGAAATGTTTCTGGAGACAAAATTCTAGAACAAAAACTGCCAAGTCAACAGGCTTGTGCCACTCCGTGAAAGTGCAGGCTTCCCTCAGCATCTGGGGTGATTGCTTCCGGGACACTCCTCAGACAGCAAAGCCCACTGGAGCTCAACCCCCATATAGAAAATGGCATCCATGTGCCCACGACCCACACACATCGTCTTGTATACATCATTTCTAGATTACTTACAATGTCTTATACAGTGCAAATGCTACATAAATCACTGTTATACTAGATTCTTTAGGGACCAAGAACAAAGGAAATGTGCCTAGATTTGTTCAGCGCATATGCAATTTTTTTCAAATATTTTCAATCCATGGTTGGTTGAATCCAGGAATGAGAAGCTTCACAGGGCTGGCTGCAAGATTGCTGGAATAATAGCAGGAAACTCTGAAGCTCTCGACTTTACTTTCTTTTCCGTCCTGGGCGGGTTAAACTCACGGCCTGCACCCTGAGCCCCATCTCCAGCCTCCCTTCCTCATTCTCATTTTGAGACAGGGTCTGAGTTGCTACGTTCTCAAACTGGCAAGCCTTCTGCCTCAGCCACCCAGAGCACTGGGGTTACAGGTGGGTGTTTCCGCATGCATGAGTAGCTTCCTTTACCTGGATCTTTTGCCTACTTTGAGACACCAAGGACTCTGTTAGTTCTCAGATGTAAGAGACACCAACCTCTGACTGATTTAAGTAGACACGGCGCACTGAGAGACACTGGCTAATTCACAAAGGCCCTGGAGCAACAGCAAATCTGAGAGTAAACGGAGCCTTGAGGCTGGTGTTCAGCCCAAACTGTGCAGTAGATCCTGCCCACGTGGATTCAGTCCATGCCAGACGCTGCTGCTGTCACCATCGCTGCCTAAAAACAGTTACCCATCCTTGGCTCTAGGGCCCTAACTCAAGGTTCAAAACCCTGTACAGTCAGCTGCCCATCACTGTAACAAAATACCCCATCAATCAACTTAAAAGGAAAGGAGATTTGGTTTGGTTCAAGGTTTAGTGGTTCAGTCTGTGGCCACTTGGCCAGGTGCTGTGGCTCATGGTGGCCTTATATATCAGAGCAGCAGAAGCACATGGAAAGGAAAACTGTCCAGCTCACAGCAGCCCCAAAGACTGGGGCTGGGTCCCAGTGTCTCCTTTACGGGCGCGCTCCCAAAGACCTGACTTCCTCCACGGGCCTCACCTCCTGAAGGTCCTGCCTGTTCCCTGTAGTGCCACAGTCTGCAGACAAGCCCGAGGGAGACATTTATCCAAAGCACAACAAGGCCTGAGTGGGTGACCTGCCTAGATGACCTGCGCTCACGCCTGGGGTACCCATACCCTAAATGACCCCTGGGAGCATTCACCTGCTTCCTCTAAACCTCATCAGGTATGACCTCTGCACAGCTCAGAGGTCTCTGACACTCACCGCGCTTGCGGTGGGGCTTCCTGGGCCATTTGTCTTTCAACAGAGACAGCTCCGGAGGCGCTAGCCACGTGGCACATTCTTTGTCTGGGGCTTTTGACAGCAAAGAGGCTCAGGCCGCGGAGGGCAGTGGGTAATGCCGTTGATTATGTCACTGCAGGTTCTGGTCTCCAGGCTGTCCTCCAGTCCTTCCATTGGTCATGCTGGCAAGTTCTGTGTCTGGTGAGCTGTGGCTGTCCTGGTGCTCCTGCTGGGCCTCTGCGGTGACATCCCAAGAAAGAATATGAGGCCAGTATTTGGAGGCCGAGAGCACTTTGCAGCATAGGATTAGATGTCAGTCAGCATGGAGCTGTGACAAAATCAGGGACCTCCTCCTCTGCTGGATTCTGCTCTGTGCTCCCTTGAGGCCCCTGCCCTCCGAATCCAGGAGGACCCCAAACTCTCCTCCTTCAGGGCATCGTTTAGCTAGCGCTCACTGTGGAAACTTCCTGCTTCCGTTTCTGACCACGCGAGTCGTCTACTTTCACTCTGGCTCATGGATCAGTATTATTCTCCACGGGGCTGCAGAGCCCCACCCTGGTTTCTGAGGTCTTGTGTTCACTGCGGTGAGCCAGGCTGAGGAAACCAAGGCAGGCTTCAGTAGAGGCAGCCAAGGTGCTGAAGTTCATTCTCCGAGTGTCGTCTGCCACCACGTGCATCCAAAGTGCACATTCAAATCAGCCTTTGCCAGTGCACCCCAGCGTCCTCCCTCCAACCCCGTTGAGTCCGTGCTTCTGGCCAAAAAAAGGATGGGCTGATTGAGGCTAGCGTTTTTTATCTCTAGCTTTCAAAGCTAATTATTTTCTTAAATTATTTTCTGAGACGACCCGGGCTACGGGATCCTGAATAGACCAAGAGTGCAGGCCGGGCAAGCCAGTGAGATGACCGAGGGCCTGCGGGATCCTGAATAGACCCAGAGCCCAGGCCCGGCCCTGC
>NW_004524677.1:5682680-5696662 GCF_000260255.1 Octodon degus
AGGGTACATACACATAATATGCCAGTGGTCATTTTTCATAGTATTTCCAACCACATCTATGTGGACACATGTGCCTTTATTTTGTTCATTTATCTGATACAGTGGCGCCTCAGTACTCAGTACTTGTTATTAATTGGTTCCAGGAGGTGCAACTAGTGCCAAAAACAACCAAAAAAAGTACTGGCTAGAGAGGGTGGCAAAGTTCCAGCTTGTGTGTTGAATATAGGCACAATCAGCACCAGGCTATAGCTTTTGTGCCAAAATGCATTCGATACCAAACCCAACACATTTCAAAACAGTCTAGTCCTAAAGTATTGCTGTATATGGTGTTCCACTGTGCGATGGTTTCTACCTGGATGTCTCCCCAAACCCACATGTGCTCAACGGCCAGGCTTTGGGGAGGAGACTGGGGCATGGCTGTGCCACACTCGGGTGGATTAGTCAGCGGATGCGCTTTCAACTGAATGTGCTATTGGGAGGCGAGGCCTGGTTGGATGAGGGATACCGGAGGCTTGGCCAGGAAGGGTCTGTGTCCCCCCTCCTCCCTTGATCCTTCTGCTTCCTCTGCCGCGTCATGAGCTGTCTCTCCTCTGCCATGTCCCTCTACTTTGGAGCCACCCAACTATCAACTTCAACCTCGGCCAACTGTGAGACGAAATAAACCTCTCTTCCCTTAACCTGCGGTTGGCTGTCAGGTATTTTGTCTCAGCGAGGAGAAAGTAACTAAGACACAGTGAACACTTTACCCCAACTCATTTAGCTACTTCCTGATTTACATTTTCCATCTTCATTTATACCGCTTGGATGATAACACACAGACTTCTCCTCCCAGCTCCAAGCCACGGTGTGGCACGCCCCAGCCCAGAGGGCCCTGTGGTCCTTTCACCTTAGCACTGTCAGCCAGGAAGGAGCCACGTGACGATGGAGCTCCCTGCAGACCTTACACCGAGGATGACTGAGCACTTTACAGTCCTGCATGGGAGGAATCAAAAAAGGCGGAAATTCGGTAGGATAAAAAAGGAAAGCACCTTGCACAGGGTCACCGGGGATTTCGTGTTTCATGGTGGAGATTTTCCCAACAGATAGTAGCTCTTCTCTCCCCACCCAATTTCCATGACAAACTGGTGACTGCTTGGCTCAGAAGCACAACCAAGAGACAAGAGAGCAGAAAGGCACGTTACTTGCAGCCCGTGATCCCCAAAACACTGCCTCCCTAAAGAAAGAAAGTGCAGGACTCTTCCTGGAGAAATGAGTGATACCATTCAGGGCAGACTCTCTGTCCCGCTAGAGCTGTCCCACGCCTGAGCAGTGCTGTAGGCCAGGCTGTGGGGAGAACTCAGGATGACAACGAGGGAAATCTAGGTCACTGAAGAGAGTGAGTGGGTGACTTGACGGCTTGGGCTGGTTCCTTGTAAAGTTCTTGGGAAGGCCTTACCTGAGACAAACTACAAACCCTGAAGGATGTTAGCACTCCTCAACAGGGCAGCCTCCTGCCCTGCTTGTCCTTCTTGGCAACGTCCTAAGTGACGGCTCCTAAAAGCTCCTGCCTGGTTGCCAGCAGCGCCTTGACACCGGCCAGCCGAGGTGGACAAGGTATTTACTCCTGCACGAACCAGGGCTGATTCGTTGTTTTCTTGATCAGTTAGACAGAGACTTGACTAACTTGTTTTGTAAAATGCCAGATGGTAAATGTTGCCAGGTTTGTAGTTCCTAGTTTCAGGTGTTACTATCGGACTCTGCCCGAACTTACAGTGCTAAGGCTGCAGGGTGACGGCGATACGTGTGGCTGCCTGCCAAGACGGCTTCATTTCCAAAGAGGCTTGAGCCGGCTCTGGTGTACTGGCCAGAGCCTAATCCAGAAAGAAGAGAGCGAGGAGGCTCAGGTGTAGCTCACTGGTAAAGTGTTTGCCTCGTGTGTGCAAGGCACTGAATTTGAGTCCCAACACCGCACTGTGCAATAGGCGTCTCTGCGTTGTCTGCAAACTGCCCCCCAAGTCTATTAGCTTAAGATTTCAGAGAAATCTGATCTCTGTAGCTAAGTGCCCCTGAACTACCTAGGTGTCTTAATACTGTTTATATCTCATAAAATTTCTGCTTCAAATCTAACCCTCAATCCTTGTCAGTGCCTGTTGTATGCACTCTTCAGTCTGCGCTCTCTCAAACCCCACAGAAAGCTGTTGTATGGTACAGTGGGGGTGGGGACCTCTTAGTCAGTGTCCCCGTGTCATCCTATGGACAAGAACCGATGCCAAGAAACACCCACTCCCACGTCCTCTGACACTTGGACAGCACAGGAGCAGGCCTTGGGGGCACCCTGGGAATGTGCATGCGGTCCGTGGACACGGATCTGGAGGTCTATTGTTCATGAAGTATCACTCTGGACAAATTTCTAGTTCTAAAATTCTATAACTCAGAATTTAATAGCCATTTTGTGATAATTACAGCCTTACCTCTTCTCTCACCTCTCTCACCTGGTTGCCTAGTTCAACTCTGCAGTACTGGCCATAGGAAGGACAGAAAGAGATTTTTCTCTATCAGGTTTACTCTAAGTTCTCAGAAGTTACGGCGCCTGGACATACGGCTCAGTGTGAGGTGTTTGGGCACCTCACATTCTGTTAGAGGAAATACGGCACAAAATTTTAAAAGGCCCAGATCCTCACAATGACCAACGCTTTAATTTGGTGCCAGACTTGAAGGTGCACTCATAAAAACCACATTGGTTCAGCCTAAGCTTTCCTTCTCCACATGAATATGTCTATTGCTATAAGTAAACTGGTAAGTGAATCCAGAATCTCATTAAGAAGAGAGAAGAGAAATCTTGAGCCCCGGGCTGTGAATTCCTGGAGTGCTGAGTCCCTACCCCTGCACGCAAGCAGCATCCAATAAATAAACACTTGTAGGGGGAAAGAAGGAATGAAAACTGGCGAGCCGAGAGGCTGGCTCGCAACCTTGCACGGGAGACTCTTCCCTGCACACCCCCATTCCTGAGGAAGTGACTCAGAGCTGCTATCTGATGGGGATGAGGAAAGTGGGTTTTATTAGTGCATTACGCAGCGGAGAGGAACTCATCGCTGGGCGCGAGGTGTGTTGCGGCAAGCGTAATGCGGAACACAACCGCGCAGGCCATCCTGAAGCCGGCCAGTCCTGGCATCCGGTGCAGGCAGCTCGAATTCTTTTGTGTCTCCGTGTGGAGGCGCAGGGATGATTCCCAAGGGTGGAACTTCAGAGGTGAACACTTACCAAGTGTTTGTCTAGGGCACGCAGTGAAGTCGAAATCCTGGGTTGCAAGGACATAAAACACAGTTGGGAGATGACGCTCTCTCCCTGTTACAACAGGGAACTGACCGTCATAGGGCAGGCAGGGGCCACGCCGGTTCCACAGGGCGCCTGACTCAGAGCAGGAGTTCTTAGAGAACCTTCTAGAAAAGGTGATAAGGGAAGGGGGAGTTGGAAGAACAGGTTCGCATTTGCTAGGATTCTACATGCAAAAGTCCCTCCCTTTTCTCCTAATTTCCTGTGGCTTCCCCCAGTCTTTGGTGCCGTTGGGTGGTAGGAGGGCTAATTTTGCAGCAGCTTGGCCAACCCACCACGCCCTGCTGCTTTGTCGAAAACCAGGCTGGCTGTTCCCATGAGCGGTTCTCAGATGTGCGCAGCTTCTCTTCTGCTTCAGGAGCACCCAGGGCCTCACGCCCACCAAGCACACAGCTAAGCCCGAGCTACACCACCGCCACAGGCTCACGTCTGAACCCGTGGAGTCTGAGTCAAGTACATTACTCCTCAGGGTGGGTGAGCCTCACCCAGTGTGGGGAAAGCCTGCTGGGAAAAGGCACAAGGCCCCCGAGGAGGAAGGAATTCTGCCTTCAAGGGGCAACAGAGAAATCCTATTTAAGTCTTCAGCTTCGACTCAAGTCTGGGGCTTCAATTTCTGTCCCAATTTCCAGGCTGCACGACAGATGTCAGGCCTGCCAGCCCTTCTGATGACAGGGTCAATTCTTTTAGCACCCTCCCACCCGCCCCTGGTACCCCACCTGTCCTCCTGGTTCTGTTTCTCTGGAGAACCCTGACTTGTTGGCCAATATGGAAGGCTTAAATTTAGCACAGAGTTGGTGGCCTTGGAGTCCTAGCTGTGCTTTCAAAAAGGGACACAAGGGACACAGCCATGGAGGAAATTGGCTGAAATTGTTTTCTGTTCTTCTTCTTTTTTAATCTCTCTTCCCCTCTCCCCTCCCTTCTCTTCCTCTTTCTTTCTTTTTCACTTATTTCCTTTGCTTTCTCTCTTTCTCTGTTGCCTTCTTTCATCTTTCTTCCAGTGCTAGAGTTATAGCCACAGACTGGGCACAGGACAGACCAGTGCTGTACCATTGCCTGCGTCTCCGACCCTGCTCAGGTCTGAACCCCAGCTCTGCCTCTCTATGACCCTGTTCCTCTGCTTCTCTATGACCCTTCCCCATAAAACTGGGTGCACAACCAGGCCACAGCCCCTGGCAGCTTTGCAACACTTGGTCCCCCACAGCCTCCTCCCCACTCTTCCCAGCCTTCACATCCAGCTTCCCTGGGCCTCCAGCTCTGACCGCCACCTGGCAATGTGTCCCAGCGCTGCCCGTAGGTCTAGGAGTCACTGGTGTCCACACGCATGCACTGCACACCCTCACTTGTTCCAGGGCCACTCAGTAGGTCCACCCAGCGTGTGCCCCATATTGGGACATTTCAGGCCCAAGGACAATTTAATGCTCTGGATATCAGTGCCCTCTCGATACTGAGGACACTGGGCAGACCACCATGGGGGCTCTTGGCACAGTATGTATTAATTAACTGCGGAGACAAGCCCTGGCTCCTCTTTTAGCTCTGCATCCTTGGTGTCTGGCGTAATACTTTGACTATAGTAGATAACAAATGTCCATTAAATCAGCAGCAAGAGATGAGGGAAGAGTTCCTGACATTTGGCAGACTCTATGTAATATCTGCATTAAGTCAGTATATGCATGCACACACATGTGTGCATACGCTCTCACACATACACACACATGTGTTCATTAACACTGCAGCAGTCTCGTACGGTCAGTGTCACTATATTGCCACTCTGCAGATGGAAACCAGGGCATACAGGGTGAGGTCACAGGCACATAACACGAGGCAGACACCAGGATCGAAGCCATGCAGCAGAGTCCACATGCCGTGCAGCACGCTGCGGAGACAAGCCCTGTGGAGACCGAGGATTGCTGATGGGGAGTGCTGCTCTGTCCTCCCAGTGTTCCCAGGATTAGAGCTGAAAGACTTGCTCCTGTGTTCCCCAAATTAGAGAAGAGTCCAGAGGAAGGAGCCTCACTTACAGGGCCTCATGCCTGCCCGCATAACTCTCTAGGGGATTGGGATGGAGGATCTGGAACATCTCTCTGTCGTCTTCCTGGCACTAGGAAGCTTTTTTTCTTTTTCTTTTTTTGATACAGGAATTGAACTCAGGACCCTGCGCTTGCCAAGCAGGCACTCATGCCACTGAGCTATCTCCCCAGCCCAGTAAGCTCATCATTACTTCTCCTATGCTGCTGTCACCAGTAAGTTGAGGGCTCCTTTCTGGATGGCAATCTTGGATTGGCAAAACACCACTCCCTTGAAGGTGGCGACTGCAGCCTTTGAGGGTCAACACCCTTTAGCTCCTGATAGGACAGTTCTGGTGGAAGAGTTTTTCCTTTTTTTTTTTTTTTTTTTTAACTGGAGATGGAACCCAGGGCCTTTGCACTGAGCTACATCACCAACCTTTCAAAAATCTTTTACTTTTTTACTTTTTTTTGTGGTACCAGGGATTGAACTCACAACCGTGTGCTTGCCAAGCAGGCACGTAAGCCACTGTGCTACCTTCCCAACCCAAAAAAATTCTTTTTCTTTGACACAAGGTCTGGCTAGGCCGCTGAGCTGTCCATGTGGCTTGAACTGGTCCTTCACGTCACAAGCCCTTGGTGGCTTCTAGCCACCCCATCAGCTCAGCAGCAGCCATGGCCTGTAAACTTGTTGACCCCATTCTGGAGCTCTTCCAGCAATGTCTGCTGCTTCTGGGGTTCTCCACCCCTGCCCTCTCTGGGGCGCTTCTGCTGACCTCAGGTCCTGGCCTGCAGCATCCTCTTCCTCCTCAAGCCGTGACTCAGGCCTCAGCTTTCTCCTTTGCCCACAGGGCAGCTGCCAGGCTCCAGAATTTCCATCTTAACCCATTGTCCCCAGTGCCATGGGCCCTTTCCGTGCACCCCACTGAGCCCCTCTACCCACATCAGGGTCACCCCCGAGAGAACCTTACTAGGACCTGTGCCGCAGCCAGGGGTAGTGTCCTGGGCGAGCCCAGGACTGACCTGAGCACGAGAGTGGACGCATGGTTCACGGATAGGAGTGGCGGCTACGTTGCGCAGTCCGCGGCTGTTGAAACAGTGTGGGGATTTCCGAAATAGTGTCCGAGGGGCAGGGCAGATGACCTGGGAGAATGTCGCCGGCTTCTGGGACTCTGGGGTCTCCTTCTAGAAGTTTCTACTGGGTTCTTGCTGCACTGAACAAAGAACTGGTTGAGACAAATGAAAAAAGTAGCGAGGTTTTACATTTGTGAAGGACAGGAGAAGAAACATCCTGCGCAGAGTGAGTGTGGGCCGCTTGCAAGAGGCAAAGAAGAGGAGTCCGTGGGCTGCGGACTGAGCTCGACACCGTGGGAGAGCACCGCGGCCATGAAGCCAAGGGAGGCCTTGTATCTCCCGCTCCTCGCTCCTCGCTCCTCGGGCTGAGGTCCGGGCTGGCCCGGCCCTGGGTTCTCCCCAGGAGCGGTGAGGATAGCCTCCCAGGCGGGAGATTTGGGAACGGTTTTTCAGCGCATTTCCTG
Organism: Octodon degus; assembly: GCF_000260255.1. NCBI lineage: Eukaryota > Metazoa > Chordata > Mammalia > Rodentia > Octodontidae > Octodon > Octodon degus. The sequence continues at coordinate 5,689,534 of NW_004524677.1, forward strand.
GATCGCCATGCTGGCAGCGCACACCCCAATCTCCTGCTGCACGGGGCCCAGTCTGCCGTCTTTAGCGGGCCAGCCAGTGCCTCCCTGCCCTGAGCAGGCAGGTAGAAGGCCTCAAGGACTGCCTCGGCTCTCAGGGGAACACTGACATTTAGCAGACTCTATGAAATATCCGTGTCGCACCCCAGACAAGCAACTGCTTGATTGACAGCGCAGAAGCAACAGGACTGACTCTGGCTGCTGTGGCTCTCCTGGGTCTCCTGGCCTGGCGGCTAGCGCGGATCATAGCGTCCTGCATTTAGGGGAACTGTGGGAAATCCCCAGTGGGCCCAGTACTTTTGGACCCTTGTTATTACTAGGATTTGTGGCCTCCGGTGTGGCCATCCCCTTGGTGGCCGTTAGGGGGAGACGTTGGGGCTGTTTCTTTCTAGCTCGCCCTGATAACCACAGCTTAACAGGAATCCTGTGTAGCTTCCCAGCCTCGGTTCATTTGCAGTTCCTTTGGTGCGGGCTCACAACCCACGGGTTGCTGTAAATCCCTTCCATACTCCACTGAAAGCAAACGGTCATCCCTCAGGGGCAATGCACTTTGCTAAGCATACTTTCTGCCCAGGACCTCAGGGTGCCCTGATCCCGAGCCTGTCCCCCCGTAAGGGCCCAGCCTGAAAACTCCTGCCCTGAAAAATGAGCAGGAAGCAGCCAAAATGAGAACCTCTGGCGTCTGCAGCGGGTGGGCTCAGCAGAGCTGGGAGGGCTCGTCTAGGTTTCCTAACCCCACTCTGGGAGCCAGCCGCAGAAGAGGAAGGAGCGCTTCCTCCTTAACTTTTCCCTGGCGCCGGCCCTGAAAGGGACACGGGAACACCGGATCCCACATCCCGCCTTCATGGGCTCCTCGCGGAGCGGCCTGCCCCACCGGGGAGAAGACAGGCCCTCGCGGCCCCATGCAAGCACCTCCAAGCCCTGTGCTCCCGAGCAGCGAGGCTGCTTTGTTTGTGTACAGAAACGCCGGCCCCTTGAAAGGAGCTCAATTCAATACCTGAAGGTCCCGCAGGCCGTGAGATATCCGTGGAGATAAAACCCCAGGACCTCAAGCTTTTAACATAATTGCTTCTAAAAATACCTTTTGGAAAGGCTTGCTGAAACGAAATGTAATCCTATCTAACAGACCCTCGGAGGGAGAGGGCAGTCTCCTTACACCCGCGATCGCCTCCCGCTGTGTGTGGCGCTCTGGGCCTCCCGCCTGGGTGCTGCGAGCGTCGCTGCGGCTCTGGCTGCGGAGCCTTCGGGCCGGCGCTGCCGCTCCCGCGGTGCGCCTCGCGCTTGCCTGCCCGCGCCCAGGCTGCTTGCTGCTAGGTTAAAGCGCTGTCGTTTGCTGTAGCAAAGAAAACGCACAGAGAGCTAAGGAGCTAAGGTCAGTAGTAGGAGCTAAAGACCTGTAAGTACCAGAGGCTTGCGTTTTCCTTTGGGGTATTTGCTCCGAGTTGTTCACTCTGAGCTGCTGCAGCTTTCGTGTGGTCTGAGGACTGTATCTGTGGCTTTCTCGGAAATAGACTAGGAAGGTGGCCCTAAGTTTGGAGAGTGTTACTGCCTGGGCAGGGCTGCTCACGCGGGTGAGATGTGTTTGCACCAGAAGACAACAGTAAGCCAAGTGAGGGGCAAGAGCAGGCCGTTATGGGGAGCCCCGGCGCCGAGCCCCCTGGGCCGGGCACCCCGCCTTTGTCCCATCCAACTCAGGACCCCAGTGCTGCTGAGGGGCGCGCAGCGGCCGCGCGCGTCGCCTTCGGCGCGGACACAGCTCCGGCAGAAGCGAGCGTGGGCTGTGTGGGCCCCAGCAGGCCTGAGCCACTGCCCGGGGGAGCGACGCCTGCAGCGAGCAGGGGCTTCCTGCTGGCTTAGTGGGCGCGCAGGCGCTGGGGAGGGATTCCGCAGTGTGTCCTACAGTGTAAACACCTGCCTCGGAGAAAATGCGGCGAGTCACAACCTGAGGTGGAGGCTGCGGGAACCAGCAGTGGAACTGGGTTTCTTCTGCATCTCCAAGTTTTGTCCTCCGGGTTCTCAGCCCCTTGGGAGGGAGGCGCATCTTTCTTTCCGAGCTCCTGGGTAAGAGCCTGGGCCTCGACCTCGGCTTCTTTGGGCCGCCTGGGGAAGAGTGCCCTCTTGCGGACAGCTCGCTAATTGCAAGTCCAGGAACCAGAGGGCCTTCTCAAAGCAGGCCCGGGGTTTGAACACGAAACGGCCTACTTCTGTTAGGAGGCAAAGCTGCTTGCTTGGAATTTTCAAAGCGATTTGAGAGGACCAAAGAGTCTGTTATATTAATAATGTTTCTTACAAAGATACGGCCTCCCTCTCTAGCCAAATTTTAATTTTTAAAATCTAATAATGGCCGGGAATCCGTATGTGAGTCCATGCATTCAGTGGCTGTGCACTAAAAACAGTCCGATAGCCTTTCACCTGACTCTTTGACTCTAGATGACTTTCTTTTTGAAAATAGAACCAAGATGAATAATACAGGGGTGTGTAGGGTATTTATGCTCAATAAAGACAACTGGATCTTTAAAACTCAGTATAAGAAGAGAAATTATTTTTTGTCACTTTCAAATGGCGGCAGCGTCTTGTGTATCGGTAGCATGTCCCGAGGTGCTTTGTCCTGCACTTCCCGGGGGCACCGTTTATCAACGGTGAGGAAATATGGGTCACCCAGTCTGTCCAGAATGAATAGGGGAGTAAGCAGTACCTGTCTTCTTGTCGCCCTCAGCAGAGGCGGCGGCGGCGGCGGCATCCTCGTGGCTCCGCTAGCTGCTTGCCCTCTTGTGGGAGCGCTGTTGGTGGCCATCGGCACACGGAAAACGGGGCGAAGCGCGGGGAGGGCTGAGCGAGACGGCCCGCGGCGGGCTCCGAGCACGCGGCCCTCCGTCTGTGTAACTCAGTTAAGTACGAGCTGCTACTCTGAAGATGAGTAGCTTTTCTAGCTTTCTCTGCTCCTCTCTTTTTTTTTCACCTTTACTGTACAATAAAATGTATAGAAATCCTCTGATAAATATTCTTGCAATGTTCTTATGAGGCAGCCCCTGGCCGCTCGGCCTGCTCCATCCCCCAAAGGGCCGAGTTGGCGTCTCACTGAACACGCTCCTGTGCTTCTCCGTGGTTTTATCACCTATGTGCGCAGACCTGGACCCCGCGGTTCTGTTTGCACCTCCCCAACCCCATCTTTATGTTTTGTGTCTTTCAGGTTTGTATGAATTGACTGATTCCCCTTTCCTTTTAACCTTAGCTCTTGATGATTTATTTTTATTTTTATTATTATTATTTTTTCTTTGCATAACCGAGGATTGAACGCAGGCCCTTGAGTTTGTCAGGCAAGCGCTTATTCTACTGAGCCATCTCCCCAGCCCCAACCTTAGCTCTTGAAAAGCCTGGGTATTTGGCCGTTAGCATCTCGGAGTCTGTGGTTCACTGAATGCCCTCTGCTGGTGCGATGCACCACGTTCCTCCATTACTTTTGCAGCCTGATTGCCAGAAGCTGTCATTCTGCTCAGACTCATAGTGCACGTCTCAGGCATCACGCTAGGTGGCGCTGTGTTCTTTCATGAGGAGCACAGTGCGTTGGTGTCTGACTTCGCCAAATCTTCATCAACTGCTCCAACCTTTAATTCACTGGGATTTGCAAAATGGTGACATTCTAATTTTGCCATTTAAAAAAACTCAAATTAAAATGTTAAATATGTACACAAAATTGTACGTACATATTTATGGAGCTCTGTGAAATTTTTACCATTACTCTTTTCACCTATTAGCCAGAACACACATGAGCGCGCTTGCATCCGTGCGTACGTGCATGCATGCGTGCATGTGTGTGTGTGCGTGGGTGCGTGTGTGTGTGTATGTCTGTGTGTCTTACTGGGGATGGGAGCCAGTTTCTCACACTCGCCAGGCAAGCGCTTTACCATGCAGCTACTCCCCTAGCCCAATTACAGCGCTTTTGTAAGGTGCCGCTGCCCTTCATGTATGATTTCTCCGTGATGAAGTTCCTGTAGGAAACGCTCAGCTCTTTTTGTCATTCAAGAACGTGAGTTCGTCCCCAAGCTGGCTTGAAGAATGGCGGCAGATTCTTTGGCCTTTCTGCCTGTAGGGTGGGCCTCCTACGCCTCATGAATCTGAGTGCAAGCCTGGCTGCTGCAAACGACAGGCTGCACGTAGAATGACACTCGGCGATTTCCATGCCTGTATCAGAAAAGACCACAGCTCTGGCTCTGCCTTGATTCCTGCAGTTTGGGGCCTGGCAGTGGGGAGTCAGCCACCAAGGCAACGCCCTGGAGAAGGTCCGCACATAGAACTCTGGGGAACAGCACTAGGAGCATGGAACATTCTCAGGGTGTCTCTTGTGTCCCCAGTGAAGCCAGGCCCTGCTCCACGTGCTCAAAATAGAACCCATAAGCATAATATGACTGCTGCTTTTACTCTAAGCAGGAGGGTGTTACACACCATAGTTGACCAGAGAGTTCCGTATCACCCTCTGAAGGTCACCAGTGACACTTACTGACGGCCTGATGAACTCAGACATTTGAAGATAGTGCTTGCTTCTCAGCCGATGGTATTCATTAGGTTCTTTGGTGTGGAAGTTGTCCTGTATGTGGCTGGTGCCTCTCAGGGTTGGTTTCTGGCTCCTTGTACTTTGATTGTATTGACACTGGGTGTGAAAAGATGACCCAGGCTTGTCTTGTTCTGGGATTCAACCATTTCTTCTACAAGCCCTGGCTTCTTCTGATGGGCAGTGTTCTTTGCAGCTAGACTGGGGATTACTCTGAGTCCTCACCTCTAGATGGAAGGATTAGATAGAGACAGAACACAGCCTGAGTTTGCCTTGCACATTTCGGTCTAATTCTGGAATGCAGGGCTTGTATTGAATCTGCTGTCCGGTTCTTGTCAGGAATCTCTTGTCTATCTCCCTGCATTTCCTCAGACACTGACAATCCTGGTTCTTAAAGAATGACAGAACTCGTGTATCCCACAAGCACTCATTTCCTGTAGCCCACATTCCGTAGCTTCCAGTCTTGGATACTTTACTCCCATCACCCATGAAATTACAGAGAGTAGTTTAAATTTTTCGTTCTTTTATGGGGAGTGCTGAGGGTCCAACCCAGCGCCTCACACCCTCTCACTGCACTGAGCTGCACCTCAGGCCCCCCAAACGCTTGCACGCATTCTTCCCTTCCTCCTGTTCATGTTTACACTTCGTCTCTTGGTTCGCCATGATGCAGTGCACGCTCTTCTCTACTCTCCTTTAGCTTTGGTCCTATGAGGACCCTGTGTCAAGCCTGCACAGCAAATGTCTAACCTGAGTTTCAACCTACGTGTGAATTTGCTTGAACCTTTACCTGAGTGTTCGCTTAGCTGCTCAGGAGGCCTTTGGCCCCATCTCCTTGTACTGTGAGCACCTGGCGCTACTATGGAGCACTGCCTTTCATGTGGGCGGCGGTGGCCTGCTCTTGTTTGCTTGTGCGTGAGCTATGGTGGGGACAGCTTACACCCCCATGCCACCCCCGCCCCCATGCCATCTTACTGCAAAGGTTGTCCTTGGGGATTTCTGATTTGCGTCTTAGCTGCTCTTTTTATCCCTTTGGGTTTGCAGTGCTGGGGGCAGGACCTAGGTTCTCGCATGCGAGTATGCTCTACTGCTGAGCTATCCCGCACCACACTCTGTTTTCATGAGGGCACTAGTGTGACTTAGAAAACTAAGCAGTCACCAAGGCCATCTTTCCAGAACCCCTCTCTGACCACTTCATTGGAAATAAAATTCAGTTGGCTTTTCATTTTGGTATTTGCTTTGAACTTGGTCCATTTGTAGAGCACACACGAGGGCCTGAGTTCAATCCTCGGTTCCACAATTTTTTTTTTTTTAATTCCCAGTACTTGAGCCGGGGAGATGGCTCAGTAGAATAAGGGCTTGCCTGGCAAGCACAGAGGCCTGAGTCCAATCCTCGGTTCTGCAAAAAAAATTTTTTAGGGCCCAGGGAGATAGCTCAGTGGAATAAGCGCTTGCCTGGCAAGTGCAGGGTCCTGAGTTCAATCCCTGGTATGGCAAAACAAAAACAAAAACAATAACAAAAATTTTTTTTAAAAATCCCCATTTGTGTAGCACAGACTCAGGCTGAGGGTAAGACTCACGTCAGGAATCATTCACCACAGTCCTTCAAACCACGCTCTTCATCCCATGGTTGACTCATCCAGACCTCTGTGGGAGCGCTGCTCTTTCTGCTCATCTTAGGCTGTGGCTTCAGTTTGTCCCCTGAAGTCCCTAAGAGCTGGGTCCCAGAGGAGCAAGCTGAGCTCATCTTTGCCAGAGCTTTGTTCAACTACCATTGCATCTGGTCATAGGTTAAATCTCGGAGAGAACTTCCTGTGCTTCTGGCAAATATTGGATCTTCCCTGTAACCCCCTAGGCTGAATGTCCCAGAGCTCATGGACTCTGGGCTCTGTACAAAATTACAGTGCCCAAAACAGGGAGAAAAAATCCAGGTGAGACTAACCTGTTCTGGTTGTACTGAATTTATAATCCCTCACTCAACAGGCCAATACCAAGTGCCAGCTCCATGGCAGACACTGTGTGCGATGCTGGGAGCAGAAAGCTAACTGTAGCCTCCTCCCCACTTCCAAGAACAGGGGTGATTGCTACCCACTATCAGTTGGTACAGGGAGGTAACTGCTGATATAGCAATATAGATTTTTTCTTTTGGTACCAGGAATGGAACTCAGGACCTCACACTTGCCACACAGACAGTGCCACTGAGCTATGTCACCAGTCCAGCAATATGGATTACACACAGGTACAATCACTGTCAATGGCAGTTCCTAAGAAAACAAAATTGCCTATGTTCTACTCTCCAACATATAAAATGCATGCATGTGCAAAAGGGAGGTTGGAATGTGCCATTGGGGAAAGACTAATGGGTGGCTTTTCCCTTGCTGAAACTTACTTCTTAGTGACAATGTGTTTTATGTACATGCACACACACACACACACACACACACACACACACATACATATGTTCACAACTACAAGCCCTAGCTATTTCCCCCTGCACTTTTTCCCTTTGGTGCTGATTATTGAGCCCAGGGCCTTGTGCATGCTAAC
>NW_004524677.1:5697511-5727991 GCF_000260255.1 Octodon degus
GCCATGTGACCTAGCTGGAAAACACTGCAGGATTTCAAATGTGTCACCATCCTTATGATTTCCAAGAGTGAGGAAAAGTAGAAAAGGCGACCAGGAAAATGATGGTGCCATAGAGCCAGATAGGACGGTGGTGAACCAGATCCGGTGGGAGGGGACCGCCAAGCAGGTGGATCCAGAATCCCCAGAGACTGTCTGCAAGCCGGCAGCGTCTTCACTGGTGGAGAGACACCAGGAAATGGCTCAGGCAGGAAGCAGCCCCTGCTGCAGCAGGGAGCACAGCAGGGAGCACAGCGGGGAGCACTGCCCCAGAACACAGGTGCAAAGGCCCAGCATCCTCTGGGCTCACCTGGCTGGGGCAGGCAGGGAAGAGCCCAGGGATTGCGGCACAGAAGGAAATGAGTTGTGTGTTCAAGAAAATGGTCTACTTGTACTTTTTGTGCAGAGAGAGTTGAGCTGTGCGAGAAAGGGCGAGACGCTCTATTAGTGTTAGACGGTCATCTGGGAGCACCAAACGATACAGGCGCTCCGGTCGTCACAGGAGCCCGGGAAGGGCCCGAGAGCCAGTCCCTTCCGCATTCCAGCCCCAGCCCCACGAAGCAGGACCCCGTGGACCCCGGGGCTGGCCGCAAATCCCTAAAGGCCCGTGGAGCTGGCTGGCGCAGCTGCTGTGAAGGTGAGGCGGGAGGTTTGAAGGGTCGCGGGAGCTCAGGGCTGGCCCAGCCAATAGCAAGGCCCTCGCTCTTAAAATAATAAAGGTTTAGAAGCCTCTGGGGTCTGACATTGTCCAGAAAATGTTTCTGCGGGCTCCTGCATCCCCTCCCCAAGCACCCGAGGATCTGCCGATGGCTCAGTTTTCAGAAGACTGCGAGACAGAGCATGCTGTTCACTCAGCCTCAGACTTGCTAAATTCAGATAGACAAGTGCTCTGTCTGGAAAATGTACTCTTTCTAAATCAAATTCAGCGTCCTGTGTCTCAGGAGAGCTCGGGTTTTTAAAGAAAACATTTCAACTGGAGAACGAAGGCAGGGAGGCTCTGCAGGGAGCCCTGCGCGCTGTGCTCCTGGGCTCCTCAGGGAGTTCCTTTCCCACGGTGGACTCGGGCACAGCGCAGAGGCTGACGCGAGGCTGGTGTTGCGCGGAGCCTTCCGCACCTGAGCGATGAGGGCGGGCGGGCGGAAAGAGGCCGCAGGTGAGCCAGAGGAGGAGCGTAAGGGCGCGGACCCTAGACTGCGGGCTGTCTCTCTTGACAGCGCAGCCCACAGGCCGGAGAGGAGCTGCCCCGCCCCCGGATGACCGAGCCTGGACAGCCCACAGTCCAGTTCGCCCAAGAACCACTGACCACGCATCTCACGGGCTCCAGGGCTCCTAGCAGTCTGGAAAGCCTGGAGCTCCCCACAGCGGACTGGAATCTAGGCGGGCCACCGACATTTTCCTCTTTGCGCCTCTCTCAGCTGTTTTTTCTCCCCTAGTTCTGGGACTGAACTCAGGGCCTTCGCGCTGAGCTGCCTCCCCAGCTCTTTTTATTGTTTTGAGTGAGGAGGGCTCTCACTAAATCACTAAGCTACTTTTCGGGTATTGCTTTATTCCCTATTCTGGTCAGTGCAAGCTTTACATGAAGAACATCTCCTGACCTTCAGGTTCAGATTGAAGGCCTGTGGTTTATCTAAGATGGCAGAAGGCATCAGTGCCTGGGGTGTGAGGAGGCTCTTTTCTTCTTCCAAACAAAAGCTGGTACTGGGGGAAAGTTCCACTTCACTCCTATTTTCTTCAGGGCAAGGTAGGCACACACCTCTCCAAGCTCTGACAATCCCAGATCAGGATCCCCACTTGCCCAGCGAAATGTTACAGCTTGCACTGGACGTCAGGTGAATCTAATCTAGTGTAGTTACTTAGTAAGCCAGGTGTGGTGCCTAATCCTGTAATCCCAGCTCTCAGAGGCTGAGACAGGGGCTTTGGAGGCTTAAACCCAGCCTGGGAAATTTAGGGTCTCAGCAAGACCCCAACTCAGAGTAGGGATCTAGCTCAATGTGAAGGCTCCAGTCCCTCCTAAAGAAAGCATGTGGGGCCTGGCTACCAGACCACCAGGGGGACACTGCCTGGGCTGTTTACTGTCCCCTTGGATCTGCAGCAGCTAAAGTACCACTTTCTGCCACTAGTTCCTCATCCAGTCCACAGGTCCCCTGCAGAGCTGTGAGCGTGACATGTGATAAAGCGTGGAAAACAGTGAGATCAGAGCCTGGTACAGAGAAACACGCAGTCAACAGTAGCTGTTGTTGTCAGAACTTAGTAACTGGCTCCTCCCCACTCTGGGAAAATGTCTGGCACTCAAAATCATCTCTCAAGCTGAGTCTGTTTCTAAATTTTACTAACTAATGAATGCAAATGCAGGCAATATGAAGAGAAACTGTTAATGCTCTCCAGATGAAAGGGAGAAGCCAGGTGCTACAGAACATTGCAGGGGACCAGCCTGGGGCTCTCTGCTCCCAAGGCCATCATTGTCTTCTACAATGCATTAATGAAACAGAAAATGCCACTTCTTGTAGCCACTGAGAAAGTGATTTTATGCCTAATGTCTGCCTTGAAAATATCCATGCTGCACGTAGCTCAGCATCCACATTCATTCTCAGGCCAATAAATGACAGTCATGCCTTGATTTAAGTTGGCTATAAAAGCATAGAGAGAAAAAGGACCACCAAGTACAGACAGGTGGAAGCCACAGCTCTGTTCTGGTGGCAAACACTTCATCCTCCTGCATCCACTTCCCTCTCCTCCCCTCCCCTCTCCACCCTGGTCTTGGCTCAATAGGCCAAGGAAGGGGATGAGGTTGGGGGATATCTTGTGATTATCAGCCCAGGCTCTGGAATATTCAAGCATGGCTATAGTCATGCCATCTAATTATAAAGCAATGAAGGTTTTTGATAAGGACACCTGATCACATTTTTTTAAAATTCTGATGAAATGTCTACACCCTAAGATGCATCACCTTACCAGTCACAAGCATGCACACTCATGCTGTTGTGCACCATCCCTACCACCCACCTCCAGAAGGCACAGTTTGCTTGGAGTTGTTGGAGATGGACACCAAGGAGAGTGCTCAGGAGGCAGGAGGGCAAAAGCTCCGGTCTGGCCTGGGTAGCTTGGCAACTTCCTGAGACCTTGTCTCAAAAATGAAAAAGGGCTGAGGATATAGCTCAGTGCAATCCCCAATGCCCCAAACAAAAGCAAACAAACAAAAATAGTGTTTAAGTTTTAAAAGTCACAAGGCCATGCAATGAGCAATGAGAATGACATGGAAGGTGCTGCTCCACAGAGGTCTGAGAGACGGTGCCGTTAGATGCCAGCCCCCGTGTTCCCAGGCACTCACCGGGGCCTCACTAGCACAAGTCTAGGTAGAACTGTAGGGCCAGGGATGTAGCTCAGTGGCACAATGCCTGCCTGGCAAGCACAAGGTCCTGAGTCTGATGCTTAGAACAAAAACAAAAAGTGCTCATTTGGGGCAGAAAAGAGAAGGGTGTTAGGTTTGAGACTAGGGATGTTATCAGAGGTAGCATACTTGCCTGGCTTGCCTGGTTCTCTCCCCACCACTGCAAAACGAGAAAGATTTTTGAGCTTCAGGTTAGGCCCTTGGCCACACCCATTATTTCTGTCCTGACCTAGAGGACAGGCTTCTCATGGCCTTTAATCAAGTGTCCCTAGCCCTTGATTCCTGCTCTGTTTGAGATCTTCCTCCCCATTCACAGAGCCTTCCTGGCTCTGTGGTGGCTCCTGAGCTTCCCAGCATATAGCTGGCTCTACCAGGGCTTCAGGACATCAAGCAGGCCCTCTATGTCTCTGATCTTCAAAGAGTAAATAAAGGACCCTCCTAGAGCATAGGGTGGCTGAAAGGAAAAGTGCACCTATTGTCTGCAATAGGAATCCCCAAAGCGTGCTAGTTGTGTCAAACCTACTAGGACCCTAACAGGAATTCAGGGTTGGTTCAATCCCATCCAAATGGTATTTTCTCTAGAAATATTGGTCCTGTGTATATCCTTGGTGGCAACTAACTAACAAACAACATATCGCATGTTTAAATGTGATCACTAGATGGACATGGTGGTGAACACCTGTAATCCCAGCACTTGGGAGCTTGCAGCAGGAGGATCATTGCAGTCTCAAGTTGAGCCTGGGCTACAAAGTGAGCTCAAGACCAGCCTGAGCTACATAGTGAGGCTTTGTCTCAAAAAAGCAAGCAAGCAAGCAAGCAAGCAAGCAAGCAAGGAAGGAAGGAAGGAAGGAAGGAAGGAAGGAAGGAAGGAAGGAAGGAAGGCAGGCAGGCAGGCAAGCAAAAATAATGAAAAAAAGAAAAGTTACCACCAAATTTAATGTATTTGTGCTCATAGATATATGTGATTTGTCCTATAGATAGATCACAGTAAGCAGAAAGGCTCTCCACACTTTGGATGTTTTCACATTGGTTCTAACTTAAAAAGGAAACATGTATTAGACAGATAGGTAACTGAGGCCAGGAAGAATGGATGGGTGTCTAACAAGGTCCCTGAATAGAAAGTTTCCTGCTTGCCTCTCTGAGAGCACGGTGGGTGCCAGCCCATAGGGCTTGGCATTTTCTGGCTTCTGTTAATGTCCTTTCTGATCCTAAAGGATATTGGTCTTTGAGTACTCCAACTTTTTCAATGTTTATATGTGTCATGTATGTGTTGAAAGGATGACATTGAATTTAAGCTTTGAAGTGAAACAGGGTGTTTCATTCACAGTGAAAAAGAAGACTAGGGATGGAAGAAAGAGAGCAGGCTTGGCCAGAACAGCTCATGGGCATGCAGCCCTGGGACTGGCAGTGAAGGCCAGCGATCCCTCTGGAGCAACAGGCTGAGCAAAAGGTTTCTCTCTGTCCTGCTTTCAATTATAGTTCAGCAGAGACTAGAAATGGGACTGAAATATCGATGTTGCACGGAGCTCAGCATCCACACACATTCTCAGGCCAATAATGACAATCATGCCTTGGTTTAAGTTGGCTATAAAAGCATAGAGGGCAAAAAGACCACCAGGTACAGACAGGTGGAAGCCATGACTCTGTTCTTGTGGCAAACACTTCGTCCTCCTGCTTCCACCTCCCTCTCCTCCCCTCCCCTCTCCACCCTGGTCTCGGCTCAATAGGGATAAAGGGAGCCGAGGAAGGAGATCAGGCAGAAATCAGTTGGAGGGAAGATGTACAGTCAGATTTTTCTTTTATGGGATTGGCTCTGGAGGAGAGATGATTCATTTGTTTAGCAAATCTCCATCAGGCCAAGTACTGCTGGGTACTGGGGTCCAGTGGTAATCACAGAGAAGCAGGACTCCTCAACCTGGGATTTACCATCTAGCACTAAGGAGGCAGATAACAACCAATGACTGTGCAGTGTGGCACATTCAGACAGTGCTAAGAAATGCTTGGCTAGGGCTGGAGGTGCAGCTCAGCGGTAGAACACTGGCCCTGCATGCTTATGGGCCTATGCTCAATATTCAGCACTTCGAACAGAGAGAAAATCTTGGATGAATCTTGTGGATTATATGTGTAGAGAAACTCCCAATATAGAACACCTTAAGTTGCTGGGCAAAATATGAAAACCATATTCTTTTTTTTTCTCTTGGCAGAACCAGGAAAGTACTTATTCTACTGAGCCATCTCCCCGGCCTGAAAACCATATTCTTGACTTTTGCTAATTTTGTTAAGGCATGCTAAGTTGTTGTTGTTGTTGTTGTTTTAATGTATTTAGTACATGGTCGACAGGGTCTCACTACACAGATCAGACTCGTAGAGATTCTCCTGTTTTCAGCCTCCTAAGCACTGAGATTACAGGCATGTGCCACCATGTCCAGTCTCATTCGCCATCTCAGAGTGCCCCGGGGATGGGGCCAGCACAGCAGGCTAGGGGATCAAACCCCTGGCCCCTGCATCTGCCTAAAAGGCACTTTAATCTTCTGAGCTATCTGGCTGGCCCCGGTGCTAAGGTTTGAATGTCCCTCAAAACTCCTATGAGGTATTAACAAAGTGGGACCAGGCAGGACACTTACAAGGTGATCAGGCCATGAGGCTGTGATCATATGAATGGATTCATCCGTTCATAGATTCACCAGTTATTGGGTGTTGAGGTTGGGATATGACATGTCTCCTGGAGCCTTGTGTACTGAAGGATCAGTCCTTTGTGTGGGACCATTCAGATCTGGGGCCTTTTGGTAGTGTGCTGACTGGGGTGTGAGGGTGTCGAGCTCATCAATGCATTCATCTAGTAATGGTTTCATAAGTGAATGAATATTGGGAGATGATGGAGATGCTAGGAGGTGGAGCCAGTTGGAGGAAGTAGGTCGCTGGCGGAATGTCTCTGAAGGCTGTATCGCGTGCCCAGCCCTTGCCCTTCAGTCTCCGTCCTTTCCTCTCCCTCTGTCTCTGTGTGTGTCTGTCTCTTACTCTGTCTCACTTTCTGTCTCATTTCTGACTCTCTGTGTCTCTATGCCCCTGGGCATAGAGCATTTTTTGTTAAATAGTCCACAAACATGAGTGTGTCAAATGCCCACTTATTCTTTAGAATAATTCTACTGATGAATTATCAATTTTAGTTTTATGTGTTTTATTATATTAAGCAATGAGTGCTGAACAGGAAAAATTATTTAAAAAAAGAATTTTTAATATTTATTATTTATAAAAAAGCATCAAATTTTCAACATCAACTGGCTTTTGGTATACCAAGTCTAAAAAAGAACCACAGAAATGAATTCCTACATGAACTACGGTGGAGACATCATGACAACATCACGTGCCATACACACGTGATGCTGATACCGACAGCACCTGTGTTTGCTTTGCTGGCCTTTGTGTAGGTCAGACTTGACAGCTCTCTGGTCTTGGTATTTTTGGGGGTTTTTTTGGTCTTGATATTTTTGTCAGGAGGTTTTTATATTAAGCAACACGCAGTCAACAAGAGCACAAATATCAATAAAATAAAGTCTTAAATTCTTACTATGTATTTCATGCTTAGAATGAACATCAACATTTTCATATCGCTCTACACTGAGATAAAAACCTATTTGAATGTCAATGTAAATACACATAAAAGTCTACTATAGACATAATCTTTGTTTCAATTGTCACACCCAAGGAAGTCTTTGCACATGACAACGGCATGCTCTGTGCGCCTATCACGCTTGCACTGACAGCATGTGCTGAGCCTTCCTTTCCTATGTGACAAGTAATTCTTGTCATCACTCTTCCTCACATATCAGGAGCTGCCTCCTGTATTGTACAATGTACACTTAGCAGGAAAATAAGATATTAATAAAATAAAATATCAAATATATAAGTGCTTAGAATAGACATCAACATTTTCATATCAGTTTATTTGCTTACGAAACCTAAAAAATAACATCAGAAATAAAAATCTATAACTATGAATGTCCATTTTGTATCTGTGTATTCAAAGTGGTTGGGATAGATATATAGTTGCATTCTCTTAATGAATAGAATGATTTTTTCTAATGGTGTTTGTAAGTAGGATCACAAGTCTGCATCTTGTACAGCAATTAACCACTAAGAAGAATATATGCAGTGTATTATTTGTTGAAACTGTACTTTCGATTTGATTTGAAACTGTCTCATTGCTATATGTTTATCAATAAAACTTTGAAAAGAAAAAAAAAGAAATAAAAATCTATGTGAATTTCAGTGTAAATACAAACAGTCTACCACCAAAAATAATTTTTGTTTCAACTGTCATACCCAAAGCAATCTTCACACATGAAAACTGCATGTTCCATACACAATTACCAGTTGGTTTTTCTTTGTCGTATTCTAGGCCAATGTAAATCTTTCTGAAATCCAAAGATTACACTATATAACTCTCTACTTTGAAATTACAACATTTCATTTGGAATTTCTGCTTTGTTTCTGTGTACAGTTTATGCACTGGTCAACTTGTGTTCTATTAGCAAGTGTAGAATCAATTGGAAACTGGCAAACCAATTGTTGAATGTCACATTCCGATTAGTTTGGGAGATGAGACAAGTCTGTTCACAACATCATTTTGTTTATTACTAAAAGAATAGAACTGGTGGCTGAGTTCCAGGAGAAATTTCTAAATTGGAAGCATAATGAGTCTTTGCATTTACATGGGCATACATTTCTTGACCATATTTTGACCCAGCAAGTTTCCCTAAGTCCTTTAAATTCCTGTAATTACCATGAGAAATCCCTGCTTAGTATAGTAGACCTTTGGATGCTGTCAGTTCAGCTAGTGAGGTGTCATAATAAATGCATTTCAAAAATATGGCTGTTTGTGCATGCAAAACATTTAACTTGTATTTCACCCTTTGTATATTTTATAACATCATGTAAGGTTTTCTCTGTTACAATTTCCAACACTGAATGGAAGTGCTGGCATTCTGCCCAATATGTTTTACCTCTGCTGGAAACTCTCATTATTGTAATATTGGATCGTTCCATTTGGTGAGTCCATTTTGCAATATTTCAACTAGTCATGTATGTACTGAGACTGCTATTTTCTTCATCATCTGAATCAAAGAGGTCAGCATCCGCGGTGGCTTCATCAGTTGATTCTTGTTTGATCTCAGTGTTACAGGTACTTTGGATCCCGTAGCCAGCGTCAAAGTCACTGCGTCAAAGTCACTGTCATCATATGCCCATGTCACTCTTCTGGTATGAAACATGTTATTTTACCATGATGGATCATCTTCATTGTCCATAAATAAAACTGAGGATGAGGCACGTTTCTGTAGCTCCAACACTTTGGCAGGCTGAGACAGGAAGATCGTAAGTTCAAACCCTGGCTGGGAATCTTAACAACTTAGTGAGACTCTTACAATTTTTTAAATTTTAGAAGGGCAGGCAAGATATCTCAGCATCCTAAGCACCTGCTTAGGCAAGCACAGGGACCACAGCTCAATCCCCAGTACCACAAGCTGTGCTGGCTCCACCCCAGGACATGCTGAGTCAGCCGCTGAGACACGGCATGGTGGTACTCCCAGTGCTGGGGAGGCTGGAAACAGGAGGATCACTGAGTCCAAGCTGCGTGGTGAGACCCTGTACCAAATAAATAAAAGAAATTTAAAAAATTTTAAAAGGTCTGCAGATGTAATTCTGTGTAAAAGGCTTCGGTTTGACTCCAGAACCAAGAGTCAATATGAATCCAAAATAAATAAATACAAACAAAAAAGAAAACCAAAACTGTGGCCAAACAATATTACGTATATAAATTAATGTCCAGTTGAAGATTTGAATATACCTAAGCTAGAATTAAAATCCTAGAAAAATAGCCTAAAAATCGATGCTGACACATTTGCTGTAGAGAGCACATTCTTCAGCAGGTATCCCCATTACTCCTAATCTGTCCACAAAGTGCTGTTCTTACTTTACCTTTTACATGAGGATGTGCACACAGGCAGGAGCCAGCCGCTGCCTTGCAGGCAGATCTATCTAGCTGAGAACCTACAGTCTTCACCACTCTACCTCGCAGCCTTCACTGGCCATGTCTGCCGTGGACAGGCAAGTGTAGGACGTGGTACGAGTTAACAATGCAGTGTGTGCTTATTATGCTAGAGGCCTGGCTTCGATCTGCAGCACAGTGGGAAGGAATCGGCAAGCAGAAAGCCTAAACTATCTCCAAACTATCACTGTCATCCATGTAATACATACACACACACACACACACACACACACACACACAAAATTTTGAAAGAGTGGGATTATAACTATCCTTTTTTTAAAAAAAATTATTTATTTACTTATTTGTGTGTGTGTGTGGCTAGCTCAGCCCACCAGGGGGCGGGGTTGGCTGGCATGTGGTGCTGGGGGATTGAACCGCGGTCCCTGTGCTTTGCTAAGCTTGTTCTAAGTAGGTGCTTTAGACCACTGAGCCATCTCACCAGCCCCCATAACTGTCCTTTATCTTGAATTTCACTTAATGCTGCCAGTTAGTATTATAGTCTGAATATCTTGTTCTTAGTCTTTAAATAGATGTTTTTATGATTATCGTGATAACTCAAATCTAGATATCCCCCAGAGCCTCATGCCCTCCCAGATGGGGGTGTTGAGAGGTGACTGGATCCTGAGGATGCTCCTCACTGGCAGTCTACTCCCTAGTTTATGAATAAATGTAATTTGGGAGGTGAAGCCTAGTCAAAGGAGTGGCCCTGGGGGTGTGGCTTGGAACAGTATCTCCCTCCTCCTCCCTGATCATTCTCTGCTTCCTGGCTCTGTGCCTTGAACGGTTCTTCCTCCGTGCTCCCCTCTACCATCGGCCCTTCCTCAGAGCCTGCTGAGTATGCATTTGTTATGATTTGTGTCTACGTGTTCCCCCAAAGCCTCGTGCATTCATGAGGTTTGCTGTTATTGTTTTGGGGTATTTTTTTGGAGTTGGCTAAATCTAGAGTGTGTGACTGATTCCTAGTGCAATGCTAGATTAAGGGTAGGTGACTGCTGGACCAGTCCACTTGGGGTTGGCACTGCCCTAACACTGGTAGACAGGACGTAAGGAGCAGAAGGAGGCTTGCCTCTCTCTTTCTCTTGTTGCTTTTACTGCCATGAACTGTTGCCCTCTGCCATATGCCAACCTGCCTTGGAGCCGGCTGATTATGGACTGAAACCTCTACAAACTGTGAGCTAAAACTGAACTTCCTGCTTTGGGGGCTGGAGATATAGCTCAGTTTCACAGTGCCTGTCTGGCAAGTGCAAGGTCCTGAGTTCGAATTTTAGTACAAAAACCTTTTCCAGCTTTAGGCATTGTGAGTCTCATGTGTTATGTCTCAGTGAGCAAGAAAGACACTAAGACAATTGCTTTCTTAGTTTTTCTTTGTTTCTTTCATAGTACTGAAGTTTAAACCAATACTAGCCTTTTCATTGAGCTCTAGCTTCAGCCCTTATTATTTTTGAGACAGGATCTCACTAAATCATTGAACTGTCCAGTCTAGGCTGGAAGTTGTGATCCTCCTGCCTCAGCATCCAAGAATGCTGAGATTGCAGGCATGCTCCATCGTGCTCCACGTACTTAGTGTTTTGAGCCTCCTTACCCTCATCGTCTTGCCTTCTGCAATATTCACTGGTAATTTTTATTAGAAACAAAGATTATTTACTTAACATTTCTCCCTTTCTCAAAGTTGAAATGTGAACAGCTGTTCTGTAGCCGAGTAGATGTATTTTTGTCTTCGGGATCTTCATCTGAAAATAAACACTGATGCTCCAGCCGTCTTCATGGTGCTGACACCAAGTGCCCGTCTCCAGCGGAACAAGCCAGTGGGTGTGGGTACTTAAAAGTAAAGTATGTACTTTAAAGCAGTCAGGATGCAACATGAGGGTTTTCTCAATGCAAATTTGATGGTTCTTCACTTAACAAAAGATCTTTTTGCATTGTGCAGAAATTCTCCTGGATATTTTCTTTTCTACACACTTGTTTCCTTAGATGTAGCAATCGCACTTGCTTTATAACTATCAGATGCATAGGAAACTTCAGAAATGCATTTGACTTTTTAAAAGATGTACTTGTATATATGTGTGTCAGTCATAACCCAGAGATTAATATCATCGTGTGTCGACAATGTGTGTATAAAAATCTCATTAATCCAAACCTACCACTAATTTTCAGCTTTTAATGGCTTAGATGTGCAATATATAATTTTTTATAAGGAGAAATTAGTATGACACATGTGTGCCTAAGCGCAGTCTTTTTATGCCTTGCCTGGACTGTGATAACCTGTAACTTTGTTAACTTGTGTACAGGGTCTGGGGTGCTGGCAATTCTGGAAAAAAACAAAAACATGTGTACCTAGTGGTGGTTTGATGAGCATAAACTGTCTTTCACAAGACACAAGGTAGGGCGTGGTCATTTCAGTCTGTCCTCAATATGGATCTCCTTCACAATGCCCCTTCCCCACCGAAACCTTCTCCTTTGTAACCATGGTTGTGTGGGGAGCAGTTCCTCAGCTCCTGAGCAGGAAGGCCACAAGTCGCGTTGTCCTCAGGCCTGCGCCCGGTTCACAAGTGAATCCGCTGTCTCTCACTCCAACATAGGAGCGTTTAGTGCTCAGGGAGGACCTGAGCAATAACTATTTGGCAGAACTGGGAAATTGAACTCCGGCCCTTACGCTTGCCAGGGAAGCGCTTATTCCACCGAGCCATCTCCCTGGCCCCTGAGCAATAACTTTTAAGCAATGTCTTAGACAACTAGAGGGGGAGATGCCGGCGAGAATGATGAAATGCATTCCAAGCAGAGGATGAACTCCCCTGGGGAGGGCCGCGGTACCCACCGGCCCCGCCCAGGAGGGCGCTGCTCCCAGATTCTCCACACGTCTCTGCCGTGCAGTCCACCCTGCAAACCCTCGCGTGGATGTTTGAAGCCGGTGCCCGCAGACATTCCTCCTGGCCTCAGCACGGCTTTGCAGTTGTCAGGGTGACTGCGCGACTGCCCAGAGAGCCTTGCTCCGGGTTTCCATGGAAACCACTCCGGGAAAAGCAGGTGGAGAGAGCTGGGCAAGCCCAGGGTAGTGCGGGGGGGCGGGGCGCTGGGGCCTGGACCTGGGGGGACCGTGGGGCGTGGCCGCCCGGCTGCCAGGCACCCCTATCCCTGGGCTAAATACGTATTTCTTATAAAACACAACTCCGGGTGGAAACTTTTGCTTTGGTATTCCCCTTGCGAAGCAGAATCCTAATTCCTTCCGGCCTGACGCTATCCAGGTCTGTCCCAGGAAGCAGCCAGCCTGCGCTTTGGAAATGATCCAGGTCCACGAGGCGCCACAGCGGAGCACCCCGAAACGGTAAGGTTCTGTGGGAGGAGTCCGAGGCCCCAGAGCCGAGGGTTCAAGGCACGATGGTGTGCTGGATGTAATGGGGTGCGGGACGAAGCAGAGTGCTGGATGCAGTGGAGGGCAGGGCACGGTGGGGTGCTGGATACAGTGGGGTGCGGGACGCGGCAGGGTGCTCGCCCAGCACCTCGGACCAGGTGGCTTGGGGCTGAGGGTGCCCGCGTGAGATTCCTCCCCTCGGAGCTGCGGGCCGGGCTCACTGGAAAGGCGCTGGCCTCTTGCTTTATTTCAGAAATACTGCTAGGAAAGGGGTCGGATTTGTGCTCGGAGTGAACAGGGAAGAAGGGAGGGTCCTGGAGAATTGGGGTCAATTCTCTGGTCGCCCTACAAGGTCCTTCGACTCGGCCCCAGCCTGTCGCCTGCGTCCCCGGGCGGGGGAGGGGCGCGGTCGGACTCGGTTATTAAATCTGGCAGCTGCGTTGGCCGTGCCGAGGAGCGTTTTGGGGAAGCTGGAGGGACAGAAGGCTCTCCCAGCCGGCAGCCGGGGGCGCTGGCTTGCTTTCCAGCTGCAGTGGCCGTGGCCAGAGGAGCACGCGCCGGGACAGCTGGGAACGTGAGTACCGGAGACCTCGGGGCGCGAGGCCGCGGCTCCCCTCACCGTGCGACTGGGCCGTGGGGACGCGGGACGGCGACCTTGGAGAGCGGTCGTGCGGTGCTGCGTGCAGCCACTCGGCTACCTCCCTGGTCTTGGGGATGGGCCTGCGTTTGGGGGACGAGCGCACAAAGGACCTTGGGCCCAGGCCGCCGGTGCCGACAGCTCTGCCCAGCCCCCAGCCTCTCGGCTCTTTTTGTTTGTTTTTTGAGAAAGGGGCGAGGCTTGAAACAGAGATGAGGCTCCCTTTTTCAGTGCGTGGGGACCTCCATGCGAGGGTGACCTCTGCGACCGCCCTGCAGAGCAAGGTGTAGCGGCGCCGGGGTGAGCAGCGCTGCGGCTGGGTCCAGGTTTCTTGGGGACCCCGGCGCCCCGCGGCCTTCACGCCGTCGCCACGCCCCAAACCCTCTGGTTCCCGCCCCCGCGTGTTGTTTGTTCTTACGGAGCATTTTTGGGAAACCTGACGTGAAAACGAAAGGATCGTAATTGATTCCTGACTTTGTCCCCGCGGCTTGATGTGAAGGGGCGTGGTGCGCTCTTTGCTGAGGATCGCGGGAGGGAACAGCGGACTTGGCTTTCGTCTTCAGTTCTAGGCCAGGCTTCGAACCCTGCAGAGCCGCACACGCAGGCTCCCTGTAGTGTGTTCAGTTCTATAACAATCATGATCTGAGACCCTCCTGGTGGTGCCCGCAGCCCCAGCACTTGAAGCCAGCTTGGGCAATTTATCCACTCAGTAAGCCTCTGACTCGAAATAGAAAGTAAAAAAAAGGGCTTGTAGGTCGGTGGGGCAGCTCAAAGACCCGGGTGTTCAGTCACCGGTAATGAAGGAGACGAAAACAAACACAGCAGAAACCTTGGTGCTCCTCACGAATTGCAAGGATTGGTTAAGTGTCAAGGTCAATGTCACGCTGTATTTCTGGTCCCTCCCTGGGGGTCAGGCCCAAAGGCTCGCATGAGGCTGAAAGGGCTGCGCTCTTGTCCCACCCGGGCCCAACTGCTGCACCCTTTGTGACCTGGCTTCCCGGTGTTGGCTTCTCGCCTCTGGTCCTAGTGTCCAGGCTGGCTACCGCCAAGGACCTCGCTGTCCCCAGAGGGGTCCGAGTGGATGGACTTCGGGTTCTTACATCTCACTGCCCTCACCGTACAGCGGGCACAACAGTGTCCTTCTATTCAGTCAGATAGTACCCAATGCTCAGCTTAAGAGGCTGAGTAGGGACTGTTCTCACCTGCCAGGCCCCTCTCCTACCATGCAGTTTTTCTGTTAACCTGGTTGTGTGCAAGGTTGTCTTAATGAAACCATGGAGGAAAGGAAAGAAACGCAGACAAAATGAAAACTATTTTAAAAGCTCACAGAAGCAACCAAGTGTGGCCGCACACAGCTGTAGGTTTGAGCCCAGCTTGAAATACATAGGAGACCATGTCTCCCATCCATCCATACGTACATACATACATACATACATACTCAGAGAAACAGTAATCAAATTAGATTAGGAGATGACTACTCAGTTTCTCTAACTACTGAAACAGACTACTCAGCTGACTGTAAATTACTTAATCTTTGGATAAAAACTAAAACTCTAAGGGCAAACATTGCCATTTAATTTTACATATTAAATTATAGCCCTGGCCCCAGAACAAAGGTTTATATTTGAATTGCCCCAAATCTTGAGTATTCATCCTAGACTGTGGTTTTTAGATTTTTCCAATCCAATCCCTTTTTTTTTTTTTTTTTTGGCAGTACTGGGGATTGAACTCATGACCTTGAACTTGCCAGGCAAGCACTTATTCTACTGAGCTATCTCCCCAGCCCTCCAATCCCATTTTAATAAAAACCAGATTATGATTAAGTACAAGTGTTATTAAGAGAACATCATGAGACTGCCTGGCCTGAACCCCGGGATTGGTATTTTCGCAGAGCTGTCTGTGCAGAAATCAGGCAGGGAAACACTGGCCTACGCCTCCTCCGTAGGCACCATCTGCAGCCACAGGGCCAGGCAGAGAGCATCCATGCCTGGGAGCCCAGGGCCAAATGGGTTTGGCCGCGTAGACAGACATTAGCCGGCTTTTCCAGTCTTCTGATTTGATGCAACCTGGAAATCTAGCTCATCATTTATTAAGACGAGCTCTCTATCTCCTTGCAGGTGGGCAACTGATTCAGAGTAGAACAGTGGAAAGCATGTTTTGCTTGCCCCACAAGACACCTCTTTCTTTCTTTCTTTCTTTCTTTCTTTCTTTCTTTCTTTCTTTCTTTCTTCTTCTGTCCTTCCTTTCTTCCTTCCTTCCTTTCCTTCTTTCTTTTTTCTTTTGCCGTGCAAAGGATTAAACTCAGTGCCTCACACGTGCTAGGTAAGTGCTCTGCCACTGAACTACACCCTTACTGCTTCTTATTTTTTATTTTGAGACAAAGTTATGCCAAATTGGCCAACATGACTTTGAACTTCTTCCCCTCCAGAGTAGCTGGGATTACAAATTCTTGTTAATATGTAAAAACATTTCTTATGGCTCTGTGGTATAGTGTCTACCTGGTAGTGCAAGGCCCTAAATTTGATTCCCACTACAAAAAAAATTTTTTCTTGGCCTTATTCTTTCTAAAGGTCCACGTCTTTGTGGCCTGAATTTCAACCCCTCATTGATCTCTCTGAATTATTGCAATGAAGGAAAACTCTATGACTACCTAGATGTAAATTAAGGAGGCTGGCACCTGGAGATTAATCCAGGTCCTCTCCTCCCCCAGAGCCCCTTGCTGACTCTGATTGGAAGGCCTTGGTATTGTCCTAAAGCCACCTCCTGCTGCTTCCCTCTTGGAGAGGTGGAGAGAAAAAAAAAAAAAAAAATACATGGATTGTCCACGCCTATAAAGAGCACTGATGTGGTAGTGTGATCCTTACAGAGGAGACTCCAGAAATCCCAGTTCATACTGGGATTCCCTGAATTTCCTTCCTAAGCTTCTCCCAAAAACAACAAAACAGCTGCGTAGACACAAGAACTTCTTTGCTAAAAGTAGAAACAATTCAGACATGTAACTTTGATTTGGCTGGATTTTTTCACCTTGCTTGTGGGTTAGGTTAGGTCTACTGTATTGTGTTTTGTTTTGATTTTGACACATAATAATTATACATATTTATGGGGTACAATTTGAAAATTTGATACATATTACATCATGTAATGGTCAGATCAGAGTGTCCAGGCTGATGGCATTTTTATCCATTACCTCACATTTGTGATTTCTTTATAGTAAGAGCATTCAAAATCATTTCTTCAGGGCCGGTGAGATAGCTCAGCAGACTAAGAGCCTGCTTAGGTAAGTGTAGGGACTAAGGTTCAATCCCTGGCACCACGTGCCAGTGACAGCCCCGCCCCTGGACACACTGAGCCAGCCACTGAGATCCAGGTGTGATAGCACATACATGTAATCCCAGTGCTGGGAAGGCTGAAAACGGGAGGAGTCTGAGCTATGTAGGAACGCCCTGTACCAAATACATAAAAATGTATATTTCTTCAGGCTATTTTAAGATATTCAATACATTTTGTCCACAGGACATAACATTAGGTTTTTAAAACCCCATAATTTTCTACTATAAATTCATACGGTAACATAATAATAGCCAGATGTGCCACTCAGTACCTGTGCCTGGGAGATACAGGAAGCATTCTTCGTGTTTACCCATAAGGCATGATGAGCAGTAAGGTGTGTGCATGTGTGCAAACGTGTCAAACTGGAATTTTTACCCGCATTTATGCTCCATCTAAAAGGTTTTACATAAGTTTAATTGAGCATTATGGGAGGCAAAATATACCCACTGTTGTTCTGCTATGTGAAAGTATACTTTAACAGAATGCAGTATTTTGATTTGTCTACTAGAAGTAGCACGATTCAGTACAATGGCACATGGAACAAAACAGATTTGCAAGTTTTAGAGGGGTTGAAAGTGAGTCATCAGATCATTCATGCGAGGATGATGAAGATGATAATGGCCTTGACATTGGCCATGTGAGCCAAAGCTCCTGTGACACTGAAATGGTGCGAGAACTGGCCAATACAGACACAGGGAGTGCAGACCTCCTTAATTCAGATGATACAGAGAACTGCAACGTGAGTACATTTTTCATGAGTCAAAATGGTACAAAATGCTCACGCAACCAAATAGAATAATGATCCAATGTAGGTACTAGGTCCAAAAATACAGTGACGATCTTGGCAGGGGTGAAACCCGCTGGACTGAATGGCAGCGCTGACATTCAGTGCTGGAAATTGCTTGTAACAGACAAAATGCTACAAGATGTCTGAAATACACAGATGCTCAAATACGAGTTAAACATCCCGTATGTACCAGCAGCCACAACCAACAAGGTGTTTACTATGACAGACACGTCACTAGCTGAACTGAAGGCATTCACAGGTCTGCTGTACCCAGCAGGGCCTTCTCGTGGTCACCAGGAATGTAAACGGCTTGTGGAAAGCAATGGGTGTGGGCTTGAGGTTTGTGGCATTATGAGGACACTGAGGACCTTTGGTTTCCTTCACAACTGCCCGGGGTTTCGTGACACCACCACCCACCGAGGAAGAAAAGAACTGATAATCTGGCTGCTGGCTGCTCACTGTTGAGAGATTTGTGGGTAACCATCAAGCAACGTACGGCCATCTGGGTGCAGGACTCGGTGGACACCGTGCAGCATCTCATGGCCGCTGTGCCCTCAGGCAGGATGGCCCAGCGAAACCTTCCAAATAGGGCACAAGAATTTATGTCCTTGTCGATGAAAGCCTTACTGCGCTTTCAGTTTAGGAATGTATCTTGGAACAAGCCGCCAGGCCCTTATTCCTTCGGTGATAGAATGGGGCTGTGAGCAGGCTGTGGCTTCCATCTCCCAAACTGCTCACAGTGTGGCATTCGACAGTCGGTTCACCAGACTCCGCATGATGTTACGTCTGCTAATAGTTCACAAGTTGACCAGTGCAGGAACTGCATGCAGGACCCAAGCGGAGATTCCAAGGGCCGGCCAAAAAGCTCAGAGGATTAAAACATGTGCTTAGGCAGACTCAACAGCCACCAGGATTTGATCCTCAGTGAGCTGTGCCAGGCCCCATCCCCAGGGTGCACTGAGATGGCAATTGGGACTGAGCATGGTGGTGTGCGCTTGTAATCTCAGCTCTTGGGAGGCTGAACACAGGCAGATCACTACGAGTCCAATCTACATAGTGAGACCCTGTAGATCCTATACTAAAATATAAAAAAAAAAGAAAGAAGGAAGGAAAGAGGAAAGAAAGAAAGAAAGCAAAGCAAAGAAAAGAAAAAGAAATTCCAAATGAAATGTGATTTAAACCCAGAGAATTATATAGTACAATCTTTGGACTTCAGAAGGGTTAAACATTGGTCTCACATAAGGTGGAGAAAAAACAAACTGGTACTGCTGATGTCAGTGTTGCGTCATGGGGAAATATTGATAGGGAGACAAATCTGAACCCTGGGGTGGAAAATTCCTGCAACAAAACCAAAGGTAGAATCGATGTCGAGGAGGTACGCAGCAATTATGATGGTACGCGAACCGCAAAGCACTGGCCGAGTGTTGTGTTTTAGTCAATCCTAAACATGCATGGGATAAGTGGTTTGGTAGTTTGCAAAGAAATTAAGTGCAAAATATCACAGCAAAATTTTCTTAGAGGATTGTCACTACAACTCATAAGAGATCATTTACAGCAGAGGAAAAACAAAATGTTTCTGCCTTGGGGAGCACAACAGAAAAATTGTGAGGCGTGCTGGTGGAGCTGACAGGTGAGCAGGTAGGTGCAGCATCATAAGGACCAACTAGGACAACAGGAAAACAAAACAGACGGGATTGGGTCCTGCAATAATGGACAGGAAAACAAAGTTTCCGCACTCTCAGTGTAAGGGATGCTTCTGTGTGGAACGTGCAGTTCTCATGGGTTGAAGACGCCTTGGAGGTGACAGTTTATTTATTTATTATTTATTTTTTGGGGGGCAGAACCCGGGATTGAATTCAGGCCCTTGCGCTTGCCAGGGAAGCGCTTATTCCACTGAGCCATCTCCCTGGCCCCGGAGGTGACAGTTTAAGCAAAGATTATTTGTGTTGTAGAGTTCTATGGGTACTTTCATTGTAGTTCATATAGGAATTTCTGGTTTTTTAGGTTTAATAAGTAAGGATACAGCTAATGTGAAAATGTTAATGCTTGCTCTGAATGCACATATATATTAAGAATTTAATACTTTATTTTTTGATATTTATGTTCTTGTTAACTGCACATTATATAATATTCATATTATATTATATTCATGAAAGTTCATGTAGGAATTAATTTATGTTGTACTTTTTTAAAGTATACTTTTTTGTATTTTATAAACTTTAATCCATAGAAATATGTATAAGAGTGGTAAATTTTTAAGAAAAGAATTATACATTTAGTGCAAGTTATGAATTACATTTTATCTCCAGGGTCAGCAATAAAATATCTTGAGGAAACAAAAGATCTAATTTCAAGAAAAAAATTTCCAGCATTATAACATGCAATTAATACCAGACACAGCTAAACAGAATCCTTCCTTCTCTTTACTGTCAGTGCAGCAGCTTTTTGTTTAATTATGCTGAACAGCACTTGTGTTATCATAGTAGTATTAGAAATAGGAGATCTGGGGGCCGGGGAGATGGCTCAGTGGAATAACTGCTTCCCTGACAAGCACAAGCGTCTCAGTTCAATCCCTGGTTCTGCAAAAAAAAAAAAAAAAGAAATAGGAGATCTGCATAAGACCAGGTCACACAATCCGTAATGTCTGAGAGGGAAAACAGCTAGTTATCCTTTCAGATTTTCACAGTTTTTCCCTCTGAACCACACAGCACATGAGTTGGGAGATTTTGTTCACTTGTGTACGCACTGGCCCAGGCCCTCAGTGACAGTACAGACTGCACGCTCCCCTCTTGTGATGAAAAATCTACATATTTTAATGAGAAAATATTATTTAGACTATGTCATAATTTAATATAGATGTCTTTTAAAAATTCTTTGTCTTGAAACAGGCATGCTGGGGAACAGGACATCAATATTTAAAATATGATGCTACTTCTGTACAGGGAGGAAGAAAAAAGAAAGATGAAATTTGTATAGCTTTGATATTAACAACAATTTTTTTTAACTTTGTACACCAAAAAATAGTTGATGTTGAAAATTTTTATCCTTTTTTATAAACACTTAATAAATATTAAAAATTCCACACTTTCATTTTTTGATAAAATTTCCTGTTCAACACACATTAATACACTAAAACACATAAAATTAAAATTAATAGCCAATCAGTAAAAATACTCTAAAGAATAAGCGTGGGTGTTATGCACCCACAATCACACTCCTCAGTGGCAGAATGGGTGTGATGCCCTGTGGCTGGCCACCTATGGGAGCGCTTCCTCGTGGTAGAACCCAGTGGAAACCAGAAACGTGGTCCCCCCACTGGTGGGATTTATCCGTTGGCCAGCTCTCCCTAATCTCTCCTTCCTAGCCCTGGCCACCACTATTCTACTCTCTGCTTTCTTTTTTCTTCTTTGTACTTATTTTATTCATCTTTGTGTACATACGTTCGCATTCCGTGTGTGGAGTTGGCCCATGTATATAAGGCATCCAAGTTCCTTTTCCGTCCCCTCCCACCTGTGCCTCCTCCTCCATCCAGTGCTTGATCTCCTTCCTATGCGAGAAAGACCTGTCTCCCCCTTCCTATTATCTAGCTTTTATTTTGCTCTGTTTTTATATTTTGGGGTTCTCGTATAAGAGAAAGCATGCAGTATTTAAGCTTGTCTATCTGATTTATTTCACTGAAGCTTGCAGTCTCATGGAGCATCCATTGTCCTAAAGATGGCCCAAGGTCCCCCTTCTTTATGGCACAGTAGTGCCGCATTATGTATACATAGCTCATAGTCCTTATCCACTTATCTGCTGGTGAACAGAAAGGCCACCACCTTTATGATGCCAACATTTTTAGATTCCACATATGAGTGAGGGGCCAGGGTGATAGCTCAGTAGCATAAGCACCTGCCTGGCAAGCACAAGGTCCTGAGTTCAAACTGCAGTACCAAAAGCAACCCCACATGTGAGTGACATCATGCAGTAGTTGCCTTTCTGTACCTGACTCATTTCCCTGCAAACAACGTCCTCCAGACCCACCATGTTGTCACAGATGATGGGACTGGATCCTCTCTGTGGTGGAACATCAGTGCATTGTGCATAGAAGCCATATTCTTCTTATCCATTTGTCTGTTGGTAGACGCATAGGCTGACTCACATCTTGACAGCTGCAGGAGTGCCAGGGTCTCTTGGACCTACTTATTTCATTTCCTTTAGATATGCAGTGTACCCAGTAGTGGGATTGGGCAATCATATGGTAGTTCTTGTTTGTTTATTTGTTTGTCTGTTTTGAGACAGGTCCTCCCTGTGCAGTTCAGGCTAGCCTTCAGTTCACTAGGTAGCCTAATCTGGCCTCAAACTCTCAAAGATTCTCTGGCCTCAGCCTCACGATTGCTGGGATTACAGGTGTCCACCACCAACCCAGATTCTACTCTTAATTTTCTGAAGAACCTTCATACTGTTTTCCCGAATGGCTGTACTAATTTACATGCCTACCACCAGTATATAATCATCCTCTTCCTCCAGTGCTGTGAATGGAAACCTAGGCCTCAGGAATGCTGGCCACGTGCTTTAGTGCACATGTAATTGATTCTTCTTTCTGGCAAGAGATTGTACTATAGCAGTTGCATCTTCTGCATGTGTATATACGGCTGTCTCGGCTACATTTATTGAAGAGATTCTTTTCCCCCTGTTTCTGCTTGGCACCTCTGTCTGCAAGGACTGTAGTGCTGTGCTGGGCTACTGGGGCACATGTGGAGGAGAGGTGTTGCCATGGCTTGGGGTCAGTTGGCAGAGCACCTGCCTGTCTCTGACTGTGGCTGGCATGGAGGCCAGCGTTATCAAAAGTGAAAGTCCACCGGACAGGAAAAAGGAAAGAATGTGGAAATACCTCTGTGATTTGGTGATGGGCCTCTCCCACCACGGCGTGTCAACAGGCTGTAGATTGCCCGTTGGCGCTGGCCTCCATGCAGTAGCTGTGAAGATAATGTAAGTGATCCGAAAACGGTTACGCCTTCCCAGATGAACTCTGTGAAAACTTGGGTCACTTATTTCCATGACCATATTGGTCAGGGGCCAGGGAGATGGCTCAGTGGAGTAAGTGCTTCTCTGGCAAGCGCAATGGCCTGAGTTCAATCCCTGGTTCCGCCAAAATAAATAAAATAAAGACAGAGCTGAATGACCATATTGGTCCGGCACATTTTCTCACAACCTATTATCTTAGCTCTTTTAAGTAAGGGTTATACCTCCTTTGCGGTTTTTAGTTTAGAGGTGAGTAACATTTCTCCATTGTTATCTCTGTATTTTACAACTTTCTAGAACTGCTGAGTACCATTTTAAGAAAATGGGTCAGTTACAGTCTTTACAGCGGTTTAGATGTATCTTTGTGACTTTTCTGAATGAAATAGTTCTGAGATTTTTCTCCCTTTTCTTTTTCTCTCCCTGTCTTGGTTCTCTGGAACTTAGTCTTTATTAAGCACCACTGCAAGTAGTAAGTTGTGATATCTGACATTCCTTCCTGGACAAGGTTCTAAGAATAGCGTTTCTTTTTTTTCCCATAATTTTATTGAGAGACAAATAGCAATGAGACAGTTTCAAATCAAATTGGTAGGACAGTTTCAATAATTAGCACATTGCATACTCTCTTCTTAGTGGTTATTTGCTGTACAAGATGCAGACATGTTATCCTATTTACAAACAATATTACAACAAATCCCTCTATTCATTAAGAGAATGTAACTATATATCTATCCTAACCATTTTGAATACACAGATACAAAATGGACATTCATTTATATCCCCTTTTTTGTTTAGTTCCATCATTTGAATATTATAGGTGTGTTAACCTATGCAACAAAAGTTGTAGCTTTTGGATCTGATAAGGTCAGTGAAATCCCCTCAGGATTTATTCTGAGATCCTGTACCTCAGATTGTAGAACCTTTGTCAGTGTCAGCCATGTGGATGATTCATGGCCATTGCTTGGCCAATGTGCTCTCTGTGAAAGCCTGAGAGAATGCTTTCTCTCCATGTGACTCTCCTTAGGCACACTCTACATCATCCATCACTTTCCTCTTTGGCCCCATAATCTCCTTGATCAGAAAATTTGGGACACGACTGAGTTACATGATGTTACAGTACAAGTTCTCGTATGTCCTGAGTCTTAATTGACCTTGGAGGGCACCCCAGAAAGAATGGCTATCATAAAGAAATCACCCAACAACAAATGTTGGAGAGGCTGTGGGGAAAAAGGAACCCTTCTCCACTGCTGGTGGGAATGTAGACTGGTGCAACCATTATGGAAAGCAGTGTGGAGACTCCTTAGAAAACTTGGACTGGAAATCCCATTTAATCCAGCTATTCCTCTACTAGGAATCTTCCTGGAGGATCTGAAAACATCGTATCATAGTGATACATGTGTGCCTATGTTTATAGCAGCACAATTTGTGATAGCCAAAGTTTGGAAACAACCAAGATGTCAATCACCTGAGGAATGGATGAAAAAGATGTGGTCTTTTTATACAATGAAGTATTACTCAGCTATAAAAAATTATAAACTTGAAGCCTTTATATTGAAGTAGATGCCACTTGAAGATATATGCATAAGTGAAATAAACCAGACACACATGTGTAAATATCATATAGTTTCGCTAGTATAAGAACTCAAAAGAAGAAATACAAATAGAAAGGTATAATACAACTAAAAGAATAGTATTTCTGAGATAGCATAGCAAAATGGCTAATCCCATTAACTTATCGCAAAGAAGACAAGACTGTCCCGTGAGTTACTACTCAGACTTCAAAGTTACTGTCCCAGGCTTTGCTTTTAGAAAGACAAGCAGCATGCTGAAGTCCAGCTCTCTCCCCCCCTCAACAATAAGGGCTGCATTTTTTTTCACTTTTCTTTATTCCCATTTGTTTCCCTGGATGGAGAAGAGACCAGGCAGACAGTCTTGCCAATGTGAATTAACGCTTCACTGCCTGGAGTCTCTGGACACCCACCTACTGCCCACTGTCCAGAGTACCCAATAGCAAACATTTGGGTGTCCTTTGAACTAAAATAGCTTCTTTGTTCTAACAGCACAGTATAAAGCCTTGAATAGGGCCTGGATTCCTTCCTTTATGCAGAAACACTTTGCAAGCACATGGTTAGAGCCAACCCTTCCCCCTTTTAGAAGCACAGAGATGGATCAAAGATACAGGAACATTTCATGCAAAAAGAAACCTCTGCTGATAGAACCTGTGAGTGTGCTGTCAGGCATTGTCCTTGTCACTGTCCTCACAGGATTCATTCAGTTGTCTCCCCAGACAAGGGATCCACTTGGCGCAGTGGTCCTCATTCTAGAGGTGGGGCCTGAAGCCCAGAGAGCTTGAGTGTGTTCTCCAAAGGCCCCAGCTAGTAAGATACAAACACAGGAGTTTGAGTCACACCTGTCTGATTTAAAGCTGTCGTCTTTCTACACATGACATCATGTGCAGCAGAACCAGTTGGAATATTTTATTCCCTAGCTTGGGTCTTCTTAGAGTTCCTTGCTTCAGAGATGGTTGAAGCTCAGAGAATGCTCACTGACAAAACTAGCACATTTAACTACTTTCATGTTGTGTTATGTTATGTTATGTTATGTTATGTTATGTTATGTTATGTTGTTATGTTATGTTATATTATGTTATGTTCTACCCAGCCAACCACAAGGCAAGTCCAGCATATTTCTTAATGACTGAATATTGGCAGTATTTCAAAGTGGGAAACTTCATCAAAGACCCACACAAAATCATTAGGTAAGAATCACTCCACAGACCACCAGTGAAAAAAATACACTCCAGTACTCCACAGCTGACATGATTAGGGGTTGGAAAGTTGCAATATTTACTGGGCTTTTCCATCTGTTGGAAGAAAAAACATAGATAA
This sequence comes from Octodon degus, assembly GCF_000260255.1. Lineage (NCBI taxonomy): Eukaryota > Metazoa > Chordata > Mammalia > Rodentia > Octodontidae > Octodon > Octodon degus. The sequence continues at coordinate 5,722,974 of NW_004524677.1, forward strand.
GGCAAGAGTGGAAAAACCAACAGCTTACGCAAGGTTGGGCAGGATCTGGTTATGAATAAGTCAGACGAAGCCAAGATTCTTACATGAAATTCATGTGCACATTCTCTGTGTGGGACCAAGTTGGCAACTGATTTTCTAGAGAAACTCTTGGTTGCCTACACTGTTGCCAAATTCCCCAGCCTTCAAGGGTAAGGACTTTAGTGTTAATTGTTTGTTCTGGCACTTAGCCATTTAGCTGAATGCCAAACTTACACTATGTGCCAATAAACATTTCTTAGAATAAGTATATTAGCTTCTCCAGGGAAACACAATCAATAGGAGATACACAGATATAGATGATAGGTGATGGATAGATAGATAGATAGATAGATAGATAGATAGATAGATAGATGCTATTGTTTGCATCAGATGCATCTCCCACAGGTCCAAATGTTAAGGCTTAATTCCCATCTTGTGATAGTATTGGAAGGTGGTGGACCTTTAGGAGGTGGAGCCTAATGACAGGAAGATAGGTCATGGGGGTGTGCCCTTGAGGGGGCTCTCAGAGCCCAGACTTCTCTCTCTTTTTCTTTTTGTTCCTGGCCAGCATGAGGCAAAGAGACTTCCTCTCCCCCACAGTTTCACCACAGGGTTCTTCCTCACCATTAGCTCAGAAGCAATGGGACCAACAAACTATTGACCGAAAGCTCCAAATCTAGGAGCCCAGAGGAGTCTTTCCTCCTCATAAGCTGATTATCTCGGCCATTTTTTCACAAGGACCATAAGCTGACTGACACAATATGCAAAGAGGTTCACTATAAAAACAGGCTGAGATGGCCATGCAGGACAGTGAGTCCAACGGTAGAGTGAGCCTGCAAGCTAGAGACTCGGGGAGAGCGAATGTTCTCATTTTAAGGACTTAAGTTAGAATTGACCGTGCAGATAGTATTCACAGACAATCTGCTTGGCTTGGTTATTTTTCTCTCATTACTGAGAGAAAATACCCAACCCCCCAAGTTAAGGGAAAAAAAGGTTTGTTGAGCTCACAGTTTGTATAGTTGTCAGTTCCTAATCAGTGGGCACCACGGCATGGTGGTGTGGCAGAGGCGGGCAACCGTTTATGACGGCAGAAGACAGAAAAAGCAAGAGCAAAAGGGAGGAATAAGCCTCTTTGTGTCCCTTATACTGCCTGCAGGTGAACCACTCTAGGGCCCGCCCACCCTCAAGCCCAGCCCTGGCTGATGAGCTAATCCCAAACTCTAGCTGCAGCTTCCTGTGAAAAGCCCATCCTCCATGACCACAGAGGCTTTGAGAGGACATTCAGACACGAACTGTAGCACAGTTGGAGAGGTCCTCTCACCCACGGACAGGTCAGTCTTTCGTTCTAGTCAGTCCTTCAGCTGGCTAGAGAAATAAGGACCACTCACACTAAGGAGGGCAATTTGCTTTATTCTACTGATTAAATGTGAATTTCACCTAAAAATACCCTTGCAGAAACCTTCAGAATAATATTTGACCAAATGTCTCGACTTCCCATGGCCCAGCTGAACTGACACATAAAATTAGCCATCCTTAGTGTTGTCCGTTGACTCTTGGTTGTAGTAGATGCCAACTTGGTTTTCTTTCCTACACATTATTTTCTCTTTTGCTTCTCCACAGCAGTACACACCTTGAGTGCATCGCTGTATTTGTAGGACTCTGTGAATATTGCCACTTCTCAGTCACACAGCTTACCCTCGTGCCAGTCAGCTTTCTAATCGCCGAGACCCAACACCTGGCATACACAATTTAAACGAGGAGAGGTTTAACTTGGCTTATGGCTTCGGTGGGTGCGGTCCACGGTCAGCTGGCTCCCGGGCAGGAGCATCACAGCAGGGGCAACATGGCAGCCCATGGGGTGTGACAGCAGAGCTGCTGTGACCGTGGAGCTGGGGAGCAGGGCAGAGGAGCAGTGCTGGAGAGGAAAGGGGAAGGGACCAGATGAAGACCCACAGTGACACCTCCAGGACCCAGCTAGCCACACCCAGAAGCGACCTCCCCTGATACCCTAGCCCCGCACAAGCCAATCAGGTTGACACAACCAAGCTTAACCTTCACAATTGTAATTATGTGTTATAGAGTGAATTTTGGTTTCTTTTTCCCCAGAGATAATAGTTACCTTATTTTCTCACTAGATTTTCTATAGAATTATTATGAATGGTTTTAGCAAATGCTCCAGCAGATAAGTCATGTGGCTAGTGACTCCTTTTGTTCCATTCAAGAAGTTCCAAACACCTTACTGGCTTCCCTTCTCGACGTTCCCCTGAGATTTTCCTCTTAGCTATCTGCCCCACTTCAGTCTAGACTGCCTTTTGCTCCAGCCCCATGTTGTTATTTTTGGAGGACTTGGTTTTATTATTCTTCTGTGTTGAATTAGCTTTCCCTCAATGTCCCTTCTTTTATTTTCTTGGTTTAATTCAGTGTTTCTGAAATACAACCTCTAATAGCTTTTTTTTTTTTTTTTGCGGTACCGCAGTTGAACTCAGGACCCTGAGCTTGCCAGGCAAGCGCTTATTCTACTGAGCTATCTTCCCAGGCCCTCTAATATCTTCTTAACAAAGGGGAAATGGAAGGTAGTTTTTCATTCCTTGCATATCTGAAAATGTCTTTAATATCTTACATTTTATAATGTGCCTGGATATAAACTCTTGGTTTTTGTTTTTGTGTTTTCTGGGTTCTTTTATTTATTTATTGTATTTGTTGTTGTTCCACATTTTTTTCTTTTCTCACATATCCAGCAGGCTTACCTGTCTACTCCCCCAGGGGTGTGGGTCTATAACATTTTATTGGAATCTTTGATTTTGAGAGTTGGCAACTGATAGACTTTATAGGGTAATGGCAGTCAACCAGGTTTTCCTTGAGTTACCCCAAAAGGTAATATTGAAAGGATTTCTCTTTAATGGAGCCATTTAGTTTTTTCTAAGTGTAATAAAACTTCTAGTCCTATTGCAGTAGCTCAGTGGTGGAGCACTCGCTTAGAATACACAAGGCCCTGGGTTTGATCCCAACTACCACACAGCAACAGAGAGAGAGAGAGAGAGAGAGAGAGAGAGAGAGAGAGAGAGAGAGAGAGAGAGAGAGAGAGAGAGAGAGAGAGAGAGAGAGAGAGAGAGGATTTTTCCAAGAATACATCTGCTTCCAGTAGATAAAATTGATGTGCACACTCTGGGAGCATGAAAGGGACAGGATATAGAAACCACACTATTCAGTGTGCAGATTTTACTAATCCCCAGCTTTCAGGACAGCGTCTCCTCCCTCCCAGGCACCTGTCTAGAAACCTCAGATTATATTTCTCCTCTCCACTGGATGTTGTTCAATTATCAAAGTTTTTTACTCAGCCCTGGGGCCAGTTAGATGTACGCGATGAGATCAGCCACAGAATGCTGTCAAGAGTTCAGGCTCTGCAGCTAGACAGTTTGGTTTAAGCTTCAGTTGTGCTTGTTCCTGGCTGACCAGCCTCGGTCAGGTCCCTAAGACCTGCAGCTGGGAACTGCGTGCTCAAGCAGAACAGCACCGCTCAGGGGGTAAAGGTCGTACTTGCATGTTAAGGATGTTTTCTTCTATGATGCAAAGCCAAAGCAGTGGGTGTATGGGGGGGACACAACCACACGGGATCTCCCTTCAAAGATGGCGTGGAGTTGCCTGCTGAAGGAATTCATTGTTTGCAGAATTTGGCAACAAAAAAAAGGAAAAGGTCCCCAAACAAACAGCCTATTGAAAAATACACCATGGCTCCAGTACGAGGCAACATCAGATTGTGGTGGGGAAAGTCCTGAATGAAAATTTTGTGTTACTAAAGACCCTGAAACTGTCCAGCAAAATGGCAAAGAAGCAATGTTTATTTTGAAGTCTCATTCAGTCACTTCTCAGGTTGGAATTTACTGGGGAGGCTCTAGCAAGCTGTTTTAGCTCACGGCCACATGCCCGTGCCGTGAGTACGGCGTCTCTCAGTTCTGCACTGCCTCTGGGACGGGAGAAAGCACCGGGCGCAGTGAACCCTACATCTCCTCCGGAGAGCAACTGCCCCGAGGAAGAGGCAGGAAACAGAGAAGGGGCCTTTGGTCAGACCCGCACCAGGGATGCCCCACGTGAGCTAAGACCCGGGTGCGTGCGCTCCCCCAGGGATGCCCGGTGTGAGCTAAGACCCGGGTGCGTGCGCTCCCCCAGGGATGCCCGGTGTGAGATAAAGACCCGGGCGCGCGCTCCCCCAGGGATGCCCGGTGTGAGATACAGACCCGGGAGCGCGCTCCCCCAGGGATGCCCGGTGTGAGATATAGACCCGGGAGCGCGCTCCCCCAGGGATGCCCGGTGTGAGATACAGACCCGGGCGCGCGCTTCCCCAGGGATGCCCGGTGTGAGATACAGACCCGGGCGCGCGCGCTCCCCCAGGGGATCCAGGCTTGCAGGGGCTGTTTGAACTGGCCCTGAATCCCCACACCCGCAACCTCTCTTCTGCAGGTCTCCTGCCTCAGAGGCATAGAAAACGCCAGAACATAGAGGTGTGGGGCTGACATGAGCTACAAAACACACACTTCCCAAAGGCCCATTTGCCCATTTTTTGCCATCTACTTAATTCTGATCTCTCTTTGATGATTTTTTTTTAAATAGAAAAAAATAGAGAAAGTACAGTCAGCTTCTTCTTCTTTTTTTTTTTTTTTTTTTAACATTTTGGCCACTTTATTAAATGATATTAGTTAGTTTCAGTTTCAACTACAAATCCACACTTTGGTGAAAAAATGCTTTCCTTTAAAAACACAATTCTGGCCAAATAGCTCAGCAGATTAAAGTATCTGCAAGCAGGAGCAGGGGCTGGGGGTCTCATCCCCGGACCTGCCATGCTGGCTTCACTCCCCGGGGGCGCGATGAGATGGCAACTGAGACTGGGCGTGGTGGCGCGCACCTGTAATCCCAGCTCTTGGGAGGCTGCAAACAGGTGGATCACTACGAGTCCGATCTAGTAGTGAGACCCTGAACACCCTGTAGACCCTTCCTTAAAAAAA